>NC_056729.1:635184226-635219226 GCF_019279795.1 Protopterus annectens | reverse complement strand
CACACTACAGTCAAACACAGACTTGCCACCATCCACACACCATCCACATGGAAGATGGCCACTGTCATCCATCTACACAGAAATGAATGGAGAATAGAGCATTATGCAATTAAGTGCCAAACATTGGGGGAACTAGACAGGTCAGGGCCAGGAGTGCAATGCAGGATGCCAAATCCATGACAGTTTACAGTGTTATGGTATACGCTGGATTATTTGCAAGTAATATCCACTGCTGGTGAGCAATTGGACAACCATATGAGGTCCTGTGACCTTATTTCCAGTTTATGTCTCCCAAGTAATATGCAACATCCATGTTTGCCAGCATTCACCAACATAGAGAATGACACCATAATACTATATGTCATACAACATTACAACATATTATTCAGCTGCAGAGCCCAGAATCTGCAGGAGAGGACAGCCTGTGGAATGACCTCATCCACAGCGTAAATGATGTCGGCCTGCACAGCTGAAATTATGAGCAGGTGTGGCATTGTTGCACTGACATCATCACCCATGCCCATCAGCGGACTGCTGCCATTGTGAGGGAATGGCTAGATACAGGTGGGGGTCAAGCCATCCTGCCCCCACTGACACACACCAGCCTTGGAGTACCCGCCCACCGGAAAAGCCATGAAGTGGAAGACAGCATTGTGGAGGTGGGTACCACCCACACAATGGATGAGGAGTGTGCAGGTAAGGCCCCAGTGCACATCACTAGAACACTGTTGCTAATCCATCTTTATCTGTAAAGTATCAATATGCATATGTTAGATAAGATAGTATGTTGCTGGAGTGTAGTAATGCACAAATGTGCATAATCCTTATTATTGTGGTTTGTACTGTTGATGTGCTGAAATGCTGCTTCCACCCTGTACCAATGCCACAAGTGTGCCTACTGACATTACTTCTCTCCCACAACTATTTAGGTCCCTCTGGTATACAACTGGGACAGCAGCCTGTAGCTGGTGAGTATGGTGTTGTTTTGCTCAGGTTTGCCAATACACTGACCATGTTAAGGCTATGCTGTTTGCCATGTACACATTTAACACACCTACACATAATGCATGCTGCACATGTTCATTTTTGTTGGTGTTAACTACACTGTATCACAGTGGTCACCATGGTGGCATATCTGCATGGTATGTAAGATTCCAGCAGTATACCTCACAACCTGTCAGTGCAAGATGTGTGGACAGAGATAAACAAAATGGTGGGACAAATGGCCTACAGTAGGGACATGTATGAAACATTACCCTTATACAGTGGATACAACAGTGTATACACCACTATTACAATGGCAACTGTTCCTAAAATATACAACAGCAGACTACAATAACACATTCCACACCTTTTACAACCTGTAATGTGATCCTAACATGATCAATGAATGTGTAATATAGAATCCCATGTTAGGACAACAAATATGGGGTATACAAACCTTACAAAACACTGGAAGAATATGTGTGCATACACTCCAAATGACATATTGTGGAGGCAGCTTGTTATGTACTGGCAGCATTCACTGTTCTTGAGTACACACCTGCCATCAAGTACAGGACTTCAATGTCACACCAAGTAATGGTCTGCTGTCCAAGATGTATGTCTATGACATTTACCCAGTCACCTACAACAGAGACAGCCATGGCTTGCACACATCTTACAAAGCATGAAATGGCTCCCATATCTGAAAGGTAGCAATCAGGAGTGGGAAAAGTAACCTTACCTCACCTTTACATATACCATGGCAAACAGTGCAGACAGTGATCTAGAGGTGTATTAAATATGGGACAACAGTGATGTAGACAATAAACAGATGCCCATCCAAAACAGATGCCAAAACATGTTTCAAACAGGTTATGAATGCTGCCCAGAGACATGCAGCAACACTGATGGATTTGCAGGAATATCTAGCAGGTACTGCCTGTGTAGTACATGTGTCAGCAATCGGCAGGATTCTGCATAAATGTGGCCTATGGGTTAGAGTAATCAGATGGAAGATTTGTCCCACATGAAACAGGGATCTTTAGCATAAGCATAACATCAAGTCTCCCAAAGGCATGTTTTGCAATGTGTAATGTCATGAGACCAAGGCTCAAAAATACAGACAGTATTCCTAAAGATATGTGAGGTGCACAAGCAACACCTCACTTCACCTCAAGGCAACCATCCCCAACCTTTAGCTTAGTGGTGCTAATGTACACCTTTAGGGTGGCTGTTCATTAGCTGCAACTAGGCTGGTAGACATGGTGGGTGGAATTTCGAACACTGCAAAATAACACTTGTGTGTGGCCCTTAGCTGTCAGGCATCTGCAGTAAGGCTGATGATGAGAAGGGGTGTCAGCTTGAAACACAACAGTGAACTGAAGCATACATCCAAAGCTAGCTAAGAATGGCTACATCTGAACACAGTCAAGGTTCTGAATTCTGCCAGACATAACCCAGACTCTACAGCAATAGTGAAGCCACTGTGTGACCTTCAAGGGCTGTGCACATGAGCTGACCTTGCAATCTGGTAGAGTTGGGGAACCTTTGTAGGGCAGACAGACCAAATAATGCCAAGTAAAGATGGGCCATGCTAGCATACCCCTTCCAGGAATAGTTACTGATGTAGGTTACTTAACAGGTGCTTCAACAAACCATTGTTTTAAGGGTGTGCACACTTATGCAACCCAAATATTGTATGTATCTCATTCAGCATCTCCATGACTAACACATTTGTTTGATACTGCACTGGATTGCACAGGTCATATGTCACATATCAGGTGTGTGTAATGTTATCAGATGCAGTACTGTGACCCTACTGCATATCATACAAGAGGCTGACATGTGAACAGGGATGTGTACTCTCCTCATATCCACATGAAGCTTTGAAGGTTGTCTGTGTAACCCGATTTTGTTGCACATACATGCACTGCTGATGATGAGATCTGCAAATTTAAGGTAAGGCATTAATTATTGACATCAGACCTCATATCATCCCAGTTATGTTTCAGACAAACACATAGTGGCTCTGAGCAACAGAGCAAACATAACTGCCAGACATCTACACATTCAGTAATTGTCTGTATACTTGTGAGGTATGGTGCACAGTACATGCCAGTGTGCTGTACAGTTGCACAGCAATAATGTGTTCATGGCATGGGTGCAGTGTGTTCCAGGGCAGGAGCATCACCTATTAACACAACGCATGCATCACAAAGATGTATATTGTTGGTAATGAGGATTACGAATGTCTGCAGTGCATACTGTTGAGGGTAATATCTCATGCATGTCAACTGTTGGGTAATGAGAGGTCTGCGTAATATCTTTGTGCCACATCACCTGTAAGTGTGTGTGTGTGTGTGTGTGTGTGTGTGTGTGTGTGTGTGTGTGTGTGTGTGTGTGTGTGTGTGCGTGTGTGTGTGTGTGTGTGTGTGTGTAGAAGTAAACTATAACATACAGGTCTTAATTTAAATGTCTTGTATGACATGGGAAAGTGTGGTGACTATGGCAAGTGTGTCTGTACACAGCAGCCATAGCCAGATGACTGGCAGGGTCCCACAGGCAGATGGACAGGGGTGCTGATAGGAGGGCTGCTGGCCATCATGCCCCTGGCAGAAGTGCCAGAGCAGGTGTTACCAGATGCATGTTTTGGCCCATCATGGAGGCACAGGGACATATGGAGCATTACACCAGAGATGGTCTGAGGCTCCAGTGGGCTACTCTTCCTGCTGTATGGGACTACATCCATGATCATGCAGATGCCCAAGGTTATTTTGCAGGCATCATGGATAAATGGTTGGTTGAGATGGTGGGAATCCTCAACCGTGTGGTGTCTGTGGTAGAGCATGTGGTGGGAGTAGTGTGTTGACCACGTGGACATAGGGCAGCAACACTAGTAGGTGGAGGTCTATGTGGACGTGCAACATCTCACTTCTGCTTCCATAGTGCAGTACCAGCACTACGGAGGGGGTACTGTCCACACCACAATGCAGCAGGCCACGTGGACGTGGTCCTGGCTGGTCCCAACAGGTATGCAAATCCAACGGACAAATGCCATTGTCAGGGGAGAGTACCATAACTTGGCTTCTGCCTGATGATGCCTGTGCAACCCCTAGCAGGTGCAGTTTCCATGTCCGTGGCTGGACACAGTGAACTATAAACCCTGACATGTATGGTACACAGCTGTTCAACATACACCTGTATAGGCCAGCCACATGGCAGAAATGTGTGAATCCATACACACACACATCACCATCACAGCTAGGGCACCTCCATACCTACACACATCACATTTGCACAGGTCATTTAATGAACAATCCCTTAACCCACACACATGATGCCAACCAAACAGCCCAGCCTAGCCCTCGAGCATACCCACACTGCACCCTGTGCATATGATGATACCTGTGCCACATCCCTGTCATCCATACCATCGATGCAGGGACATGCTAATATGGTTCTGACGCACAGGATGTATGTACGACAGTTTAGCAATGTAATGTTGTTTAAAGTGTTATCAGCTGGAATGTTTCATGCTTACATGTCAGGGTGTGCAGCTGTCCAGCCATGATGCATTATTTTTGTTATTAACACTGACTGAATGTGGTCTCCATAATGTATTCTGTTTGTGTTCCAGGTCTGTGTGTCAGGAGGATGTTGGTCTGCTGTCCTTTCCTAAAGGGGTGTGGCACTGTGGTAAAACATTGACTGTGTCATATCCTGGGTACAGCTGAACACAAGTGACAGCTCTGTATAACAGTTACTGCATGTGCCACATGGCTGATAGGTCTGAGGGGTATATACAGGTGAGTGCATGGTGGCCGATGTAAGCAGCTCTTCTACAGTGGACAATGTTAGTGTACTGGCTGGATGGCACACACCAAATGTTTGTGAATAACACGCACACATATACAGGTGTTTGTGTTGATGCAATACACAGAGAATACTGTTCATATAGATGTACTTCACTGTGCAGAGAAATGTTGGCATTTGTAATTCCACCAAGACCAAATTGCCAAAACATCACATCAGTAAATAATCAGTCCACCAAATTTAATTTAATTGGAAATGGTACTGACAGGGTATATGTCCTTTTCCCCAATGTACTGCAGTCCTGAAGTTGGTATACATAGTTGTGCTGGTGTGAGGGGCACAGCCCCCCACATTGGAGGGTCTGGGATGGTATAGAACTACACATAATGTGATTAACAACTACTTAACCTATTAGCATAAACTGGGCAATATAACAGCACACTAAGTGGGGGGGGATACATACAACAATACCCCAATGTGGGAGGCTGTACCCACAACAACCACACCCAACTATGTATACCAACTCCAGTATCTCTGTACAGCTGTACTGTGGGGAAAAGGGCATTTACACATTCACTACTAGTTTGAATTATTTTCCACAAGATGATTGCTTTACAATGTTAACTTTTGCCAGTTAGTTCTCAGACAAATGATCTCATGGGAAATATATTTTTTGCAAACTGAAGTAGATCCCTTCACATACATCCACACTTACTTGGCAATACTGAGATTAGAATCCCTACATAGGTACTTATTGCTACTAATGTGTTTGACCTTAATTGCAAACACCACAGAGCTTGTAGGGTGAGGTGCTTCCCGAACTTCCTGTAAAGTGAACAACATCACCTGGCCTTGTACAGTATGGTAATGGGGGAATGGGGGATGTACTAGGTGTTAATAGACAATATATAATATAATATACTGTCATATACACATTGACAAACACATACAGTCATAGACAAATTTGACAGACCTGAGTTTAGCAGTACCAACTACCTTGTCAGTGAGTCCATATTGTTACAAAGTATTGAACACAGCACATGCATCATTGGGCTGAAGAGTGTCATCAGTTAACTGTATGGTTGATGGTGACAGCGGTCCTCATACAGAGGACCTTGGGACATGTACTGGGGCTATCATGGTGTAAAGACAGTATGCCCAGCACCCCCACCCCACATTGGATATTGTACTCACTGAAACCCATGATAATGCTCTGACATACCCACAATCACACATTGACCAGGACTGCAATACAAACCGTTGTCTATCTAATTATTGCTACTACAGGGATATGCATTTATTGCACATGCCACAGGGATAGTAGGGTGAGGGTTTTGTCATAGCTCTCGTAATGTCAGCAACATCACCATCCCTTATAATGTCTGACAAGGTTGAGTGTATTTGGAAGATGTGGCCCTGGAATGCTGTCTCCTACAAATATGCACACTCACACACAATTGCACACACATATACATGCATACTCACATTTTTCAGGACTCAGAGGGTAGTCCACGCCTATCTAACCATTTGTAGAACAGTGTTATGCTGGTACTGCAAGTTCCAGGTAGCCCATAGGGTGAAGATTGTCACAAGGTACATTTAATGTGAATTACAGCAGAAGCCCTTTCTAAGTATAGCCATGGGGGTGTAGTGGGTGAGAATGCCCTCAGAGTATTTCCAAGTACAAGTTTACAACATACAAACACTGTTATACCCAGTAATGCACACAGACACATTTATAAGTACTGAGGTCCATAGGTGCAGGTGCTCCTAGGTGTGTACCAGGCTAATGTCCATGGAGAGATGAGAAGAGTAGGGCATGTGCATACACTGGTATCATGGTACCTGATATTTGTCAGCAGGCCATCTATCAACTGATGCCACTTGAGTGATTCTCAGGGTGACAGTTATATTCAACATCCACTCATCTGGTTTTCTCTGAAAGAGGGCCAGTGAGGTGCTCCAATTGACATGTATGCAACATATATTGCATAACATGGCCAGTGTCTGGGTTAGGGACTTGTATCCAAACATGTTCTGTTGACTGTGGTAGTCTGGTTGAGGTATCCATGGCATGTGGTGCCTACAGACTGGGGTTTCCTAGCTGTGGCATTCATAACACAGCTGGACAGACATGTCAGTGTCAGTCAATCAGAGATTGCCTGTAAGTAGCCAAGATGAATACCTGACATCTGCACATATGTACAGAGGAAAGACAGAAAGTAGGTATGCAACAGGTTATGCATTAGGATAAATGTTTTGACAGACAGAAGTCTGAAACTGATAGGTATGCCATTCCAACATTACAGCAGTCCTCAATGACATGTCCTAAAAACATGGTAGTCTACAGTTACTATCAACATAGCAGATCAATATCCACTAGGAGATACATAAAAACTTACAGCTCAAACACCAAGAACACGATAGTCAGTACTCAGAGTCCAGCTTGACATGCAGGGGTAAATGGTTCCAGTACTACAATCTGCAATCTACTCTTACTTGGAAAAGCACTGTTAAAAGTAGTAATGTAATGATACAATACATGCCAGTGTGACTGCATATAACCTGGGATACTACCCAAGTATGAAACACATACACATAGAAAGGATTGTGGTACTACCCATGCAGACTCAGGTGTCCCATACAGTTTACGCACACCCCTTGCTACTGTAAAGACAGCACATAGAAGCATGTTATAAATGTAATTAAATACAGTTATTAAAGATGTCATTACCCTGCTATTTGATCAGACTGGAATGTGATCACTGGTTACCAGGGCTGGGCTATGCATAGCAGGTGTAAGCATTGCTTAAATGTAAATGCTAAGTGGATTTGCACACTGGTAGGCAAAGCCTACACCGTGTAAGCGCTAATTCATTTAACCATACATAAGCAGCTTTCAGCTTTGCACACACCCACACAAACCCGCTTAAAGTCACTTTAAAGCACCTTAATCACCCAGTCTCCATCAGACCTTGTTCTGCTCAGCAAAAAAATAAATAGCCCATGGGGGTCTTGAACCCAAGACCCTAAACACTATAGTCACAGCACTTAACCATGACACCATCTGTTGCATTTTCAAATATATCATTCAGTACACATACTGAATAATAGTGAACAACAATTGTTTAGTACTTGTAAGTGAAAACAGTTTTGAATCGGTCATGTTCTTATATCTAAATATACATATATCAGATACATATGTTGGGATACATATGCAAAGGTATATACAACACTCATATTTACACATAAAAGAATATATATATATATATATATATATATATATATATATATATATATATAAAAATATATATATATATATATATATATATATATATATATATATATATATATATTTATATATATATGGGTCTACTTCAGAACAACAAAACCCCACAACACCAAAAACTACATAAGTATAACACACACAAAAAACATACACAAATGCATACACAACAGCCCCAAACTATCAACCACACCACCCTACACTACAAATAGGCAGGGGGACAAGCCCCCCCCTGCTTCCCCCACATGGGGGGTACACCTCCCACCCCCCCTACTTTAATATTCTAACTCTGAAATCGCACAGACACACAAGGCAAACTCACACCCACACACTACAGTCCCTCACACACACACACACACACACACACACACACACCACAGTCACAACACACACTTACACACAGCACTACCCCTCACAAATACACTTACACATGCATACTCACCCACAGTAGAACACCAAAAGCTCTAAATCAAAATCCCGTAACACTGGGATTTTGAATTCCGCACTTTTTTGTGTTCTGCAGTTTCGGTGTTTTGGTCTCCTTCAAAACACTTTCGATGTTTTGGTCTTTCAGTGTTTTGAAGGAGACCCATATATATATATATATATATATATATATATATAGATATATATATATATATATATATATATATATATATATATATATATATATATATATATATATATATATGACATATGCCCATGACGTAGTGGAGTCATACTTCAGCACCATAACTCTCAACCTCTTAGTGCAAGGGAAAGTAATGTACATATTGCAATTATAAATGTAGCATGTTGCTACAGTAACAGGGGTAGTGTCAACATACATGTTGTGAAGGAAGGCTCTTCTGAAACTGACATCAGTTACTGACAGACATAAAATCATCATAGTGAAGTACCACACAAATCACAGTAATGATCCTGTGGAATACAGAAGAAATATGACCAATAAACGTGGGCAGTCTGAAATAATCTGGTCAGTCAAGAGGTATACACTGAACTCCTTAGTGCAAGAAGTGTTGACCAAGCCTGACAAAGGGGATGTTTAAAGGTATGAAAATGGGGATATCTCACAAATATTGGAGTAGATAAGCTCACACAGTTGATGCATTTACACCCTCCTGTCTGTCCTAACACATATTAACTGGAGGAGCACGGGTCCCAAGCCCACAAACTTCCCACTAGTTAGTGACATACATCTTTACAGCAGCCCACTGCTTTGTCAGAAATACAAAACAGATATGGTGGCCAAGCAACAGCACATCTGACAAATATCTGGACATAACATCACACTAGGGTAAATACACTGAGCTGCTATTCATGTTACCAAACACTGTCTACACTACAGACAGACTGCCACAAAACTAACCCAATTTACCTATGGAAGACTACACATATAATTTCAAATACAGCAGTCACTACAGGCATGTAACAGCATGGAGTAACATACACCAGTGTGAAAGTGCATACCCACATCCAATCTCAGCACAGTCACAGTCACATAATGATAAGCTTAATAATAGGAAAGTATATGGACTGTGTGAACAAAAGCCATAATCACGTTTGCTACTCACACACTAACCCTACATATACTGGCCCAATTCACAGTGTATTCTGATGCCTGACTGTGGTTTGGGACATGTCTCAGTCTGGCCCTACAAACATATAGGCTGATTGGGTACCAGAAACAAGAGCAGCATGTAACGTCAGATAGAACAGGACCAAGAACACTGACATTTACCCCAGTCTGAACACAGGCCAAGTAACATATTCACAATACACTGCTACACAATACTGACACTCTGTCAACAATCACTATAAGTACACAGATCTCACTACTGTACAGACTACAACATAATGTCCAGGTTTTGTCCTCAAATATAAGACCTCCTATAAATTACACATCTGGCAGTCTGATATATCACTGGCTTGATATCAGGAATGATGTCAGTATTGACATATTTCTTTTATAAACTGAGAACATTGCTGGTGTAACAGGGTTTGCTGTGACATATCTATTCTGAGGGATATGAAGTCAGTAACACACATGGATGTTGCCATTTACTGAATGCAATCATCAGAGTATGCTACTGCATTTATAAAGACAGAAAATGTGTGAGTAACACACCAATTCTAAGAATCCAAACTCTGGCCAGTCTGCAGATAGCCCTACAGGTGAGAGTTTTTTTCAGCCACATAACACTGTCATTCCAGACTTCAAATCATGCAGAACAGCCTTATCCACACAAACCCTGATAAACCAACATTACTTCAAATGTAAAACAGCAATACTTACATTCTGTCCCCATGTCTGGAACATCCCCCTTCAGTTTGTTGGCCTTTCTCCACAGTGTTTGTTTTAAGAGGGATTTCCAACTACCCTCTGTGATGCTATTTATCAGACACCCACATGAAGTCCTGCTCACAGTGAAGGAAGAGGGCCAGCACCCAATTACAGTGCTTAGTTATAGGAGTGTGTTTTGGATATAGGAATGATACTACAGCTGTTCCACATGCAATTAGCAAGTGGGGGACTCCAATTCGTGCACAAGCCATCAGCTGATCATGAACATTACCTACAAATGTCAAGCTGTTGCCTATGCAAAACAGATGTAATTTTCCACATCTACCAGAGAGGGGGGGGGGGAGAGAGAGAGACAGAGAGAGAGAGAGGGAGAAAGAAAGGAAGAGAGAAAGAGCCAATGTATTGTATATGCTCAGAGGGTGGAGGGTAGTCTCTGGGTATTATAATGGCTGCCTATATATAATATACATTTATACATTTATGGCTGTGAATTGTTTGCAACAACATCTACAGTGTTTGACAACTGTTGGCCTTGTAATGTGGACATTGGGACATATGGGTCCTCAATATTAAAATGTAGCAAAATCCACCCTGCAATGGATACTGTCATTACACAATCACACATGATACTGACGAGACACACACCTACACTTGCCAATACTGATTTTTGAACCCCTACTTAGCTATGTATTGCTATTACAGTGTTACGCATTTATCGCACATGCCACAGAGCTTATATGTTAGAAAGCTGTCCAAAGGTATCTTTGAAGGTAAGTGACATCAGCAGCAGTGCTAAAGGAGGTGTAAGGGAAGTGTAGTAAGTGTGAATGTCCACAAAATCAGGTGTCAACAAAGACACACACAAACACACACATTTTCACAGCTGCCAGGACTAGGATTAGAACTCCTTCCTAACCAGTTTGCTATACTACGGTATTACGCAGTTATCACAAGCACCATGGGGTTTATATGTTGATTTGCTCTCCAAAGGTATCTTTGAAGGTGAATGGCATCAGCAGCAGTGCTGAAGGAGGGGTACGGGAAGTGTAGTAAGTGTGAATGTCCACAAAATCAGGTGTCAATAAAGACAAACACACAGTTTAACAATTGCCATGTCTGTGATTAGAACTCCTACCTACCTAATTTGCTACATTACAGTGTTACGCAGTTATCGCAAGCACCACAGAGCTTATGGGCTGAGGTTTGACCAATGGGTTATTTCAAGGTGACTGGCATCAGTAGGGGTGCTAAAGTAGGGCAATGGGAGGTGTTGTGAGTGTGAATGGCCTCTAAATCTTTCATCTCCAAACACACACAAACTGTTTAACATGTTTGAGATTAGAACACCTACGTAGTGTGCTACACTATAGTATCACACAATTATGGCAAGCGCTACAGAACTTATAGGACTAAGATTTACCCATAGGGTTATTTTAAGGTGACTGACATCAGCAGGAGTGCAAACATGAGCAATGGGAAGTGGAGTGTGTGTGAATGAGCCATAACTCATTCCTCTGGAAACACACACATTCACACACAACTTCACATTTGACAGGACTGAGTTTACAAATGCTACATGAATACCTATTTGTACTATTGTGTTACACAGTTATCACAAGCACCAAAGACACTATAGGGCTGAAAGCTACCAAAAGGAATGTCTACAGTGATTGACATCAGCACAGCATGTGATATAGGCCAATTGGATGTGCAGTGGGTGGGACAAGCCTCATAATGGAATTCTCTCTGTCACTGTCTGTCTGTCTCTTCCCCACATCTCTGTGTGTGTATGTTTGACATATTACAGTCAGTTGGCCTTAGATATGTGTGAGTATTCCTATCCAATGTGTGTGTGAAGCATAAATGGTGTGCAATTTGGTGTGTGCATGCAGACATCTGCAAATGACAGATAGGGTTGCCACCCTGGAAATCAAACAGATTCTCTGGTAGTCTGGAAAACACTGTAAAAACTGTTTCTCTGGTAGTCCAGAAAACACTGTACAAACTCCGGTATTCTGTTTCAAAAAGGAAACAGACTATCGGAGTTTGTAAATCGGGTGATTTACTATGCTTTTTTTACAAAAAAGCATAGTAAATCAGCCGAAAGTAGGCATCAGGAATGGAAAAAGAGGGCGTTCCTCACCGAGTGATGTCATCTTGACATCACACAGTGGGTGGAATGTGGGTGGGAGAGGGGGTGTGATGAACGGGGTTACTGGTGATGTGAGAGGTGTGGCTTTGCTCCGGTTTTAGCCATGATGAAAGGTGGCAACCCTAATGACAGATACGTATAGTCTACTGTGTTGTCAGACATGGGCTTCATTTCTCTAAATGTAGGAGCATGCCCAGTATGACCTTCTGTTTTGAGTGTGTGAATCCATTCCAGGTAGGGTTGTACTCCAGTCCAGGCTTTGGTGTTCTACACCTACAACTAGCAACCTGTTTCTGCAGGATATCTATAGATAGGTTGACAATATGGAGTCACAATGGGCAAAAGATTGGGGGATACTGTAACTATTGCTGTCTCTGCTGCTTGTGTTACATGGTTGGTGTTAGCAGAGATATTCAGACATATATACTGTTTTACACTGTGAAGTATTATGTCATCAACTACTGACAGATAAGATTATTTGCTCACAATTATTTACCGGGAAATACAAGATAAATAAAGCTGAGGCCAGTATTGTGGTCTACAGCCTACACATTCATGCACACTCATGCCATTCTGGAAGGGTAGCTACAGACACTTGCTGATGGGTCTGTGTAAATGGTCCAGCACCTTGGTAGTATGGTGGCTAATGATCCCCTTCTTGTACATATATCAACTTAACAGAATGGCCATATCCTGCTGTGACCATACCTTTCAGCTGTACATATTCACCAAGGTTACCCAGAGGCAGGGCTCATATATCTGGTCAATTCCCCTTCACATTGTGGTTTACGAGCAGGTTTGTAGCCATCCATTCCTGGGTTTTCAGGCAGGGCTAGTATGGGCACACATCAGAGTTTAATACTTCACACACTCCATGACATCCATGCTTCTACACCCCCCTCTGTTATTCTATCCTCTTCCTAACATTATGCAAGTGATATCTGAGAAGTATTCCTATAGTTGTCCCTTTATCCCAGTGGTATTTATGGATTGGTCCACAGTTCATGCAGTAGGACATGGGGGGCATGCTACTGGGAATTGTCAACATGGCCTTGCATTTGTGTTCTGTTGACTGTGTTAGGTTGTTAGTTAGGACCCCATGAGATACCATACATTGGCACTATGGGTGAGGCACAGGCCTTTGGAAGAGGACTGTAGGCCATTTGGTAGTGATGCAGGCTACCTGTAGCAGGCCAGTGCATTCTGTCACTCCTACATTCCCAGGCTGCAAGCCAGTGGATTTCCCTGGGATGACAGGGTAAGTGTGCAAGGTGTTAATAGTAATACTTCCTGTCCATATAGATCCATTGGTCTGGATGCAGGTAGGGTGCTGCTTACAGCTAGGGACACACTTGCATAGGACACCTCTTCACCATACTGCATTCTGTGGGTATTCCCATACAGAAGTGGGGGACATACTGTACTCATTCCCAACAGCAAGGATATGATCTGTGATAAACCTGTGGCTGATAGTGAGGTGAGCTGAATGCATGTGTGGTATGAAAGCTACTTGCAGCTGGCTAACAGATATACCTGGGACATTCCCTTTATGGTCCCTTGTGCAGGGACATAGGCAGTCTCTCATTACTTCATAACTTTGCTTTTTGTGGTCTGTCAGTGATTGGCCAGACTACAACAGTATTCCATACTACATTGACAACTAATGTGCTGCTAACCTGTATGTACAATTCCAAAGTTGTGTGCAGTTGACAGTTACATTTTATGCACTCTATTGAGGGTACTTCCACCTGTGTACTATGTGTATGTATGTGCCCACATTCATGGCATGTCTTTCTTTCAGGCGGTGACAGATTTGAAATTTGGATTGAGTATGGATGACTGCTGACATGGGTATTGCTGAGAAGCATTCTGGTTGGCACTGCAGTTGTCAGACCATGACCTTGTCAACCATAGTACTAACCATAGGCCACCAAGACACAACCCTCCATGCCTACATGCTAACCACTTCCAGACAATATTGAACACACAACAATCTAACACACAGTCCCCTGCATATTATACACATGCAACAATCTATCCTGTAGATTGGGCCAGCTCGAGTAATCTGTGCTCCACTCCTCACACTTACATGTTACTGCATTTCTACATAGGATTGTGGGGGTGGGCACACCTGACAACTTTAAACACTTGCTATGACTGTACTGGTATTTCAGGTACACTGTTGGCTTCCAATTCATATTCTATTCTGACCTATCATGCAGACTGGAGGCACATCAGTAGAGTACAGATCTTACATTTTATTGACCTACATTTCAGTTTCAGACTTCTTACCCTTCAGAACTAACATACAACTGCCAGACCTGTTGTAGTCTGTCTGTGTAGGTCTGGAGGGGGGCTGTTCACCATTCCCATCAATTGGATACTTAGCCCAGCCTTTCTTTATGGTCATCTACACCTGCCTGCTGGCTGAGACTGGTGGTGGGTATGTGAGCCTCACTGACATGTATGTGTGTGTTGTACAAACACACACATTTATTTGGGCCACCAATGTACTGCGGTGGGATCTGTCACCTTGTCTAGTACTGCCTAATATGTTGACACCAGTATTTGTTATGGATTTCATGCTGCCCATATAGGTGTCCACTATCTGCTGCCATCCCATTCAGCTACCCGATTCCCTTGCATGCTCACATCTATACTATAGATACAACTATCAGAACATACTACTCCATTCAGTAATTGATAGGAAGGGTGACTTACCTTGTGGCTGGGATGGTACTGAGGATGGTGCTGGAAGGCTGACTATGTCAGATGCACATAGTACACTCCCTATACATGGTAAAGCACAGGCAGTGTCATGTTTGGCATCCCATTTACTGTATGTGTGAGTCAGACAGAGGTGTCTTTCAGTAATTGATAGGAAGGGTGACTTACCTTTTGGCTGGGATGGTACTGAGGATGGTGCTAGAAGTCCGACTATGTCTGATGCACATAGTACACTCCCTATACATGGTGAAGCACAGGTAGTGTCATGTTTGGCATCCCTTTCACTATATGTGTGAGTCAGACAGAGGTGTCATTTCCTGGGTTCGTACCATGCCAGTGTATGTACTATGTGTTGCTTCTTTGCCAAGGCCTGGGCATACTGGGCACGCCTCCTTCTGCCTACATGGGCAGGCTCAGGTAGTTCCTCCTCTGAGTCACTCTGTGCCTGGGATGGCCTTGGCAGCTATTTCTGTAGGATCATATTGTGTAGCATGCAACATGCTATGAACATTTGTGTACATGTAGCTGGAGAGTACTGCAAGGCTCCACCGGATATGTCCAGGTAGTGGAACTGTGACTTGAGCATCCCAAACACACACTCTATTATGATTTTGGCTTGTGAATGTACCTCATTATGGAGTTCTTGTTCAGGTGTGTATGCATTTCTGAGGGGAGTCATCAGCCATGGCTCCAGTGCATAGCCAGCATCCCACACTAGGTGGCCATATGGGATGTCCCCACTGGCAAATGACTGGTACAGCTATGTCATATGCCAGATGTGGGAGTCGTGATAGCTTCCAGAGCTGCCAGCACACACATTCATCATAATGGCCTGGGCATAACACATGATCTGGCAGATGATGGTAGGGAAGCTCTTGTGGTTTATTTAGACCCTACCCCACTCACTGGGTGGTGCTTTGATATGTATATGCGTTCAGTCTATAGCACCCACTACCTCAAGGTATTCTGCTATTTGGTGGAAGAGATGCGTATTGCTGGTCAATGCCTCATGGGTGTTGAGGAAATATATGTGCTCAATGGCATGTGCTGACATGGCATCCAGGAAATGGTGGAGTACCCTGATGCTGATGCCTGTGAGATTCCCATGATATCCCCAGTTGGCCTTTCGAAGGTACCTGTGGCTATTCTTAAGATTACTCATACCTTGGTATCCACTGGAATGGGGTTCCCCTCTGTTGGTTCTGTGTGTGAGGCAGGGCCAGCACAGCTCAACAGCACAGCTCAACAATTTGCTGTAGAATGTCACTGTCCAACCTATAGTGCTCCTCTATCTCCAGCTCATGTAGCCCCTGGTAGGTTACCCTGGGTCTGTACACTCTTCTCCTCCTCCTCACTGTGGGATGGTCATCAGCATTCACATCCTAACCATCCTCAACCTCTTGCACATATTGATGTATAAGAGCGACAGTAGCCCCTAATATTTTGTTAGTTTTGTCAGGTAAAATTTCCCTGTCTGTATACACTGTAAAGTTTGTGGGAAAAAACAAATTGAAAGGTGTTTGTATACTTTATAGTTGTGTGTTGGGCTGCTACCAGTGTAATTGGCTGATTCTGATACATTTCACCTGCCAGTTATACTAGTTCTCCTTGATTGCCTTCCTACTGCTGTTTCCCCTTCCCACTTCCTCCCTATTTAAGCCCCGAGGTGCACCGCATATAACCAGTGCTCAAATGTAAACAGTGTTGCCACTGACTCTTTTTTTTTTTTACATCCCGGTGCACAGCACGCATACCCATTTAGGCTATGTACACAATGCTTAGGCAGATCTGACACACCCCCTTCTTAGCTGTGCTTAGCTAAGGGAAAACACGTGCCACAAAGCTCTTACACTTGCACTGTTGTATTACTGCACCTACATGGTTAGGTACAGGCTGACACTTTGAAGAAATCTGTGATTCAGTATAACTCCCTTCATTTGCATGCCTCAGTGTGTAGGTTGTTAGTTACTGCACTTAAACGGCCCCTCTCCCCTTGACAACCAGTGCTCCCTGGTATTGTTTAAATTCTGCATGCCATTGACTATAATGGCAAAATGCAGAATTCACTCCAAATTGACTTTTCTCATTTTTTTTCATTTTCGGATCAATTTTGTTTGTGCGCTGCTGCTCTAAGCATAAACAGCTGAGATCGTCCAAAAAAAAAAGTTTAATTTAAAAAAAAAATAAACCATTTTTAATGCCGATGGCCTTATATTATATGTATTAAACATAATACATGCTTTTACATGAGCTGCCATCCCTCCACTTTGTCAGATGCAGAAATGTATTCATTTACTAGCTGGATACATTTCTGCACTGAGACTGTTCTAGCACGGAGACCTTGCAGCTTGGTGGATCGCAAAATCACCTCATTTGCATGCTTTTTACCAGCAAATGAGGTGATTTGCATAATTGATGGCTTTCCATGCTAGAACAGTATAGGGCCGCTAGTGCACATGAAAACGTCACTTTTCTGGATCGCTCGGCAGCCATTTTCCATGCAGGAGCTCCTACACTGTTCCTGCATGGAAATCGGCTTTCATGAATCCCAGGGAGTGTCACCAAATAAATATGCAAGTACTCTCAGAACATAAATATGTCTAGACAGATCAGCCACAATGGAAGGTTTAAATATATTTAATAATAAATGATAAAAGGAAAAACAAATACTCAATGTATACTTACAGTTACATCAGAGTTCAAAATCACAGGAAATATTTAAAACAACATTGCAGAACACTTCCAAATAAATAAAGAGAAACATCTAAGCTAAGCTTTGCTATATTCCTAACTGTATCAAAGAGAATTACTGCACCCTAATAACTTACTTCAGCGAAAGCAAGGTAGATCTGGTGAGTGGATCTTGATGCTGTCAGGTCAAAGACAAAATACAGAATACAGTCTCTCACTAAGAGACTTCCCAAATTAGTATCTCAAGTATTACTGCTGTGATAGCTTTCAGAATGACAACATTTCTTGTCATCTGACTCTATCCCAGGTGAAAATACTGTGATAGCTTTCAGAATGACAACATTTCTTGTCATCTGACTCTATCCCAGGTGAAAACCCTCACTGATTGCAGCTGGTAGCATTTAGCATCTACCTGTGAAAATACATAGACAAGGGATTTTCTGATCCTGGAAGTCATAAAACAATAAAACACTTCCAAGGCAATACAGAAAACTTCTAGTCCTAGATATTGTGTCTGTTACTGCACTGAAACTGAAAGATAACATCCTTTTATTACATGGCCATGAAGTAATTTAATTTCAGCTATTTTTCTAAAGTTAACTTCTTGTGTTCCAGTTCCCATTGTTAAAATATTTAGATCTAAACAGTTACACTAGTGCAGGCCCACTTCTGTTCTAATCCAGTAGGGTATGCTGTGGTTACATCTTTAAACAGCACTTTGTAAAATACCTCTTCAGCACATGTCTGTACAAACCATCATATATGACATACAGTTCTAATATATTTATAACACAAGCATATGAATCATGTTGATAGTTACAAATGACATAATTATTTACTAAATTCCATATAGCTAGGCTGGCAGTTTCCTTTTGTAAAATTCACCCCCCCCCCATACTGAAGACTCAAACTTGTTTTTCAAGTGATCCTTGAGAAACACTGCTTGAGAGGGATGAACCTATCTGGAAATACATTATCCCATTCCCTGTCTTGAGATCCTAGCTGCCTTTGCATTGCTGACCTCATTACACTGTCATATCATATGCCTGCAACCCTAGGCTTCACCATAGTAACTTGGAATTTTGCTGGCTGGTTCCCTGTAGCCATAGATCCCCCTCAGACTCTGCTTGCCTTCTATTGTAGATGCTCAGTAAAAGGGCCTCCCTATCATGGTAAGGTTTCATCATGTTCACATCATACAGTTTTGCCTCTGCCTAGCAGTTCTACAGTGCAGTTAACATCACTGACCTTCCTTACCACTTTGAAGAGTCCCTCCCAGTCTGCCTGCAGCTTTTTGTGTCTGACAGGAATGAGAACCATAACCTGCTACCTCACAGCATACTCACTAACTCAAGCATTCCTCTCATACCAGACCTTTTTCTGCTGTTGGGCTTCTGTCAGGTTCTCCTGGGCCAAGGCCACGAGTTCCCTTAGCTTTGTCCTGAGCTTTAGGTTATATGCCACAACAGACTCCTTGTGGGATTCACACTCACCCTCCCACTCATCATGAATCAATTCTAGAGGTCCCCTCACCCTCTGCCCATCTAGTAACTCAAAGGGTGAAAAACCTATGGATTTCTGGGGCACCTTCTTATAAGCAAAAAACAGATGGGGCAAATATTGTCCCACTCCCTCTTAAACTGATCTGTAAATGCCTGTAGCATGGTCTTTACTGTAGCGTTTAACCTCAAAACCAGACTATTAGTCTGGGGATGGTAGGGGGGTGGTCTTTTGTTGCTTCATCCCACAATGCTTCCACAGACAAGCAAGCATGTCTGACATGAAATTGGCACCACTGTCAGTCAGTATTTCTTTTGAGAAGCCTACACTGCTAAAAACTCTTACAAAGCATTTGCCACCTTTTCTGCCTCAAGGTAGGACACAGCCACTGCATCAGGGTATCTGATAGCAAAGTCTATTGCTACTAGGATATAATTTTTCCCTGTTGAACTTGAGGTACTCAGAAGCCCCACAATATCCATGGCTACCCTTAGAAATGGCTACTCAATCTCAGGACAAGGCATCAAATGAGCCTTGACCTGGTCTCCTGCCTTGCCTACTTTTTGACACTGCTCACAGGTCCTGCAGTACCCTGTTACATCCTTAGAAATCCCAGGCCAATGAAAGTTCTGCATAATATATCTCTTGGTACACTGTATGCCCATATGACCTGCAAAGGGAATATCATGGGCTTTGGCTAGAAATGAGACAGTAGGGTCTGGGCACTACCAACTGCTGTATTCTCTCACACTCTAGCCCTCCCTCAGGGGTCCACTGTCTATAGTGTAACCCCTTGTCTCATTATATAGATGCCCCCTTTTCCTTGACAATCAGGTGCCTCACTGGCTACTTCCCTCAGACGTTGTGATGTAGGGTCTGAGAGCGGAGCCTGTCTCAACTCAATCTTTGAAACCCTTCCTAGCTCCCCTACCACAGGAAATCTGGTATTTTGTCATAGCGGTGCCTCACTGCCAGCCTGAGCACTACTACTCACGTCTGCCCTTGTAGTCACTCTGTCAAAGAAAACATCAGTACTGACAAGCAACTGTGGCTCACCTTCAGTCTCACTGCTACAGGGTAGCTGCCTCCATGAAGTAACCATCACATCAGTCCTGGCTTCAAGTCTGCAGTCTGTCTGGGCCCCCCCCCTGGCTACCAGACCCACATGCTTGTCTCCAAGCCTGAATCCATGTCACTGCATTTACACAAGGTACTGCATTATCAGAATCATTCCCTATCAGGACATCTGCAGGGATATCCTCAAACACACCTCCTTGCTTGCTTCCTTTTCCACTCTTCCAGTCAAGGTGAACCTTAGCCAGATGCATTTGGAATGGGGTCACTCCTAAAGATCTGACTGGAATAGATTATCCAGGCAAGTAGAGTTCCTCTTTAACCACTGCAGGCTTCACAATGGTTAGGTCAGTGGTGGTGTCTGTCTTAGCAGTGGCCTGTTTCCCATCTATTAAGATAGGCTATAACCTCTTGTGGTAGTTTGGTACCCTTGATTACTCCAGACAACTTACTGCTGGCATTCTGTCATTCCCACTTACTGGCTCTCCCACCATTTGTTCCCCCCCTTGCCTCCATGGACATCTATATGCTACATGGCCCCATTGTTTGCATTTAAAACATTTAAGCCTTGGTCCTAACCATGTATCTGAACCAGTGACTTCCCTTGCTACTGGCAGACTTTGTTCCGGTAGTTTAGGCCTTCCATCATGGGATCCCTTAAAACCATGAACAGCACTGGGTATTCCTTTCCTGTGTAGTGGTGCCCTGCTTACTAGGTATAGGTCTCCTTTTTCCTCAACTAATCTGAGGTCCTGCATTCCCTATCTGCCAACTGGATTCTTATGTCCTCAGGCAAAGTAGTAAAGGCTTGTTCCCTCACCAAAAGGTCTTCCAGCCCTTTAAAAATGGTGACCTGACACTCAGTCACCCATCTATGAAAATAAGTGTTTAACTCAACAATATATTCACACGCACTTTTATCTGCCTTGCATCTATGGTCACGAAACTTTTTTCTGTAAGCTTCAGGTGTTAACTGAAAATACTCTAATAAACAATTTTTAACAGCATTATAATTTAAGCAATCAATGTCAGACAATTTAGAAACAGCAGTTACAGCTTTACCATGAAGTAAGGGGTCAGGAACCATACCCAGAGCCCTTGGTCCAGATTATACTGTTTACACACCCTTTCAAACATATGAATAAAACTATCAAAATTAGCATGCTCTGTAAATTGTGGAAGATATTTACTGACCTTTATTGCTTCTGGGGTTTGGTTACTACCGTCGCCATTACCTCCATAAGCCTGGTGAAGAGTCAGCATCTCCTTTTCATGTTGCTTCTTTCTCTCATTTTCTTCAGCTTTCAGGCATCTCAGTCTCACTGCTGAGTCTAATTCCATTTGTTTATCCTGCCACAGTCTCCCTGCTGATTCTAGTTCTGTTTGGCCTTCCAGTTCAAGCCTCTTTAATGCCAGATGGATTTTTAAGTCCCCGGTGGAAAGGTTGAACTGTCCATTTTCTGAGAGTTGTACATCCACAAGGGTAGTCTGGTTATCCTCATGGTTGCTGGTCTGTGATGCAGCTGTGACTAAGGCTGCAATCATCTCTCCTTTTTAGACAGGTTGGCATGCACCAATCCTTTGTCATGGAACATTTCAGCCAAATGGCTCTTTTCAGCTTGCCATACTCCTCTACTGACATCCTTGCCTGCTCTCCTTGACTAACTAAGATAACAAAATGAATAAATAAATAAATAAAAATATTGTGATATGAAACTCTGAATGTTCAATATGTGGCTGACTGAGAGTACAAACACGTTCTTTAGTGACCACTGTTTACAGGCTACAGGAATTCAATATCCACACCACTAAATCCTAATCTGTGGATATCTCACCACTGCCAACCAAAATATGTGACGCCCCACCACTGGCCTAGTAATCAAGGAGCCTCAATCCTCATCAGTAGTACCAGTGAGGGCATAAATTTGGAAGATTACAGATACACACATAGTATTTCCAGACGCAGCTCACTGCATCAAGTTCAATTTCCCTTAAGAGCACATAGAGACCACAGTCAGTCCAGGGCTGGTTTCTCCCTCTTTCTCCAGGTCCCCAGTAAGACTCCCCACTGGCACAGCTATAGAGTTGAGATCTCAACTGAGTGATCAAGCCAAGACATCCAGAACTCTCTCTGTCCAGCCAGTGCTTCATATCCCTGCCCAAGTAGCTGACACACACTCTTTGAGGTTTGAATTATACACACACACACACACACACACACACACACACACACACACACACACACACACACACACACACATACTTGGAAAAGGCTGGCACATGTTTACTAATTATGCTCCCTTCTGCCCAGACTATAAGGTAGTTTCCCCTGCCACCCATCACTCTTTATCTGCTACTTTAAGGCCCTTAACAAAAGGTGTCCAGTCTTCCCATGTAATGTTACTGTTTATACAAAAGGTAGTTTGACCAAGAGTAAGGCTATTAGGAGTGGCCTACACAGTGTTACCAAATAAATATGCAAGTACTCTCAGAACATAAATATGTCTAGACAGATCAGCCACAATGAAATGTTTAAATATTTTCAATAATAAATAATAAAAGAACAAGAAAATACTCAGTATATACTTAACAGTTACATCAGAGTTTAAAATCACATGAAATATTTAAAACATTGCAGGGCAGTCTCAAATAAATAAAGACATCTAAGCTAAGCTTTGATATATTCCTGACTGTATCTAAGAGAATTACTGTACCCTAATAACTTCCTTCAGAGCAAGTAAGGCAGATGTGGTGAGTGAATCTTGATGGTGTCAGGTCAAAGACAAAATACAGAATACAGTGTCTCACTAAGAGACTTCCAAAATTAATATCTCAAATATTACATCTGGGTAGTTTACAGAGCTTTTAGAATGACATAATTTCTTGTCATCTGACTCTATCCTAGGTGAAACCCCCCACTGATGCAGTTGGCAACATTCTGTGAAAATACATAGATAATGGATTTTCTTAGATTTAAGGCAGATCCTGGAAGTCATAAAATAATAAAACACTTCCAAGACAATACAGAAAACTTCTAGTTGTAGACATTGTGTCTGTTACTCCACTGAAACTGAAAATAACATCCTTTCATTACATGGCCATAAGGTAATTTTATTTCAGCTATTTTTCTGAAGTTAACCTCTTGTTTTCCTGTTTCCGTTGTTAAAATATATATAGCTAAACAGTTATGGTAGTGCAGGTACATTTCTCTTCTAATCCAGTAGGGCATGATGTGGTTAAATCTTTAAACAGCACTTTGTAAAATACCTCTTCAGCATAACAAACCATCTCATATGAAATACAGTTCTAATAGATTTGTAACACAAGCATATGAATCATGTTGATATTCACAAATGACATATAATTATTTACAAAATTCCATATACCTGGGCTGGCAGTATCTCCTTTTTGTGACAATGACCATTTTGGAATCAAACTATTTCTTTTAAATACAGTTGCTTCTGTTAGAACGTTAGTAGTTTGAGAAAAAAATTGACTATTAAACAGGCATCTGTAGACACAGTTTCAGGATATTTATCAAATCACAGAGATATTGACACACTTGATGTGTATCAGATTCAGATAGGAATCATACAGAATGATTAGCTATCTGGGAAGAGTTACATGAGTATGGCTTTTATTAAGCTTTCTCAGAAGACAGTTTAGGGTTCATGTAGAACTGTTCTGATAGAAAATAAGAGTATTGACCTAGAAATGTGATATTGCTCAAAACACCAGCTTCCCTTAGGCCTTTAATGGTGCATAAGAAGATTGTTCTAGAAAGTATAAACTTCTTTAAAGCCAGCATCCATAATGCCAATTGATTAAGGTAAATTAGTTGTGGCCTTTAGATACTCCACTCAATGCAGATGTAGTAAAGATATTTAAAAAATGTGTGATACTACTTCCAGTCCCTAAGAGACACGTGTAATAAGTGGATTCTGAACACAGAGATGCAGCCTGGAAGAGATTAAGTTTTCTGAAAAACTGAGTCCTGCAGATATAAAAATACTGTGAAACATGACCAGTTGGTAAATCCTCAAAATGGATGATGTAGAACAAAATTGGATATCTATATTTCATTGATAAACAAGACATTTCATCACTGCTGTCCAGAACAGAGATACATGTTGCTAGGCTTTATACTGCATTCAGATCAGTGGACAGTATCCATCCATATATCATCACTTTTAAATGTCTCCTGCTGAATTAAAGAGAAAACGTGGTTGAGCACAATACTGCTGCTTATACAAACAGAGCTGAGCCACTTTGGTCCCATGCCAATAAAGGCATTAACATGAATGGAACTAATGTAGATATGGCTCCTTCATATTTAGGTGCATTTCTCTAGAAGAAATTATTTGGGGAACATGCATCTGAATGTTTTGTAAATATGCTTAGCAATATAGTAACTTTATAGTGGTAGTGAAAGGGGAAATATCAGAAGAAGTTGAAACATGAGACAGAAGGAAAATTCTGGAACAGGTTGACAGCTTCAAGTATCTGAGAAGAGGGGTTGAGGAGAAGGGAAGCCTGAATGAAGAGGTCAAAACTAAAATCAGAGGGGCTCCAGTCAACTGGAATAGAATGTCAGAGGTAGTATGTGACAGTAGCATGACAAAGAAGCTGAAAAGTAAGGTGTACACAACAGTGGCATGACTAGCACTGCTGCATGATACAGAAACCTGTGCAGTGAAGGTAGAGCAGCTGAGCAAGCTAGAGGTGATGGGCATAAAGTGCCTGAAATGGTAGGCTGCATACTGTGGGACAAATAAAGAAATGAGGATACCAGAGCAGAAGCCCAAGTAGCTCCAATTGCACAGAAAGTCAAAGAGAATAGATTATGTAGTTTCAGCACATGTGCAGGAAAGTTGAAGACAATCAGGTGAAGAAGATTTGAAACAGATAGGAAGAAGGCAATAGGAAACAAGGGTGT
Organism: Protopterus annectens; assembly: GCF_019279795.1. Classification (NCBI taxonomy): domain Eukaryota; kingdom Metazoa; phylum Chordata; order Ceratodontiformes; family Protopteridae; genus Protopterus; species Protopterus annectens. Next base: position 635,193,758 of record NC_056729.1, on the reverse strand, counting down.
CCAGCAAAGAGAAAGAGAGATTATGTCACAGAATACATGTAAGAGTCAGGCAAAAAAATACAAAGGGGGGGTTGACACGGACAGTGATGATGATATCACAACTTTCCACAAGGAAAGGTAGCAGGTATTTCTTTACTTTAAGGACACTGGCCTTTTACAAGGGGGTTCAACCCCTGTATTTATTATGTGCTTCTAAATCTTCTGCTTCTCCTATAGCTTCCACTACACTATGACCTCTTATGATATTTTCCTATTTTATTTTATGTACAAAACTGGATGTACCCTATTATGATGTTTATATTGTACATTATTTTTGAATGGTATTTGTATGCTTTTTCTGACATTTTTTAACTTTACGCTATCCCCGGGATTCATGAAGCTTGCGCCAGGTGCAGGCATAGCATAGGCGGTCTAATGCCAAATATGGCCGCTGAGGGATTCAGGTATGATCTGATTCCACGTGCACTACCAGTGCATGCCAGAGCTACGCAGCTCTTGGCGCATGTATGCTAATCACCCCATGCGCAGTAGTGCAGTATGCAAATGAAGGTACATAGTGATTCATGAAGTGGTGCAGACGTAGTGTAAGCATACAGAAATGTAAACCAAAAAAATGGTTTACACTTTTTCAAACAGAGCGTCGGAGCCATGAAAGCGGACCAAACTTACATATTACAAAGTTAATATATGCCAATGGCTAAATATGCAGCCAATGGCATAAAAAACACACACAACACATAAAAAATAACATTTAATGCCATGGCCACACTAACACAAAGTACAACCTCAGGGCATGTGTGAGCAAGCCGGAACACAAGGAAAATATATATATAGATGTCATAAAATTGCAATGTAACACAAATCATGATTTCGCCATAATAGTCAATGGTATGCATACTGCACCACAACCAAGGTGCAAGGGTTGCTAAGGGTCTGTGACAGTGTTTGACGTGGTAACTATGAATTAGTAGTCAATGCCATGCAGATGAGGCAAGTAATACTGAATCGCAAACGCCTTTCCGGCGTAAGGCTGTACAACATGGCGTAGCAGTATAACACCGAGGAGTGGCATCAGCAGAGGGGTGTGCCACTGTAGCTGTAAGCACATTGGAGCATTGCTAGTCTGGGTTGCCCATTGCTAAGCAGAGCTGCAGGATAGGGGTGTGGATGTAGCCATAGTTTTGCTTAGCTGAGAGCACACAAGGTGACCGAAAGCACATGTGTACGTGGATGACAATGCACTCGAAACCTGGTAAACGGCTGCACGCGGTGCGCACCACAGCTGAAACAGGAAGGTTACAGGAAGACAATAAGGAAATGCCGCAGTAGGGTAATTGGAGTATAACTGAGTAATTAACACCTATTAACTCACATGGTAGCTAACAAGGCTGCTAGCAGCAACCTGCAGAAGAGGAAAGGGAGGTGCTGGATTGCAAAGAAAAGAGAACTGTCACAGCAGAGCAAAGCAAACCAGCAGCAGATCAGCTATAGAACACATTTTGCAACACAATCCTGGGTTGGGAAAGTACCAAACAAGAAAGCAGGCTGCTGGATGCATGCCTGATAACAGGAGGGGAATCGGTTTGAAAAGTGAAGGCAAAGGCAAGAGGTGATCCATGGCAGCCAAATGTAATTCAACACCAAAGGTACCACAATAGCAGTACCTGCGGTAAAACACATAAGTAAGATACCTTGCAGCTCGGATTGTACATACACACCCTATGACATCATCAGCTTCCAAAGCACAATAGTATAAACTGTGAAGGCACCTCACACACACTCATGTATTCCCAAGCACTGCATCATCTGTGTAAACAGACGGGGAACTTTTACAATGTACATGTTGGGAGCTGCCATAGCTGTGATTCATCAGCATGTGTTGGAGACTGAAGGTGGTGTGGAGGATGATGCTGACAACCACCTCAGGCACCGGAGGAGGAGAAGAGTGTTCAGACCAAGGGTAACCTACCAGGGGCTAGATGATCTGGAGATAGTAGAGCATTACAGGATGGACAGGGACATCATACAGCAAATAGTTGAGCTGTGCCGGCCATGCCTCAGAGCCAGAAACAACAGGGAGGAACCCATCCCAGTGGACACAAAGGTATGTGTAAGCTTGAGAATAGTAGCCACAGGTACCTTTCAAAGGCCAACTGGAGATATCATGGGGATCTCACAGGCATCAGCATCCAGGGTACTCCACCAGTTCCTGGATGCCATGTTACCAGATGCTAATGAGCATATATTCTTACCCCAAACTCAGGAGGAGTTGGGTAGCAATATACGCCTCTTCCACCATGTGGCAGACTACCCGGAGGTACTGGGTGCAATAGACTGCATGCACATACATATCAAGTCACCACCCAGTGAGCATGGTAGGCGCTACATAAACCGCAAGGGATACCACTCCATCAACTGCCCGGTCGTGTGCAATGCCCAGGGCATTATCATGGATGTGTGTGCTGGCAGCCCTGGAAGCTACCACAACTCCCACATCTGGCATGCCTCACAGCTGCACTAGGTATTTGTCAGGGGGGACATCCCATATGGCCAGCTTGTGGGGGATCCTGGCTATGCACTGGAGCTGTGGATGATGACTCCCATCAGAAATGCACACACACCCATGCAAGAACGCCATAATGAGGCACACGCACAAACCAGAATCATCATAGAGCATGTGTTTGGGATACTGAAATCATGGTTCCCTTGCTTGGACATATCTGGTGGAGCCTTGCAGTACTCTCCAGGCAGGTGTGCCCACATCTTCATAGTATGTGCCATGCTACATAATATGATCCTGTGGAAACAGCTGCAGCAGGGACATAATGGTAAAGGCCCTCACAGCCCACTGCAATTGCCAAGGGCACCACAGGCACAGAGGGATTCAGACCACAGACACCCCGTGCCAGCCCCAGTAGGCAGATGGAGGCATGCCCAGTATGCCCATGCCTTAACAAAGAGGGAACGCACAGCACATACACTGACAGTGTAGGCCCCTATGGACTGACACACTTCTCCACCTGCACACACAGTAAAGGGATGGCACACACACATGACCACCTGTAAATTGTCATGTATAGGTGGTCTACTGTGTGTATCCTACATAGGCAGCCCTCAACTATTGCACACACAACTGCTATTGGCACAAGGTAAGTCAATACCTGAACAGTAACTTAAGCTAACAGCATGTGTTGATACTGTATATATAGGTTCCTAGGTACATCGGTAGGTACATGCCTAATTGTCAGAGGCCATTCATAAGCCTAGCCAAAATGTGTCTGCTATCGCCACCCCATTGATTAACTAACTGTCCCTCTCAGGAGCAGAGCCAATTGTGGGATCCCTGGGGTGTAACTACTGTTCCCCACCCACTCTGCAAAGATTCCCTGGTGTGTTAATGAAGGGCTCCATATAATGTAATCAGGGATGTAGTTCCAAAGCATGGGGAGTACCCATGACAGGTATCTGTCATCCCAGCATTCTCCAGTTATGGTTGTGGCAAGGTGTAGCCCATTACAGTGTGTGCCTCACTGTGACATGGATTCCCATAGCTGGAGCACATCCATTAAGCATCACTTAGAAATACCATTAATAGGTATCATCCATATGTAAACTAACTGAGTTACACATTTGTTTGCAGTATGGAGGAACAGCCGTAGTACAGTCTACATACTAAACACCATAGAACTTGTACATATCCCAGATTCCTCAGTGGTAAAGTCATTGACTGTCTCGTGCATGGTCCCAGTTCCACTACCTGCAAGGGCTGTTATGTAATTCTGATGTCCCGAATAATGGATGTTGGATGCAGGTCATTAGAGCACGTTTAAGCACATGTTGGTGGGTTTTTGCACTGGTAAGTGCCGGTAAGCGTCATTTAAACATGACTACATGGATATGTGCAACACAGGTCTAACCTTTGCTGAATATCATGCAGATCACGGGCAAAGCTGCCCAGAACTGCTGAAATGTGTGTTATTTACCCTTGTACTAATAGTGCCTGCTCTGAGAGGTAAAACAACTACTGCCAGGAGTAGAACATGCAACCATGTACACAATCTTCACAAAAACCTACCACTAAGCTACCTGAGATGTACCAATGGCAGGTGTATATTGTGACAGATTTAAACACAAAATGGCGGAGTTCGGGAAATAGTATACACCGCCATGTACCCAACGAAAGGTGTATTCTCTCTCTCTTTATATATATATATATATATATATATATATATATATATATATATATATACATATATATAATATGGAGAGAGAAAGGTTGATAGAGAGATATATGTCTATATATATAGATATACATATATATGCAAATATATAGATAGGTTAACAACATCTACACAGCCATGGAGGTACATATATATGAGATACTACCAAATACTGAATGCTTTACATACCGACAAGCGTAATCACGAGGCTTAATGACCAAAAGACCACAGTACCGGAACACCAGAACCACGAGTACTATTATCACGATGTTAAGGGACATTTTGTCAATGCTTCTGGTGCTGCGGTTCAGGTAGGTACTGTGTTTAAGTGTGTTTCTGATTGCTGTAGTGTGTGTAAGTGTGTGTTCTGAGTGTGGTGTGTGTTTCCAGGGGACTGCAATGTGTGTGTGTGGATTTGCTTCATGTGTCTGTTTCTGCTATCTCGGAGGTAGATTATTAAAGTAGGTGTGGTGTGTGGGGGGGTGCAGCCACCCACATGGGGTGTGTATGGGGGCATGACCACCTGGCCATACATAGTGTAGGATGGTTTGTTTGGATGTGATGGGTAGCAGTGTGTCTGTGTTTGCGTGTGTGTGTTCTGAGTTTGTGTTAGTTCCGGGAGTTTGACTGTCGCGAGTTTGTGTGTTCAGTATTGTGTGGTTTGGGAGTCTGGGAATGGTAATGTGGTCGTTGGAAGTGTGTGCATTCCTGAATCCATGGGTATGCTGTATGCAGAGGTTGAAGTCTTCAAATATTTGCATAACATGGACCATAGCAATCACACATTCCGCCACGACCGAACGTTATGACCAAAGGATATAAAGAGTGTATATGTCTATACACTATTACAAATATGTGCTGTGGACATGAGCCAAAGATAGGGTTGCCACCTGTCCCACCTTGCAAGGGGCAGTCCCTCTATGTGCGGTAGTGTCCTGACCAAAATGAGTACAAATACTAATGTTCTACAATCTCGAGACATTTGGCATGATCCATATTTAATGTAATTGTTGCATAAAATAGTCATCTGTATCTAAAATACCTACATGTAACAAGAAACAGGATAAGCAAGTAAACCGCTACAAGAATATAAGCTTTTATATAGGCATATATGTAAAGCTCTATACTTTGTACTGACTGTGGGTATGTGTTGGGCTCTAAAATCCGATTTGTGTGCTGCAAATGTCCCACTATGGCCATTTGAAAAGGTGGCAACCCAAGCCAAAGAGGTTCAGTCACCAACACAACTCCAATGAGTGCAAATATCTGTGACAGAAATACAAGAGACAGCTTTCATGTAGCAAAATTTAATCACATACCAATGTATTTCCGAAGGGAACGAAGGACCATCATCACCTGCATGCTATACAGGAACCAATTAACAATGGCTTAATGAATAAGCCTGCAATTACCATAGTATTAGTCTACTAAAGGATAGGTCTTCAAATAGGGAAGGAGCCCTCACACACATATCAAATATGTATAAATGCAGTTCCTACACACCTGCATCTGCTATGTACACCCGCCTACATCTCCCCCACACCCGAAACTATTGCAATACAGACTGTAATAACATCAAAAACATCCACTCACTCTATGACATTTGCAGAAGCCTTAACATACCTTGTCAGAGATGCACTATAATGGCCCTATGTGAAATCATTGCTGTTGTACAATGGAACAGATGCCAATGTTACAGGGTTTGGTTGCAATAATCCCATATCAGACATCTGATATAACAGCTAGACTCACATGTAGAACTACATCCTCTAGCCATTCTACACAATCCACGAGGGCCATGAAGTTAATATATCTCTGTGTGTCTCCATATAGCTGTTGCAATTCATCACAAACAGGCCGTCTCCTCAAAGGTAGGACAAAGGGACAACGCCCAAGTGGAGTATTCAATTATATCCCACTGTTGCCGTGTCATTGGCTAATGGTGTAGCTGCACAGCTGATGTGCATGTAATCATCTACTCCGGGACACCAATTGGTGGCAGGATACCATATGTTACTGATATCTAAGTATAAAAGGATGGCTTGTCATACATTCAAACCGTATGTACATACCAGAAAAACATCACAACAGAAAACAACTAGGACTTATATTACCGTCAACTTGGGGTACTAATAAGGTATGTAGAACAATCAGTATGCTAGTGTATGTAGTACCTGTTCTGTATTAATTAAAGTGTATGCAATGCATATAGTGGGAAAAGGTATTATGTAGTGATGTATTGTTGAGCACAGTAACTCTCATAGAAATTGTGTGTATTGCTGTGTGCCACAAGGTAAACACCTCATGCACCACAACAGATGCTATATAAGGACTTTAAACACAACAATTCCACTCCAGCATCTGTCAGTGGCAGGGTTTGTCCAACAAGTACGTGCCATAACAGGGGATAGTGTATGTTGATATACTGTAACAGTAGGCAGATGTATGGGCATATAACTGAGAATAACATGCCTAAGGTGGTCCTGCTGTGCAATTATAATTTGCATTGTGGGATATTGTGGCAAAAATGTGAAATGTACAGTATTGTAGGTAGATATGTCTAAAATTTTACATAGCATTACTTTTATGTTATGCAAACATCAGGTATGTCTATTGGCATGTAGAATACACAATAACAGGATACATATGACCTGTAGTCACCAGACAGTGTGTCAGCATGATAGCTAACTGAAATGGAAGAGTTAGTCAATTATCCATGCACAAAGGACATGTAATAGCTTCATAGGTCCATAGTTAGGTATTATGCTGTCTGGCCAAGGCCATTCGTAAGCCTAACTACAGTGTTTTGACTTGCAGCACCTCCCTAGGTTAGTGTCCAGTGCCTGTGAACAGCAGAGCCATTTGTTTCCTGAACCTCTGTACAGCAGTGATCCCTGGTGTACATGTCTGTCTCCCATCCACCCATCGAGGTGTCTCTTGAAGAGTGCTAGTGAGGGTCCCTGCCTGATGTACATAGGAATAATGTTCCAAAGCATGGTGAGTGTCCGGGTCAGGAATGTATCCCTCCAGCACGTCCTAGTCATCGTTGCATTTTGGTACATATCCCAGAGCATGTGGCTCTCAGTGGCTTTTGCTTATGTGGAGCATATCCATCGATATTGTTTTGGACATGGGCCTTGTATGTTCAGCAGAGATCCCCTCTGAGTATGTGGTATGCAAACGAGTACAGTTGGAGTTTCTGTACTTGGGCTGCATACGTCATTCTTCGGAGGTCAGTATTCCTCTTGATGTGGTAATGTTGTGGTATTTAAAGCCATCGCTGTTGTCTCGTAAGTTACATCCCAAATGGGGTGTTGTACCCTTTAATGTGTTTCATAAGTTATGAGTAGAGAGGCACAATGGCTGCCTTTGTTCTGGCTACAGACCCATTAGACATTAGGGTGGCCACGTAGAAGGATATCCACACCACCTTGGCAATATGGTTATCAAAGGAGTGAATGCTATCTACTTGGATTCTAAGATCCCTTATTACGTCTTATGTATGTAGGGGACTACCACCTATGTGATAGTCCGCGGGTGATTGGTGTAATCCAAAGGGGATGTCTATGCACCTTGTGGCATGCAGCTTGAGGCCATGTTATTGACACCAGGTATCCATCCCAGTGACACCCTTATGGAGAGTGTCTGTAATAGCTGGGGAATTAATCATGGCCCCTAGTTTGCAGTCATCTGCAAACCTATTCAGGATATGTCCTCCTGTGCTAGCCTGTACCTCAGAGAAGCACATACCGAACTTGAGGGGCCCTATGACCAAGGACTAGGGGACACCAATTGTAACTGGTTTACAGTAGGAACTAGGGTATGCTACCTTCACTGTGTGGGTTCTGCCCGTGAGCCACTTTGCATAACATCTCGTGACATAGGGGTTAATGTGCAGGTGGATGCGTATGTTGACAATACCAGAATGGGTAACAGTGTTGAAAGTCTTTGAGAGGTCAAGGTAGGCTGTGTGGACCTCATTACCCTCATCTACTGCCTTGGTAACTGTCTCAATGGACTCCACCAGGTTTAGGAGGCATGGTCTGGCACTAACAAATCCAAACCGGGTGGGATCAAAGGTTTGGAGGCCACCAATGTCTCGGTCAATGAGATCCATGATGATGTGCTCCATAGCCTTGCAGAACAGTCTAGTCAGGCATATAGGGCAATAGTTCCCCTGGTCCATTGTGGCACCACCTTTGTGGAGTGTTCTAACTGTTGCTGTGCACCATTCAGGGGCCGCAATGCCTGATGCAAGGCTATTAGTGAATATGTTGCCCAAGTGGGGAGCCATTTCATTCTGAAGTTCGTGGAAATCACAGCCTGGGATGTTGTACGGTCACATGGATGCTGTGTTCCTGGCTTTAGAAAGTGCAGCTTTGAACTGCGTAGTTGTGATTGCAAGTTCCTGTATAGATATGGGTCCTTTAGGGTGTGAGAGGGGTGTAAAGTTAGCACTGAACCTATCTGCCAGGATGTTGCCAATATCAGTCAGTTCTGTAATGTTCGCATCTTACTGCTGTATGTCAGAGCAGATGTGGGTATCGCCATCGAGAGTATTGCCATATCTCTAGAATGGTTTGTGGTAGTCCTTGGAATTAGTCACAGTTATGTTTAAGTAGCTAGCTTTGGAGGATGTGATAAGTGATCTCAGATTCTTACTGAGGCTGACCAGGAAGCTCCTCCACTCATGGGATTGTACTCTACTTTGCAACAGTCTCGTCCTTCTGTTGTACATTATGTCCATGGCAGTGGACCACCAGAGTGGCATCCATTTTCTGGTGGGTACCATCATGGTTCTATTTGGGCTAACATGATCCATGCAGTCGTGTAAGTGCGAATTAAGTGCAGTTGTATATGATTCAGTGGTTGTAACTGTATTGTCCATCTGCACGGGTGTCATGACGTTTACTACTGCTGTCATAAGAAGCCTGAAGTTGGCTTTATAGAAATATTGTACTGTATTTTCCATAAAGGGTGTGGTGCCAGGATGTGGATAACAAGGGTGATTAGCGTACATTCGGATCTGACCAACGAGGAGATAACCCCAGGTGTGAAACACCACTCACACATGTTGGTAATGACCAGGTCTAGGATATTGTTGGCCCTGGGGGTGGTGTGGATAGGTTGATCCAGGCAATTGGAGGTTATGAATCCCAGAAAGTGATGGCCTAATGTGTCGGTACATGAGTAGGTATCCCAGTTAATGGTGGGGTAGTGTCAGTTGCACATCAGTAGTGTCTGTTTGAACCCTACTTTCCAGTACACCAAAGTTAATGGTGGAGGTAAGTCGTCAGTTGCAACATCAGTAG
>NC_056729.1:635174124-635183726 GCF_019279795.1 Protopterus annectens | reverse complement strand
AAAAAGCTAAAACAAAGTGCATGCAGGTATTGTCATACTGACCTGTGGGTAGTCAACATGTACATATGGGACTCCCGCAAATGCCAACATCCCTGGCACATGCAACTACACCTGAAAGAGGAAGGCAGAACATCAAGATCAACATGCTGTTAGTGTTGTAGCACATGATACATACTGTCAAATGTACAAAATGCATTCTAAAACTGCAATACATGGTATTTCTACTGCCTGTCAGCACTACTCAACAATATTAATCTACAATTGTCTACCTAGTATATTCACCCTGTGCATCAGACCATATGAACATGTCCCTGCACCGATGGTGTGGATGACAGGGATGCGGCACAGACATCATCATATGCACAGGATGATAATGTTTGCCAGAGGCCTAGGCTGTGCCATTGGATGACATCATGTGTGTATGTTAGGGCCTGTGATATCACTGGGCATGTGTGGATGTTATGCATGTGTGTGTGTTTAGGTGCCCTACATTTGTTTCCAGTGTGTGTATGCATGCACACAGGTCTGGCATGTGGCTGGCCTACATAGGGGTAATATTGACACCTGCAGAATGTACAAGACAGTTTTTACAGCTCACGGTTTCCGGCCATGGCCACGTGACCTGCGCATGCCAGGGGTGTACGGGCACTACCAGGCAGAGGTCCAGATTGGGTACCATCTGATGACACATGTCCACTGGAATCGTGCCCCTGTTGGGACCATCCAGGACAAGTTGCACGTGGCCTGCTGTGTCCTGGTGTGGACTGCACAGCACCAGCTGCACTGCTGCTGCTACCGCCACTACAGGAGCGGGCATGTGCAGTAGCATGTTTACGTAGACCTTCAACAGGTGATGCAGCTGACCTACGTCCATATGCCTGACACCTCACTCCCACCAGATGTTCCAGCACAGACATTCCACGCTCGAGGATTGACATGCCACAGTGAAGGACTCCCACCATGTCATCCAATCATCTATCCAAAACATCTGCAAGATGATGGTGAGCATTTTCAAGTACCTGGATGTTGTCAGTTAATGAAAGGACAGCAGCCCTCTGAAGCCTCAGACCTTCTCTGTTGTGCCATTCAACACATGCCTGTGCCTCCGTTACAGCCTGAAACATGCATCTGGTGACTCCAGCTGATGTGCTTGGTCTCGCAAGGGCATGTTGGCCAGTGGTCCTCCTCCTGCAGCGCTGGGCACATGTCTGTGTGGGGCATCACCAGTCTGTTGACTGGGATCATGCTGGGCAGGCACACCTTCCATAGTCAAAGCACTTCCCTGTTCCATGCTACCACCTGCCAACTGTCCTTCCTCTATGGCTGTTGGTGATTGGGTATGTGCAGGCAGGGGAACTGTGTGCAAGGACGAGGAGGTGACAGGTGGAATGGCAACCAATGGCACAGATGCAGCCCCTGACAACCCTGCCTGTGCCTCAATCATACTATCATCATCACTGCTAGAGTCTGTGGGGACACTAACATCAGGTGGACTGCAGGAGGGCAATGCACCTACATCAAAACCTGTGAGGGGCAGACAAGAACTGTACATTACAAGTTATACCAGACACACAGAGACACACAGACAAACAGACACAGACACACACAGACAGACAGACAGAGGCACACAGACAGAGAAACACACAGACAGACATACAGAGACAGACAGAGACACACAGAGACAGACCGACAGAGACACACACAGACAGACAGAGACACACACACACACACACACACACACACACACACACACACACACACACACACACACACACATACTGACACACACACTGGCACACACTGACACACACACACAGACACACACTGACACATACACAGACACACATTGACACACACACAGACACACACTCTACATGCAGGTGATATATCAGATGGCATTCAGCTTAGACAATTATAGTTTCAGCTTAGGCAAATATAGTGCTAGTTATCATACATCCCTGAGTTGCACACAACAGCATGCATGTGTTATTGCAGATGGCATGCACCTTACATAATTATAGTGGTGGTTAGCATACATACCTGTATTGCACCATTTGTGTTAGTAGCCTATGCCCCATGCCTGCAACACAATGCAAGCACTTTGCACCATAGCACTGCACTGCCATGGTGTATGCAACATACACCACATGTTAACAGACCATCGCTGACCTTTGTACATCTGCACTGATACTTTGTTTTGGCCACCTCCCCTATGTGTGAGGACATGAGCTGTAAGGTATGTCAACTGCATACTATGTTTGCCTGAGGCCTAGCTTGCATATCTCCTCCAAAGCAGTGCATGTCTGTTCAACATTATTCTGCCTACCCCTGAGCTGAGTGTAGACACTGTGCATGTGGCTGTACACATGTTTGACATAGCTGTCCCTACTTTGCAATGGTGCCACAGACTAGCACAGGTTTACAGTACACAGGCCTGTTGTGTGGCGGATGACCTTGCCAATTACATGTAGTATGACATGTCTTCTGCTGATGTGTTGAATGCCATGCATACATGTGTAACACAATGGTGTCCTTTCCAATCTACAGTACCGTAGTGGTGTCCCAATGCAGGGACGTGTTATACTAACATGGGCCTTCAGCTGATGCAATGCTGTCTGCCCACCCTACAAATATGCAGTGACATACTGCACATTGAGCTGATGTGCATAGCCATTGCAGGGCATCATGTGGCTTCACAATTGCTATACAGTGTGAGCTACTAACACAGTTTATAGCCATGACTGTGTTCACATACAATACATATCTAATGTGGAATGTGACCCACATCACCAAGGTGTATACACAATAAACCCTAATGTGGAATATGTGACACAGGTCACAGAAGGGTATATAGATGACACCCCTACATATCTGCAACCATATTACTGATACCTGGCATGCCCACACATGGCTAACTTACAAGTACTCTATGTCCCACATGTCATCTGTGTACCTCACACACATGAGGAGCAGGCATGACAGTGATGTCTGACACAAGCAAGGCGAATGTACTGTATCTGTGGTTTGATGTGGATGTATGTTTATGTTGTGCAACACATGTATGTATTTGGATACTGTATAGGTGAATGCTTCCATGTCGTGACACACTCCAGATGTTCAAGGCATGTTATGTGGTGGTTTCATGTTATGCCTACACAAGCTGTGCACAGCCCTGTATGATGTTTAGTGTTTCACATCTGCAATATCACCATTACACAAAGGCCATAGTTGTATTGTGTCGAGCCAATGTACAACAGGGTGTACACACATGTACATCACTTCTACTGTGTGTGTTGCTTCATGTCTATGGCCATCCTCAATAGCCATGAGCACACATGCTCAGTCCAAAGGTTGTGATGGCCATCTTATGTCACATGTCAGTGTTATCCCATATGACATACACCCATAGATGTCATATTCCCCCACTGAGGACAGGGTTATGCAGAAAAAGGGTGGTATGTATGGCATGTGAGACATGTTTTGCAGAATAGTTGAGCAGTGTTGCAGTCAGCCCACTACATGTCATGGACATGTCTGATAGTACATGACATTGTGTGACATTCATAGCAAGGGTATACTCCACAAGGATGTATCCTGTGGGCCGTGCACACACCAGCTCCAACACATTTAGTGTGCATGCACACATATGCTCTCTGTACAGTATTGTTCGTATTCCCAACATGAATAATGCTGATATGTAGTACCTGTCCCTACAGTGGAACATACCTCCACCATTATATTCACTGTTGTCCACACATCAGGCAATGACAGTTTGGAAGGTTTAGCATAGGTGTTTCATATAGTCTTCAATTGTTTCACATAGGTAAACAGTGTGATGCATTGCAGCTCTGACCAGTGTCCATTAACAGGACCACCATACATTATGTGTATGTGTGTTATGGCAGATAGCATGCAATTAATATGTTCCGTGCATTATCAAGCCTGGTAAATAATAACAATCTCACCTGACACAGGCTGCTGTCACTGCAAAATGCCAGAGGTAGCTAGACAGGAGTGTCACAGCAGTAAGATCATTATCCTCACCTGTGTAATAGCTACAGGGTGTAATGTCCATGTTAGCACATAAGCCAGTACAATACACTATACTATGGAGTATGCACATCTGTGCATGCATAGAGTAGCAGACTATAGTACGTGGCATGTGTGTATACATGCCTTGCATATGATGTTACATTACATATTGTACAGTAACACATGTAACTATGTGATATATAGTTGTGTTTTATGTGCAGTAGTGACTTACCAGGCAACTACAGGCTCGGTGGTTGAGAGAACCCACCTCCACAATACCAGCTAAAGCTTGTAGATGGAGGTCTGCAGGTGTCCCCAGGTTGGCCAGTAGCTACTCGGTACGTGTGAGTGGGGCCTGGGTGAGTGGTTCCCCACCTGTTGCACCTTGTTCCCTGGCGATTTTATTAACATGCTGTTTCGCCCATCTTATCAGGTCAGTGCAGTGTCAGCGCACCTGCTGATAGGTGTGATTGTGACTGACAACATCATTTACCCTCCTGCAGAGTTCCTCCCACAGGGCATCCCGCTGCTGTGCATCCTGTGGCACATGGTTGAAGAGAGTTGTGTAGTTGTTGAGGAGGTATGGGATGAGGACCTCATCCTCCAAGCAGCTGTATGGTGGCAGTCTGCTATGTGGCATACCTGGAAGACATAATGATGGAGACAGGTGACAGTAACTCACAGACAAGTACAGCAGTACAGCTGAACATACATGTGTATCACATTTATTAAGATTACAAATACGTCTTAGCAAATCTACATGGCACTAACACCACTGACATGTATAAGTCACACACATTTGACACCTACTGGTGATGTGATGTTATCACCATATATGTGTGTGTCATGTGATGACATTGCTCATACACCATGTGGATGTTGTCTTGACGTGGGCATGTCTGTTTGCCAGTAGTGTGTCTTTACCTATAAGCACATACCTGGATGTGTTCACATTAATGCAATCAACATTAATGCTGTGTATATGTCACATATATAGTCATACATAGCCGTTAGGGACATGACCTGTTATACTGCAGACTTGTAAGCATGTATATGTTTTGCCATATACATCTACATGGCACTGTACAGCTGTGTAGTGTCCTGCCGTGTATTGCCTGTGTTGCACATGTGTAACACATGGGACAATAGCTAGCCTCATGGTATTTGCAGGGTTGGATATCAACTATAGCATGTATGGTCATAGTGATCTAGTAGGCTATATGCCCTGGGCCATTTATGAGCCTAGGCAGACAGGTTACCTAGCTGTAGGCAACAGACAAGTAAGTTTCAGTGGCCAGTTCAAGCAGTGCCACAGAACTGATACACATGGTTACTGATATATTTGGCATGCGGTCATCACACCATGTCACAGAGAGGGGCAATGTGCAGCTTCGCTGGACAGGGATGCATAGCATGGCAAGAGTATGTTAAGTGTATGGGACAGGGATTTGTCAGGAATGCTGTGATCCTTGTACTAGAAAGGTGGATGTCCATGACATATGTGCTTATTTGGGATCAGGATGTGTTAAGTGTAGCATGTCCAACACCTCTGGGTTGGACATGGCATTATTCACGGTAGGCTGCATGCTACATAGTGCAGCTAGGGATTGTGAAGGGCAGTATAGGCCATCTACACATGGACAATAACCCTTAAAGGAAATATGTGATCTATTATGGGTCAAATGGGTGTTGAGTATGGCTGAGCAGTTATCCCTATATTCCTGGATGGCACCCTGTCATGATTAGTGGTGTCACATATGACTACCTATCCTTTCTGGTGATGTAACTATGCAAAGGGAAGTACTGTCCAGCTGCATCCCATACACACAGTTGCCATTATGTTGACCGCTGCCTAGGTGGTAGTTAATGGGCACAGGGTTTGGAACATAGGGGATGTCAATGCAATACTTATCTGTCAGATTGTGGCCATACATCACACACCACACATCTGACACACTAAGGCCCTTCTGTATGTTGAACGCATCACACAATGAGTCAACTATTGCTCCTAGTTCATAGTCATTTGCAAATATCAATAGGCTGATGTCTTCTGTGTTAGTCTATGTGGTATAGATAACAAAGAGGGGAGTACCAGGAATGACCCCTGTATTACTGTGGCTGGCACTGGTTTGATGTGTGTGTATTCATCAGACACCTTCTGTAGTGTGGGTTCTGCCAGCAGTCCAGTTGCCAACCACTCCTGTGACATGATACCACCAGTTTGCCTACTTGTTTGTGTTGGGTTGACTCTTGGCTCTGTTTCAATGGCACAATCACTGCACATATGTGTCTGCTTAAGGTTAATTTGTGTAGGATTCAGCATTTGCACATGCATTGTCCATCTGCACAGGTGCCATGGCACTCACCACTCTAATCTTAGGAAACATAACATTGGCATTGGAGACTAACTATGAGTAGCATACTGTTAGCCCTGTTTGTGTGGCTACTGTGATCCATGTCAGTGAGGTCGATGGAATCTAACATGCATTGAGTGCAGGTGTTGTTACATGAGGAGTCCTCCCAGTTCATAAATGAATAGTTGAGAGTAGCCATTATTATGGTTCTGTCTCAGACCTAATCTTCCCCATTACAGCACATTATGACAGTTGGGAAGTCCGCGGCCTGGTGGGTGATCTGTCTCAAGGTGCATTTTGAATTCCACTTTGGCACAAAGGTAGTTGCTCAACATAATGCATCTGATGTTATGCAAATGCAATTAGCGTGGGGGTGTCATATCCTTCAGGAATATGGACACACCTGCGGCCCATGTGTTCCATTAAAGGATAATGGGCAAGAAGTGAGGTATATGTTATAACATGGTCATGCAGGTGTGCTCTCTGGAGCATTGAAACATGTCTCAGCCACTGCACAAATATATTCTCCATGTTAGGGATTGATATATGTGTGTCCGTATTGTGTTTCTGACATTTATCATTGTGTAGCGAGACCTGCAGTTTATTGCTTGGCTGTCCCTGTAACTGCAGCAGACCCTCACTTGAACCATGCATGATGAAGGCATTATAAGGTACTATAGAGGAAGCATGAGCCCTATGCATTATCCAGATTCCAGGGGATGACAGGTGCAGGCCCTGTCTGGCAAAGCATTATGGTCTGTCAACCATGTTATCCTGGGATGACAGATACGGGATACCCTGTGACATGCACCACTACACTAGACAATTGTGGAATACAATCCTTTATCCCTGTACTGCAGTATCATTCTAGCCAATGGCAGAATGCTACCCAGGCCTTGGGACATACCTGCATGGGCTACAAGACCTGACAGTTCCTACATGTGTTTCCATGCAGTCCAGGCTACTGCATCACAGGTCCTGCAAAACAACATGGAATATGCCAGAGCCATGTGTATAGTTCAAAAGGTGGTCTGAGTGTATGAGTATGTGGCTAATCATAGCAGACAGGCAGCTGGCAGTATGTATGCCTTTGTATAGGTCGGTGTGTAACATAGTGCTAGAGTTTGCATTCACAAATGAGTACTGTTGGGCATGTTTACAGTCATGTGTTCAGAGGTGTGGCACAATTATGCAAACTATGTCATACAGTTTGTGTATTTCGGTGTCTGTCTCTTCCTGCTTGGGGGGGGTCACTTGTTTGGCTAGATATGTAGACGCGTCTGTGAATGCGCGTGATTTCCAGTAGTGTGTGTGGGTGTCCTTACTGTGTTCTGGTAAGGGTATGTGTTGGTTGTGTTGATGAGCTGCATGTGTTAACCTACACCTCATGACTGTCCAGTTCAGTCATGGCTGTAGACTGGGCTGCCTTCCAGCTTAGCCCTATAGCTGCATCCCAAACAATGTGTGGGGCGTGGTGTTAGGTGGGTCTGGCAGTGTACATGGCATAGAGATTACATTCCTCCAGGATGGCCACATGCACAAAGCTGACATTAGGAAACACCAGTAGCTGATTAGTGGACATGCCTGTATGAGCATTGAGTACTACAGGTACCAAGTACTGTATTTAGTTTATGTATTGCCTATGAAGATGTTTTAGACAATGATGCTCACATGTAAATATTTGTGTTATGGACGTGACAACACTGGCTATTACGGAAACATTGTAGCTACCTTTAGTAGCAATCCTCCTCTGAGGAGCACATCACATCCTGTTAGTTGATTACAGATGATGCAAGTGTCTACGGGTCTGTTTCCTTCTCTGGGTATATACTCACATATCCACCAGGACCATGAGCTCTGTTGGGCACAGACACCCACTCTCCAAACAGAGTCATGTATCAATAAGCTCTGATGCGACTATCAACATGATCAGGATATAATCAGACAGTGTGAGCCATCACCTATGATGTGGCTATTACACATGGGCAGCTGTCTCCTACATCATACACTCTTACTGCAGATGTTATACTGGAGTTAAAGATGATATGCAACCTGTTTCATTACCAGTGCTGTGCACTACCTTACATACAGTATGTGCAGGCGGCTGTTAGGTTGGGCTACACAAACCTGGTAGTTCAACCAGTGTGTCTATACTCGCAATATCCACTTTATGTAGGTGTGCACATAGCCATTTGGCCCAGCCGTGTTACAAGGGTCACTACACGTTTGCATAACATGTACACATGCACAGCTGTTATTGCTTGCAAATAATAGTAGAGAGGTGGATATTACATGTGTTATGTGCATGGATAGTTATCTGGCTCTTCCAGTTATCTTTGCTATCATGTTGCTAACCTGTCAGATGAATACTAATGCTATGTATCCTGTCACTGAGTATTGTAATTGCCAATAGACATAACTACTGTTTGCATAACATAGCAGAACTGCTATGTAGAATATAATATAGATCTGCCTAGAATATTGTACATTACACAGTTAATGGCACAATATCCCACAATGCACACCATATTTGCACAGTAAGCCCACCTTTAACATGCTCATCTTACTTATACACCCATACGTATGTTGACTGTTACAATATATTGACATATACTATCCCCTGTTATAGCAAATACTTGTTTGACCAATCCCGACACTGACAGTGGCTGGAAGCGAACTGGTGGGTTCCAAGCCCATATCATCCCTTGTGGTGTATGTGGAGTGTGCCGTGTGACCTACAGCAGTACACACATAGAATACTACAAACATTACTACTGCTCAACAATACATCGCTACAAGATAGCTATTTCCACTATATGCATTGAATACACTGTAATTCTTACAGTACAGGTACTACATACACAGACATACTACATGTTATACTTACCATCTTAGTAATCAGAGGTGTTATTAACTAGTGTAATAATCATTTTCGGTTCGTCTTTCTGTGTTTTGTACTGTCCTACAGATAGATACAGATGGTGTGAATGTGTGACAAGGCAACCTTTTATAGTTACAGATCAGTAACATGTGCTATCCCGATGACCAATTGGTGTTTCTAAGTAGCTAATTACATGCACATCAGCTGTGCTGCTACTGCCTTAGCCAATACCTTGACTACAGTGGAGTATAATTGAGTACTCCAACTGGGCATTGTCCCTTTGCCTTACTTGTGAGAAAGACAGTGTAGAAGTTTTGTTTGGAATCTATTGCAAC
>NC_056729.1:635131624-635171624 GCF_019279795.1 Protopterus annectens | reverse complement strand
TATATATATATATATATATATATATATATATATTTCGTATTAGTTTGTAACAGTAATACATCTGTAGACTGGAATGTGTTGGTTCACAAACTACAGTACATTATAATGCACTGTACATATGTACACAGAGTCGCTGTCCCATTTGTGATCATTACAGTGAAATGCATATGGTATAAGGTGTAGTCTCAAGACGATGATACATGTATACACCTCGGATGGCTTAGTGGTACGTCCCATGACTATGGTGTGCATGGTCCAGGGTTCGACACCTGTGATGCTTTATGAATGTTTTTTACTGCAGAATAAGGCTCATTTAAGCAGTTTTAAGCATGTTTAAAAGTGTTTGTGTGATATTATAGCAGCAGTTAAACACTGTTAAATAAACTTTGTAACGTATAACCTGTGCACGCAAATGCAGCCACATCCGCTAACTACTCCAGATATATACATGTCAGTGACGTAACATCTCACTATGTGCTGACATAACATTACACTCTGTTGACTGTACTCTCCTGCATACATGGGTTTATATGGGTGATTCGAATGTTTATTGTACAGACGATTACTACCTATATATGCAAGCTGTGGTTAAGGTATACTTTTGCACCTGCCTTTATCGGGATTGTAACCTCGAATGCACAGATACTATGCAGATGTTGTAACCATTACACTGTTGACATTAACGTTGTTTCTGCCTATTTCCTATTTAGATGATGTATATGTGTAAGCTAGGCTAAGCAAAGGGCGGGAGCACACAAACTCACTGAGCTTCAAGTACTCTTGAAATAACAACATATAACAGATGTACTGTGAGACAATACATTACATTCCTAACTACATTAGGCATAGTCCCTCACTGACACACTTCAAGGGAAGCCTTGTTGTGTGAATGGGTAACAGACTATACACCCCTGGGATCATGTGTCCCAGAACCATACAGCCAGAGGGTGGGGGAGCCTTTCCAGTTTGATAGCTGCGAGACCTGTTGGGGGAATTGAATGGTGTTGAATTGCCACATTAACATGCCCTCTTTAGATCACTAAGTGCCTCTATCACCTTCCACAACCCCAGTCTTCAACAGCTTCCAGCAACTCTACCTGGAATTGCTTCATTGGCTATGCTTGACAGAGGCTCAGTTACTTCATCAATGGTGCAGGGAAGGCCAACACACTGTTGCTATGCTTCTAATTGCCCTTGGGCAGATAGGTAGTAGGCTATCTGTGAACCTCTAAAGTGCAGGCCATCACAGTCATAATATGTGAATAAACAGACCTTCAGATCACAATATACAGTGTGAACTCACCATGTAGTTAGAAAACAGTTGAGTACAGCAAGAACATACAGAACACTGATACTTATTCACTCCAAAAGCCTATCTTGGAAGCTATAAGACTTGTATAAGTTTAAGGCTTTCTATTGCTTACCAGTAGGTTACCTACAGGGAGATGAAAACCAAGCACAGATGGGGAATATGCATGCAATGATACCATACATGCCTATGTGTCAGCCTTACGCTTTGGAATACTGGCCAAGGCTATTGGTGCTCCCATGGTGCCTTATTTAGGAGAGTCTTGAAGATGAATACCAGCTCTGTAAACAGCACAATAGCAGATTCAATGGGGATTATGCTACTCAACACCAGGGGTTGTGATAACATGCATGCACTCACAGCACTCCTCAGGGTGGACAACATCAACATCTGTGCATTAACTGAAATCTGTCTTAAGGCTCCTGAGAGCACACCAGCACTACCAGACTACAATCCATACCTGACATTTCAGCCACAGAACATGAACTGACAGACATGGAGGGGCTGTATCCATATTCATCAGGGATACCTACACCTCCAGGTTAGTGGGGCAGCATGATACCTCTGTGATCATTTGTGTGCAGCTAACATCAGCCACAGCTGCAATTTGGAATGTGGCCTGCTATGGATCACCCTCCATGAGCCAGGACCTCCACTCCACCTACCTGGAGACAGTGGAGAACACGACAGTCCTAACGCACACCCTGGCATTGATCGATGCCAACTACCATACCATTAACTGGGAAATGTACTCCGGTACTCACTTCTAGGACCAGCGCTTCCTGGAATGTATCACCTCATATGCCCTGTATCAGGTGGTAACCTCCCTAACATGGGGTGGAAATGACTAGATGTGGTCATCACCAACATGGGCAACAGGTGCACCACAGCGGAGGTTAACCAGTCACTGGTTAAATCTGACCATGAACTATTCACTGTTTCCACACCCTAGCATCTCCCCCACCCACGGATACCACAGTGCATACCTTTCCTACATCTAAATTTACATGACTAGTGACAGGAGTGGGGGGTTTCACAGCCCCCATGCTAAAGGGAAACACTGCTCAAGATACAGACAGATTTACAAATGCAGTCTATAAGCACCTACACAGATGTATGGATCATGCCATCACTGGTAAACCAAGACTCACTCCTCCTAGACAAGGACACTGGTCTGGTGGACCTCTGCAATAAACAGGCTATACTACAGAAGTAGGACAGTGTTCCAGACACACAGCAAATCCCACGAAGGGCAGACACCTGTGACCACTATTAGTATGATATGTAGGTTCCTCATGACATCATCCAAAGCTAACATCAGCAGGAGAATACACAAGGATTCAAAAGATAACCACAAAGCCTTCTTTGGCTATGTCAAGGATCTACGTGGTGACACACAGATTTGCACTGTGCCGGTGAAATATAGCACAAAATATGCTGACCCTACTGATATCAGCAACATCTTTGCACATATATTCAATGCATACCTCCCCCATAAAGAGCCCACAACACTACCCGAAAGGTACAGTATCCCAACCATCAGAGACACACAGGTGGAAATGGCCCACTCTAACAGCAGAACACAGCATCAATGGAGGCAGATGTTGACCCAGACTGCATCTTGCAAACTGTGCAAGACAACCTGCCCCCCACCTAATTAAGCATTCCTACCTCAGCCTCTCCACAAGCTATCTGCCCATACAATGGCACATAGCAATGGTTATTCCACTCCATGAAGGTGAAATCACAACTGACCATGGTAACTACCACCCCATAAACTTGACTAGCCTGGTCTGCAATGGTATGGTTCACATCATCATGGTACTCACTAGCAATGACATTGGTAACCTTCGTACATGTGACCCAACCCAGGTGAGCTTGGTTGAGTGCAGTTCATGCCTATTGAACCTGTTTGATGTCTTACATACAGTCACCAAGATGTTAGATGATGAGGGAGGTGGTTCACACATACTACCGGGACCTCACCAAGGCTTTTGACCCCATGTCTCACTCAGGTATTATTAATAAACACACCAGCCTGTACATTCACCCATACATCACAGGTTGGGTTGCCAACGGGCTTACACACAGAACCCACATGGTACGACTAGTGGTCTCCAGGTCTAACTCTTGAACAGTCATGACTGGTGTTCCACAGGACTCAGTCCTGGGTGCCCTACTGTTTGGCATATCCGTCTCAGATGTACAGGCAAAAACAGGTGGAGTACAGCAGACCATGCTTGGCAATGACTGCAAACTGGGACCCATGACTGATAGTCCAGCTGACAGGGACATCCCTCAAGGGGCCTCACAGAGAACTTCACAGGGTGCCAATGACATGGCCTCCAGCCAAGTGCCACTAACTGCATGGTCATTCCATTGTGGAATTGGCACCCACATATTAACACATGAGTGGCAGCCACTTTAATACAGATGAGGTAATGGGGTATCTGGGGACTAAGGTATATAGTGATCTCCCCTTTGACAATCATATCACCACAGTAGTTAGGACATCCTTCTATGTAGGCCACCTGATTACTAAAGGATTCCCATCTAGACATACTGGGGTTATAGTGCCCCTTTACTCATCACTCATCAGTCCCATCGTAGGGTATAATAAGCCATGTGGGATGTACCTCAGAGGACACATCCAACAGCTGGGTGGTCCACGAATGTACCTCACCAAGGGGAATACTGGCCTACAACATATGGCCTATGCAGCCGGACTGAATAAACTCCTGCTTTACTCACTGACATCTCATTTACCCAGAGATGATCTCTGCTGGCCAACACAGCCATGTCAAATTCAAGCTTGATGGATATGCTCCACCTATGGGAATCCATGTCACAGTGAGCCACACAATGTAGTGAGCTGACCTTGCCACAACAATAACTGGAATATGCTGGAGGGACAGCTTCCTGTCACAGACACTCCCCATACTTTGGAACAACATCCCTAACTACATTATACAGAGCCCCTCACTAACACTCTGCAAGAGAAACCTTGAAGGGTGGATGGGGAACAGTAGATGCACCCCAGGGATCCCACCATTGGCTCTGCTCCACAGAGGGATGGTTAATGAATCAAATGGGTGGCAAAAGCTGAAACATTTTGGCTGGCCTTATGAATGGTTGGCCAAGTACCTACCTATGAATCTATACATACAGTATCTGCATATGCTGATAGCTTAATTTACTGTTCAGGTGTTGACTTACCTTGTGCCAATGGCTGTTGTGTGTGCAATAGGTGAGGGCTGCCTATGTTGGATGCACAGAGTAGACTGCCTATACATGACAATTTACAGGTAGTCTTGTGTGTGTGCCATACATTTTTACTGTGTGTGCAGGTAAAGAAAGGTGTCAGTCCCTAGATGCCTACACTATCAGTGTGTGTGTGCTATACATTCCCTCTTTGCCAAGGCATGGGCATACTGGCACACCTTCATCTGCCTACTGAGGCTGGCTCAGGGTGTTCGTGGTCTGAGTACCTCTGTGCCTGTAGGGCCCTTGGCAATGGTGGTGGGCTGTGAGGGCCTTCACCATTCTGTCCCTGCTGCAGCTGTTTCTGCAGGACCATATTGTGTAGCATGGCACACACTATGAAGATGTGGGAACATGTGCCTGGAGAGTACTGCAAGGTTCCACCAGATATGTCCAAGCAACAGAACCATGATTTCAGCATCCCAGACACATGTTCTATGATTATTCTGGTTTGTGCGTGTGCCTCATTATAGCTTTCCTGTATGGGTGTGTTTGCTTTTATGATGGGAGCCATCATCCACGGTTCCAGTGCGTAGCCAGCATCCCCCACCAGGTGGCCATTTGGATGTCTCCCCTGGCAAATAACCGATACAGCTGTGAGGCATGCCAGATGTGGGAGTTGTGATAGCTTCCAGGCCTGCCAGCACACACATCCAAGATAATGCCCTGGGCATTGCACATGACCTGGCAGTTGATGGAGGGGTATCCCTTGCAGTTTATGTAGCACCTACCCTGCTCACTGGGTGATGACTTGATGTGTATGTGCATGCAGTCTATTGCACCCAGTACCTCCGGGTATCCTGCCACATGGTGGAAGGGATGTATATTGCTGGCCAACTCCTCCTGCATTTGGGGGAAGTATATGTGCTCATTGGCATGTGGTAACATGGCATCCAGGAACTGGTGTAGTACCCTGGATGCTGATGCCTGTGAGATACCCATGATATCCCCAGTTTGTCTTTGAAAGGTACCTGTAGCTAGTATTCTCAGGCTTACACATACCTTCATATCCACTGGGATGGGTTCCCCTCTGTTTGTTCTGGCTCTAAGGTGTGGCTGGCAAAGCTCCAAAAGTTGCTGTAGGGTGTCTCTGTCCACCCTGTAATGCTCTACTATCTCCAGATCATGTAGCCCCTGGTAGGTTACCCTGGGTCTGAACACTCTCCTTCTCCACTGTTGCCTGCAGTGGTCATGTGCATCATCATTCACGCCACCTTCAGTCTCCAACACATGCTGGTGGATCAAAGCTATGGCAGCCCCTAACATGTACATAATAAAAGTTCCCCATCTGTATACCCCACTGGTGCAGAGTGTATGGGAATACACAAATGTGTGTGAGGTGTTTTCACACTTTATAGTATTGTGCTATGGATGCTGCTGATGTAAGTGGGTATGTTTGAGCTATTCCAGCTGCTGCGTGTCTTAATTATAGGTTTTGCTATGACTACTGCAAGTGTGGAGCCTTTACTGAGGAGATCTACTTGCCTGCCTTGATTAATCTGTTGCCCTTTAATTCACTTTTAGACCTGGATCCCTCCCATTATCAGGCATGTATCCACCTGCCGTATTTCTTGTTTTGTACTTTTCCTACCCAGTCATGGCAAAATGTGCCTTGTCGCTGATATACTGCATATCGCCTTTGTTCTGCTTTGACACTTTGCTGTGTTTTTTGAAGTACAGGCCCTCCCCTTCCCTGTTCTGCAGGTAGCTGTTTGCAGCCTTGTTAGCTGTTGTCAATGGCCCACTGTAGGCTCCTAGGTGTTAATTAGTCATTTGTACTCCAATTTCACTGCTGCAGCATTTCCTTATTTCTTTCCTATATCCTTCCTGTTTCAGCTGCAGTGCACGCCGCGCATACCCATTTAACTGGTTTACGCGTGTTTTCATCTCCATTCACATGCATACTCAGTTACCTTGTGTACTCTCATCTAAGCATAGCTATGGGCAATTCAACACACCCCTATCCTGCAGCTTTGCCTAGCTAGGGGCAGACCGGTTTAGCAATGCTCCAATGTGCTTACAGCAATGGCGATACACCCCTCTCTTGATGTCATCTTTATCTCAAGGGTTCACCTCAGTGTTATAATGCTATGCTGTGAGGTGCATTCTTACACCAGCAGGGAATCTGCAATTCACTATTACTCCTCTCATTTGCATGGCATTGCCTACTAATTCCTAGCTACTGCACATAACACTGTCACTGCCCCTTAGCAACCCTTGCGCCATGAGTATGGTGTAGCATGCCTGCCATTGACTATTATGGGGAAATCGTGATATGTGTTTCATTGCAGTTTTATTCTATATTTTTATATATTCCTTGTGATCCCCTTTGTGCACCGCTGCCCTGTGCTTCCACATTGCAATAGTGCGACTATATATATTAAATATTAATTTTGTACATGTTTTTTATGCCAATAGCTATATATTAACATTATAATACATATGTTTGGTTGGCTCCAATTTTAGGTTTGCAAAAATGTAAACCGTTTTCTACAGTTTACATTTCTGCATGCTTACACTATGCCTGCACCACTTCCTGAATCACTACATACCTTCATTTGCATGCTACACTGCTGCACATGGGGTAATTAGCATACAGGCTCAGGAGTTATGTGGGCGTAGCGTATGCAGGTAGTGCACATCGGAACAGCTCGCACCTGAATTGCTCGGCGGCCACTTTGGTGTTAGAATTCCAACATTACGCCTGCACCTGGCACAAGCCTCATGAATCCTGGGGGTAATTTTTAAGGATAAATTTTGTTATAAAGAACAGTTAAGAACTAATAATGTATTAAGGAGTAACAAGCAAGGACTTTTAGATGCAATAAATGTGTCCATTGTGTGTGTGTGTGTGTGTGTGTGTGTGTGTGTGTGTGTGTGTGTGTGTGTGTGTGTATGTATATATATATATATATATATATATATATATATATTTGTGTCTTTTTGCTTTTCCAGGTTAGGGGTCACCACAGCAGAACTCCGGTCCACTAATGATTGGTAGCTGATTTTTACATGCCGAGTTACCAGCCCTGACGCACAACCTTCAACGAAGGTACACCCATTCACGCATGTCTCCATGCAGAAGACGCTCTAGGTGAGAATCGAACCAGACAACGTCTTACTGTGAAGCGACAACGCTACTGCAGCACCACCACAGCGTATGGATGTGTGTATATATATATATATATATATATATATATATATATATATATATATATACTGAAAAATATATAACACACTCAGTATATGATAATACATTACTTACTTATAGAACATGTGAAACAAAGAATTTAATTTATATGGCTAAATGTGAAGCATGTGAGACATATTATATAGGAAAAATAACTGTAAGTTGAAAGAATGAATAGGACATAATTTATCTGGAATTAATAGGAAAGTACAAACTAATGCATTATATAAACATATAAGTGAGACAAACTCAGCACATCAGCTTATAGTTAATATTTTTTGCAAGTTATTTATGAGCAAATCAAGGAAGAAATTTAATTAATATGACTGAGATGGAGGAAACTAAGTGGATTATTTGATTCAGAGTGGACATAGTTCCTAGTTTACATGGAACAGTTAGTATTAAGCTTATTCTAAAAGAAATTGCAGAACAGGGTGAATTAGAGTTTGTCACTTTAAATTTTAATGCTGTGAAAAGGTCATGTGATTTTTCTTCTTGTATATAAATAATGTATGTTTTAATTGGACATTTCCTGAAGAAGCTGTTAGCAAACATTTTTAACTTTGTCCGGCCTGGTTTCAGAGGAATTTTCATCTCATTTTACTGGATCTTTTGCATCCACTTGATCTACCACCAATTCTGGGAGATGGGGTCTCAGTTTAATATCTCATCTAAAGGAGGACATGTTCAGGAGTGCAGCAGTCCCCTTATGCTGCACTGCCATGCCAGTAATCTAGCTACCTCGTATGGGAATAGAACCCACAGCCCTCTGCACCAAAAACAAGCATGATACCTGTTCCACCACTGACACTACTTTCAAAGTTTATAACAACAGTTCTTGTGGACTGAAATGGAATTCCATTTTTAGAGTAAAATCAGTCTCTCTGCTAAAACTTTTCCACCCCTTACTACCAAGCCCATTCCCTTTTCCAGTGTCGAGTGTCATAGCCAGTCATTACACTCCAATCTCTTCTACTTACATATAAGTGATGCTCTCATTGGTAACATGTCTGTAAATATAACTTCCAGCTCCCCATTCCTGTTCTAGAAATTCTCTTTCAATTCCCTGGCCTTGTTTGCTATTACCTCAGTTCATTGCCCTGACAGGCTATTGAAATATCCTCTTGGAAACTTCCATGGACAAAGCTGCCATTGTCTTACAACTAGTTTACATATAAGAAATAAAATGCACACCACAAAGTAGATGAACCACCAGGTAACATTTAATCCTGGTACCTCGGCCTTTCGTCTTCAAGGGATATTTCCTTACAGAACACCAGCATCTTAAATAGCATCACATCTTAAAAATTTTTCAATAATACAATTATACAATTATCTCAATTTGTTAATTAACAAATCAATCACCTGAAATCCAGCACCCCCACATTTAAAATGACAGTGTACATTATCATTGAATTTCAACAATTCTTGTTAAACAAATACAAGATTTAGCAAAATAATTAGCAAAAGAAATTGACAGAAAAACTCATCAAAAATGATAGAAAAATATACATGTAAACATGATCTTTAAAATTTCATTGACACTTCCTGATTTTAACCACTGGAATATAATGTACGATAGTTATAATTGTAGTTTCTAAATGGTCAAGCCTAGAATGAAATGTTCCCCCATTTTCTCAACCTGAGCCAAAACACTAAAAAATAAAGAAGAGCCATCATCCCCATGGACAGACGAAAAATGACTTGTCACTGGACTTTCTCTTTTGTTGTTTCTAATGTCCAAAAGATGTTCTCTGATTCTTATCCTGACCATCCTTTGTGTTTGCCCTATGTACCATCTTATATTATCACATCCACAACCCAATATGTATACTATCCCACAGGATTTACAATTGAACTTTCCCCTTGTTGAATACTTTCTACCAATAATCACCATTCCTGACAAATTATTTTTAGAACATAGGTTATTATTTCCACAGGGAAAAGCCCCCCTGTCGAACATTAGTCTCTGGAAGCAGCATAGGTCTATTTAATAATTCCTTGAGATTAAAAAATCTTCCATAGGAAAAAATTATCCTGCTAGGAAAAATGCTACCCCAAAAATTCATCAGAACTAATTATCGGCCAAAGTTTTCTAACAATGTGTACAACTCTATCAGAAAAAGCACTATATTTCATGACATAAAAAATGTCCTTTTTTTCCTGTGTTAATCACCCTTCTGCTACTATTAGTCCTGTTGAAACTTTCATAGACCTTGTTCCTAGCAAGCTCCAAAATTTCTCTATCATAACCCCTGTTCAGTAATCTATGTTCCACCTCATCCAAAAACATCTCCTTACAATGTACCTGAGAAGCATTCACCCAATTATGCCTAAATTCCCCATAGGGAAGTGCCTGGATCAGATGTGATGGATGCATGCTTGAAGCATGCAAAACGTTATTTACTGCAGTAGGTTTACGAAAGGGTTTGTACTGAACTTTCTTGTCCTCATCAACAAAAATGCACAGATCCAAAAAATTGATGGTTTTGTTATCCATCTGAAAACTAAATCTTAAACCATGGGGGTTTGAATCCACTATGGAGTTAAATGGTTCCAGCAGTGGCAATGTTATTTGTAATGACACCTTTTCCTTTACTAGTTTTGTTAAGGAAATGGAAAATAAATTTTCACAGATGAATCCACGGGGCTCCCCTGAGAGATTGGATAACTCGGGGCATTTTGAACAACTGGAGAGACTTTGGTATAAAGAAGTGAGTTTATTCTTTGATATCAAATTACTGGAACAATATGTGAGTTTAAAAATTACCCCTGGTGGTTTGAGGATAGATCACTTGCCAGCTGGAGAGCTCTGTCAGGATGAGCAGGATCTACTTGAAGAGAGGAGACAGGTGTCTCTTGAATGTACTTTAGGCTGGCTTAAAATCTTGATTAAATGTAACCTTAGCACCAGCAAAAGGTTACGGAATGACATTTCAATTCTAGAGGACTCTATTAAAAAAGACTTCCCAGTTTCGGTATGGAGTGTAAAATTGAAGGAGATTTCAGCCAAAGACAGCAAAATGGAAGGTGAAGTCATGAATAGAAAGAAAAAAAAGCTGACTCGTTATCTCAATGACTTCCATTTTGGGCAGATCTATCAACGGCAACAGAAACCACGTTGGGGGAGGTCCAAAAAAGAGACAACAGAACAGTTAGAGTTCCGGCAAAGATTATTCAGGTTCCTTTAGTGAACTATCTTCAAAAAGAGCGTCTCTTTCAAGAGTATCCCTGGAGAGGAGTCACCTGGCCATCCAATCGGGACAGCAACAGAGATCTAATGAGGGATCGAATGAAAGAAACAGAAGAAATAGTAGAGCCAAATGAAAGGGAAGATACGACAGATGAATATTTTCCTCCCTGTGAACTAAATGGACCGGACATTATTAATTTATCGAACTTGGAACTTTCTTCCGAAGCCATTAAGGTACTGTTAAAAGGCGCAAAATTTGTGCTGACCAGATTGCCATCATTAGCCAATGTTTTAATTGAGGCTAACAAATTTTGCCATAAATTACACCTTAGAGTGTTTGTTTTCTAACAGGATGAATAATGTTGATGGCAACAATTTATTGTCCTTAGATAGTGTAGATTGTATTGATGCTACAGATGACTCATTGTTAAATTTGTATTTGTATGATTATGATGATAGTTTTGTTGAAGATGTGGCAGATAATGACGATGTAAATGAAAAAGTGCATACTTTTAACATGGAGTATGGTCATTTGGAAATACCAGCACTGCCTTTCTCTTGTAGCACTTTTTTTTACACCTAAATTAAGTCAGTTGGTCTGCATTTTTGAAAAGTTGTTATTTTTTAATATTGAAAAGGAGTTAAAAAATTTTAAGCACACGAGTTATAATTTGTGTAAAGAGGAATGGCAAGGTTTGAAAGAACTTCGAGTTCAGGCCAACAATATAATTTTCAAAGAGGCAGACAAAGGGGGAAACTGGGTTTTAATGAACAAAAGTCATTATAACCAAATGGTGGATAATTTACTAGGATAGGTTAATGACTATGCTAGTTTACCTGTGAATCCAGTAAAAGAGTATAATAGGTTGTTACTTGAATTATTGGAAAAAAGGGGAGAAGTTGGGCTTTTTGACCTAAGAGCTTATACATTGCAGAACCCTGGGATCCCATATTCTTTGCCATTCTGAAGATACACAAACACATGGCGAACCCCACGGGGAGACCTATTGTCTCAGGAAGGGGTTATTTCATGTATAATGTAGTATTTTTTTTTTGATTATGTGTTAAAACCTTATATGAATAGAATTTCATCTCACATTGGAAATAGTCAGGAACTGTGCAAATGTATTAAAAATCTGGAATGGCAAAGTGATTATTTTTGGGTCAGCCTTGATGTAAACGCCCTTTATACTAATACTGAAGCACGATGGGGGCTAGAAGCAGTGGGAAAACACTTGGGGAAAGGCCACATCCTTCATATAATATAATTGTTAGAATTTTGTTTGGGTCACAATTATTTTTTGTTTCACAAGAAGATTTTTTTGCAGATTAGGGGGACTGCTATGGGGCCAGCTATTGCCCCTTCATATGCAATCCTATATATGGGTGACTTTAAGCAAAAGTTTCTCTATTATACAGAATTTTTCAAAAATAATGTGATTATGTATAAATGGTTTATTGACAATTTAATTTTTATTTGTAAGGGACCCTTTGAAGAATTTGTGGTATTTTTTGAAGTACTTAATTCAAACCCCCATGGTTTAAGATTTAGTTTTCAGATGGATAACAAAACCATCAATTTTTTGGATCTGTGCCTTTTTGTTGATGAGGACAAGAAAGTTCAGTACAAACTCTTTCGTAAACCTACTGCGGTAAATAGCTTTTTGCATGCTTCAAGCATGCATCCATCACACCTGATCCAGGCACTTCCCTATGGGGAAGTTAGGTATATTTGGGTGAATACTTCTCAGGTACATTGTAAGGAGATGTTTTTGGATGAGGTGTAACACAGATTACTGAACAGCGGTTATGACAGAGAAATTTTGGAGCTCGCTAGGAACAGGGTCTATGAAAGTTACAACAGGACTAATAATAGCAGAAGGGTAATTATCTCAGGAAAAAAGAAAAACAAAATTTTTTATGTTATGAAATATAGTGCTTTTTCTGATATAGTTGTACACATTGTTAGAAAACTTTGGCCGATAATTAGTTCTGATGAATTTTTGGGGTAGCATTTTTCCTAGCAGGATAATTTTTTCCTATGGAAGATTTTTTAATCTCAAGGAATTATTAAATAGACCTATGCTGCTTCCAGAGACTAATGTTCGACAGGGGGCTTCTCCCTGTGGGAATTGTAACCTATGTTCTAAAATAAAAAAAATGGTCAGGAATGGTGATTAATGGTAGAAAGTATTCAACAAGGGGAAAGTTCATTTGTAAATCCTGTGGGGTATTGTACATATTGGGTTGTGGATATGATAATATAAGATGGTACATACGGCAAACAAAAAGGATGGTCAGGATAAGAATCAGAGAACATCTTTTGGACATTAGAAACAACAAAAGAGAAGTCCAGTGGCAAGTAATTTTTTGTCTGTCCATGGGGGTGATGGCTCTTCTTTATTTTTTAGTGTTTGGGCTCAGGTTGAGGAAATAGGGGGAACATTTCACTCTAGGCTTAACAATTTAGAAACTGCATTTATCTATAACTATGGTGCATTATATCCTGGTGGCTTAAATCAGGAAGTGTCAATGAAATTTTAAAAATCATGTTTACACGTATATTTTTCTGTTATTTTTCTATCATATTTTTATGAGTTTTTCTGTCAATTTCTTCTGCTAATTCTTTTGCTAAAACTTGTATTTTTTTAACAAGAATTGTTGAAATGCAATGATAATGTACACTGTCATTTTAAATGTGAGGGTACTGGATTTTGGGTGATTGTATTTGTATTTGTTGATTAATTAATTGATGTAACTATATAATTGTATTATTGAAACATTTTTAAGATGTGATGCTATTTAAGATGCTGGTGTTCTGTAAGGAAATATTCCTTGAAAGCGAAAGGCCGAGGTACCAGGATTAAATGTTACCTGGTGGTTCATCTACTTTGTGGTGTGCATTTTATTTCTTAGTTGAAATATGACATGTTATCTCCACTTGTCTTTGCCATTGATCTTAATTCTCTTGATTACTGGCTCTTCAAACCAGTAGCATAGCTAGGGCAGGGTGAGAGGGACAACTGCCTTTGGTGCAAAGTGTTGGGGGCTTAATCAGCTAATCCCAATCTCTCTTTAATGCAATGATGGCTTTTAAAAGCTAGTATTGCATTTGTGGTCAAACCTGAGTGCTGTAGTAATCCATGTGTTCTCCAAACTGTAACAACTGCTTGCTGTTTTTTTTAACTAAAAAATTGAGAGTTATAGAGCTCTGCGCAGGTAGGGTATAAACTGTAGCAACTGTTTATGTATGTACATATGAATGTATTTATTTATTTAATAAAATAAGTTAAAGGAAGGTTGGGGGCAAGGCTCAGAAATGGGACCTGAATGGCTGGGGCACGAAAAAGTTGGGTCTGTGCCATGTATCTGGCCAGCTGGTTGGTGTGCCAGTAGAAGGAACATCCATTTTTTTGCACTTGATGGAAGAATTGGGTGAGGTGTAGTTTTAACTGTAATTAGCTGATCATTGTGATCAACTTATTACAGTGAAGTGATTTTTTTCTTCTTCACTTGAAGAACTGAGGAGGTGGGGCAGTGGTTCATAGTACCAGCCTAGGGTGCTGGTTAAACCAACTAAGCTTCTGCTTCAAACACCAAAACCTCTTCTCTATCCTTATTCTGGCTTTAAACACCTTCATTCTTGCCTTGTATTGCTACCCTTCTTATCAATATATCTATCTATAGATAGATATGTATACATATAGCTATATCGATATACAGTAGATATATTTTAGGGCCTGCATTTGTATGTTTGTGTGTCTATGTTTTGGGAATATGTGTGTGTTTCAGAGTTGTTAAATCTGCAATCTGCCATAATGATCAAATCCTACAATATAGGGAAGTGGACACTAGACAGCAGAAATAAATGTTTAAATGTTGCACTAAAATACAGAAGAAATGTTTTGCAGCATGAAAGACACATGGGGGGACAGAGGCAATAAACTCCAAGGATATTATTTAAATATTATCCTAAAGGCACTTAACAACAGCTTTGCAACATTTGAGATGCCAAGTTGGAGAGGACTCTAGACATCAGGGAACCTTGTACCCTTGAAACACAAAAACAGCATGATAGCAACGACTTTTTCATGTGTATTTCTGGATGAAGCCAGGAAGAACATTGAAAGAAACCAGGGAGAATTGTTTAATATTACTTTGAGTCATTTAAAAGTTGAGAGGTCTAGAATAATGATGCAGTTTCAGAACAGCAAGAAAAATGAAACTATAATGTCTGGCATTAGTGACTGACTGTAATCATCCATGGCTTATGAGAGGCAGAGAAAAAGTAGGAGTATACATCAGAGGTATTCTTTCAGCTTAGGGACAAGTAAGAGATATGCTGGTGTGTGTGTGTGTGTGTGTGTGTGTGTGTGTGTGTGTGTGTGTGTGTGTGTGTGTGTGGTGTTTGCCTGTGTATGTTTGAATGGGTGTATGTGCATGAGAGAATGACTGACAGGGTGCATGGCCCAGGAAAATGCATGGGCCACCATAGGCAATTACAATAGGAAAGTATTGATTAGCATTAACAGTAATAGAACATGATTCAGAGTCATGCAATTCAGCTGATAATGAAGTCTTTCCTCATTGCAGCTAAAGTCTTTGAATCACATTTCCAATGACTGTGAAAACAATCCATTTTAGCCACAGTTCTTAGCTCCTACAGTGGGATTCTTCCTGAATCCCAGTGACTGCATTTTCTGTGGTATCAAACAAATCTTATGACTGCATATAAAATAATATAATACATTGGAATAATACTACTATTATGTCAGGCATAGAAACCTATGCAGTATCTTCAGTTGTTAAAATAACCATGCTTGAACTGATGATTCATATAAAAATGCAGGAAAAATAAATATACTTTTAGCAGAATGATAATAAAATAAGCTTTTCTGAACAAATTTGTAAAATAGGAGGTGATAAAATATATTTGGTTAGTAAAATATGTCCACATTATATCTACTCACAAATTCAAGTTATATGAATAAATGCACTCAATTAAAATACATTTGTAAATATTGTATTGAAAGATTGTTTATACACTATTTTCCTTTTCTGCATTCAGAGAATTTATTGAAGCCACCAAGTTTGATATAATTTTAACTTGGAAAAAAATAATGTATATATTTCTTTGACTGTTTGAAAAACACTAAAGTAGTGGCAATAGAACACTACACTAAAATGCGGTATACATACAAATATATGTTTTAGATACAGAATTGTTGAATACCCTTTAACAGAAATAACAATGTAAAATTGTAGAATATGTATCTTTAGCTTTATTTTTTAAAAAAATACACCAATTCTTTATAGAAAATGAGTGACAGGTTCATGTCTGGTCTTCTTGTTTGAAAATCAAAATATAAATACAACAGGCAAAGATTGTAATGTAATTCTGAAATAAGTTTCAAAAACTAGGATATCATGTTTTGGGATAATTTATTCATAGACATATCAACAGTGAGCTTTATCAAACTGTATGATCTATCGACATTAACTGTTTTTTAAAAGTGAAGAAAATGTAATAAGTATAAGAAAAACAACAATAATTTTATTATTTAGATTTTGTATGAATTAATTATATTTTGATTTGTCTTTGGAGATGTCAGATGATTTTTAACTTTTCATGTTTTTAATATCAAGTGACTGATTACAATATTATATACATTTATTTCATTAATAGTGGTTTTGTTCTGATACCATCATTTCTAAAAAGTGAAAAAATATCAAAGGACAATAAGGTATACATAAGTAACACTGCCTATCTTTTAAGTGAAAGTAATAATCCTGTAATTTTTACTAATACAACTCTAAATTTGACTATTACTGACAGTATGTTACATTCCAGAAATGGAACATATAATGACAAG
This sequence comes from Protopterus annectens, assembly GCF_019279795.1. Classification (NCBI taxonomy): domain Eukaryota; kingdom Metazoa; phylum Chordata; order Ceratodontiformes; family Protopteridae; genus Protopterus; species Protopterus annectens. The sequence continues at coordinate 635,154,798 of NC_056729.1, read as the reverse complement.
TTTTTTCCTTTACCAGGAAAGTCTGAGAGAATTTTGGTGAGTTCATTGGATTTTTGGTGGAAAAAGTTGTATGTACAAATTTGAACATTTGCAGAAACAGTGTATAAATGAGCGGTTCAAGGAGAATGAGAGGATGAAACAGGGACTGGAATCACTCCAGAGGAGGCCATTTATTATATGTGGGTGCTCAGTCTTTAACTTCAGGTCTTTACAGTTAAACATAATTTAAAAGTACTAAAAAGGTTTTTACTTTCATTCCAGAAAAAAGGGGAAAGTTAATGCTTTAGCTGACTTAATTCATTAACATGTATGTAGTTTGTAATGGCACACCACTAGCAGCCTGCATGCATCCTTGCATTCCAGACCATTTCCTGAAAAAAAACTTAAAAAGTATAAGATAAAAAATGTAAATGATTTAGGAACAATAAATGTTATTAAAACTGAATAAATAGCAATGTTATCAATAGGAAGTAGTATTTACAGTGATAATAGTCCATGCATTCATAGTTTTTACATAATTACCATAATATATTAATAATTAATAACCACCCAGAATTATATGTGTGCTAAACTTTCACAAGTAAATCAATGTACCTTAGAAAGTGAACAATCTAGACATAAGTATATTGAAGAACAGTTTTGTTAACCAGACATAAACTTTCATGTGACAGCAAGAAAGTCCCCTCTGACTTCACGTTTATTGAGATATTTGCAAAAATATGAAAACAAATGTTTAATTAAGATATGTAAGTTACAGTGCAAATATCAGACAGTTTTCTTCCACAACATCTAAAATGTCACCTCATGCCTTGAAATAGTTTGTAAGTCATTTTTTGAAGTATTAAGAACATATGAAAATATTGATTATTTTCATAATTGCTAGCAAAAAACGAGCAATACCTCCAGTTTAGTTTAACATAAATGGAAATTGACAAAGAACTTTTCTGTATTCTAGCATTGTACTTCACAACATACTCAACTATATCATCCAGATCTTTTAGTTATACTGCTGGACTTTCAAGATTAACAATCTTATTGTCATTTTATTAATAAATCATTGTCCTTTTCTAATATTGACCATTATCAGATGATAGATCACTTAATTAAAGAAGTCAGGTTCACAAAATATCTGGATGCTTTAAGAAGCTATGGCTGTTAACTAGAAGAAATACAAAACAGGCATTATAGGCATGAGTGAGTTATGTTATATGTATTTAATGCAAATTTGCATTATATATTAAATTATGTGAATTTAAGAGATGGGAATTCTTTTGTAATCAGAAAGAAAAGTTTATTCAATCCAATATTATTCTCTAGGTTATCTACTTTTCTGGAAACATGTGACAAAGATTTAACAGATATTTTAACTAGGAAACCTACTCATTGTTGGTTTAATTTAAGTATAAATGAAGATGTAGTTCTTAATGAATTATGTAACTGTAAGACCATTAGAATTGTGAAAACTGGAAAAAGTAATAATGTGGTTGATATGGACAGTTAAACATGTTTTTAGAATCATTAAATGTCTAACTGACTCCATCTGTTGCAAGATAGTTAGTGAATGGGTTATGTTAAAAAGTTATAAAAAGATAGATACTATACTAAGTTATATAGGTGGGAATACATATGAATTTTTGAAAGCAGAGCATCCCAGACTGGGGAAGTATTTGGTATACCAAAAATTCAAAAAGATCTCAGTCAGACTCATAATAGATGCTGGTTTTGGTAAAATGGAAACTATATCAGTATATTTAGACATTTTGCTCAATTCAGTATTGCAAAAAAACAATTTTTATTTGAAAGATTATTTGTTTTGTTTAGATGTATTGGAAAACTATAAGTTTATGGTAACAGAGACACATTTAGCAACCATCGATGTAAAGCCATTATGTAAAGCCATTATATATATATATATATATATATATATATATATATATATATATATATATATATATACGCATTATGCATTATATAGGAATTGATTATGTTTCATTATTTTTGAGTGAATACACTGATTTCCAAACATTTGAAATAAATAATGTTTAATTACTTTTTAAGAGTTAATTTTGTCAGTTTTTTTCAGGATCAAATATATCATCAGATAAATGGTGTAGCTATAGGGGCAAAAGTTGCCCCGGTTTTCTAAACTTGCTATGAGTAGTTGGTTAAAAGATTTTTTGTCAATATATAAGCCTTTGAAATATTTAACATTTTACAAATGTTTCACAGAGTATTTTTTTTATTTGAAAAAGTAGTATGGATGACTTCAAAATATTTTTATCTCATAATAAGGCCACAGAATTTCCAAGTTTCACTTTAAGTGATTTTGGATGTAAACTATATTCATTGTTTTTGGAAATAAGAATATGTAGCTCAGTGACAGTACTTGCATTGCATGTATGAGGTCCTGGAATCAATCTCAACCATCTCCATAATAAATTTGGGTGGTGGAATAATGGTTGAGATCTTTAACTCACAGACACAAGTGACAAGTTTGATTCTACTTTCTGGTCATTAGTTTTAAAATGGCCGTTCAAGGTAATGGGCCTAGTATTCACCAACAAACCAAGGTAACAACGATTATTATTGATAAGCACTTTCAGAGTAATATTTAAAGAAAAAAGACTTGTGTAAATAAATATTTGCATTTTGGTAGGCAATAGCCAGTTTTTTATATAACAGAATGTATTGAATGATCACTTCATAAGATTAAGTCATTTAGTTATTGATGAAAAAGCTTTTTTTTTTACAAAGAAACAAAAAGTTATAATAATTATTTTTAGAACATGGATATTCATTATGTAACTTAGATAAAATAATAGAAGAAATCATTTCAAAAAGATATAACAAATTCAAACCAATCTTTCTAAAATAGCATCACAAGGTAGTAATGAAAGTTATTTCCTATCCCAATTAGTCTGGATATGGTTGGAATTAGATTTCAAATTTACTGTTTATGAACAACTGGAAAATTATTTTGGGTAACAGATGCTTAATTAAGGTGATTGGTACACAACCAAATTTTATTTATAACAACTGAAACTGATAATCTCGAGAATATGTTAGACAGTTACACATGATTTAATATTATGTTTTGCAACATATTTATGTGAAGTTGCAAATGGTGTAGATACATAAAGACAGGATGTGGTATAATCAAACATTCTGGACAATAGTTTTTAGCAGAAAAAGAATACTTGTAATTATGTGAGAGCCATGTATTTGGCTATTTGTTGCTCACGTAAGAACTTGTGTGTGGCTAAACCACTAGGAAGTTCTCATATAGGATAAACAAACATACACTGGACCTAGTTAACAACAATCCAAGCAGTGCATTGGCTGAAAATAAATATTTTTGTTGTGATTTTTGAAAAAAGAATAATATTTGTTTGTTCATGATAATGTAAACACCACACCTTTAACATGAGTAATAACAATAATATGTAAGATATGAAAAAAAGTTAAGTGGCTGCTAAGTTTAGCTGCCAACAAGATCCCAGGATTAAATATAATCTATCAACATTAAAGCAAGAAAAGTTTAATAATAAGCATTAAAAAAGTAATGATAATTTTATTTATATTTCATATGAATTAATTTAAATAGTAATGTTTTTATTTGCCTTTGTAGATGATGTCAGCTGATTTTTAACATCACATATTTTTTTAAATATCATGTGACCAATAATGATATTATATAAATGGATTTCATTAAAGGTAGTTTTGTTCTGATGAAGTTTATTAAAGAACAAAAAGCAATAAACTAATACATGTCTAATCTTCTTTTTAAAGTGTTTTTTTTTTTAGTTAGTTTTGGTTGTTAATACATTTTTGTCATGTGTTTGGTTTTTCATTTATCAAACTGTCAAGAGGATTGTGACAAAGAAATTAACACTTTTCTAATAAAAACAAGATCTACAGTAGCTAATGATAAATTTTGGCCTAAATTAAGAATGCTGTTAAAAATTTGCTAAACATCCATGATACTAGGTTAGTAAATATGGTTTCATTTGAGTTGGGCAAAGTACTTGTGTGCGACCCTAGTATGATGGTTTTGTTATTGAGATATGGAGGGTTCACACAAACAGTGATCCAGTTGATCAACAAAGGCAAGTGTTTGGGCAATGAGTTTTTGTGCAACTGTGTGTGTGCATTTGTTAGGGGACTGGTTAGGTTAGGAATGTATTGAGTGCATGTATGTGCATGAGTGTTTTAGGGTTATTGTGATGGTTAGGTAAGGAGTAGATTTAGTTTCTGTGTGTGTGTGTGTGTGTGTGTGTGTGTGTGTGTGTGTGTGTGTGTGTGTGTGTGTGTGTGTGTGTGTGTACGCACGCATATGTGTGCATGGTGAGTGTCCAAGCTGTCTAGTGTAGTGGTAGTGTTATGAGAAGCTCTTTTTTTAAGGTAAGCCTGTACTTTATGGTTAGGGACAAGGGCATTATTAAGGTTAGGGTTAACAATCATTACTAATGTGGTGCATGGGGGTGAGGCAATAGGATTCTTTGAGGTATCTATTGAATAGCATTTACTTATAAGATGTATAAAAGAACATTCTATTATTTTGGTTGTAATTTGATGGACTCAACTTTTAAATAATAGTGGAACAAATCCTATGTTGTGCAGCATTGTTATATAGTTCTTAGGATTATGCAGGTACATTTCAAATATCCAAATACCCGTCCACCTTTTTTCCATCCATCCATCCATCGATGCATTCATCCATTTAACCATCCAACGATCTATTCATCTATTTATAGACTGTTTGTTCTGTGAGCCTTGGTGTTAACAAGTTGAGCATGAAAGCCCAGAAATTATTAAAACCAGCAGCAGTCTACACATTATCATGTGGTATCCTCAGAATGTCTCAAGCAATCTATAAGGTATCCATCCGTCCATCCTCAGCCCCTTTTTCCTAATTTGCACATGGGGTCAGTGTGTCACTTCAACAGTGACAATCAACTCGAGCCAAGGTTTACACCACTGGGTGGCTAGGTATATTCCTTTATAATGTCCTCAGTCTGCCATGAGGTCTCCTCTCAGTGGGCTAGGCCAGTATGTAACTGATGGGATGTAACCAGGGAGCATCCTCACAAAATGATCAAAGCACTGTACTCACTTCAATCAACACTGAGGAGCAGTGGTTGTAGCACTGTATTTTCCCAGATAGGCATTTGGTATTTATTTAACAGGTAGACAAATTGGACCCTTGGGATATCTTTTTAAGTCATGTGCTAGTTACAAAAATAAAAAAGGATCCAAATTACAATGTAAAATTATAATTTTCGAATAGTAATAAAAGGCCACCCCCCCTCCAAAAAAAAAAAAAAATATATATATATATATATATATATATATATATATATATACATACACACACACACACACAAATACACACACACACACACACACACACACACACACACACAAAGATTACTTTATACTGTTCTAAACAATATATGCTCTATGGGGGAGGATTATACACAACATCTGAGAAAAATGAAGCTGCTATTGAAAAAAATCTGGTGGAACTGCATTCAGTCTGCTACTGTAGCCATGATTTCAGCTGTATGGTCAGGAAAGTGGCATTGAGAGATGGGGAACTAAATTATGTTGAGACTTCCAAATATTAAGACCCAAATGAGGCAAATCTCTATTACTGCATGCAAGTAATAAGAAGTGAGCAACACATCAAAGCATTGTAACCTGAAGCCGTGAATTGTCTGAGTTACAATTCAGTATAAATTTATTGATATAAGGTCCTACAGTGGTCCAAGGGAAGAAGCATGTATAAGATTTTGGTCATAAGAAAAGCACATTTTTTCTGTGTTTGGATGGCAGATTAACTAGTTAATTACTTGACAGTGATGAAGCTTTCTATCTACTCAAACAATAAAGAAACACTAACTATATGCAACATTTAGTTCTCCAGTTTGTTTTTGACAGAGGAGGAGTCATTGTACAGAAAGAACTAAATGCTAAGCTGCGATATACCCTTGTCAACTGCAAGCCTACCCTGTTTGGTAGATTGCTATTGTCGCTCTCCTACTTTTGACACAATAGAATTATCTTCATGGGATCTTGTTCAAGCAGCTTTATTATATACAAACACATCACAACAGAAGTTTGCTGACTTTAACTTAAGTAACTTTTATACAAACTAACTACTGCAATCATACATGCTCACTCTCTGACTGCACTCTCAAAATGGCACTGGGAATAGCATGTGCCGATATTTATATGTGCACATTCAGTCCTTGATATACTTCTTAAAGCTACAGCACATACACTCTGATCTACATCCTCCCTCTTTCAGAAATAGATCATGCAATGCTATGAATCTATTTGGCATGCAGATATCACAGATAGTTCTTCGTCATGCATTTATACAAGACTAGGTACATATTTACAGTTAAGTCCATGTTGCTGTGTATTTCACACTGGGCCTGGAAATTCAACCATATCATGTTACATAAAACTGGGATTTGGTTTAGCGACTGGAACTGTCTAAACAGAATGTTCAACCTTGGGAGTATTTGGAACATCTTCAGGAACTGAAGTAGAGGTTGAGACACACTCTGGGATGGAAACAAAGTTTGGTTCACTCTGAGATCTTGAGTCTGTATCATAGGAACAATGCTGCGATGATGATTCTGGTACAGGAAGAAGATGTCTGTGATTTCTCCTGTACTCCACACCCTCAGATTCTACAAGGTAGGATCTTGGCTTGGCACATATACGTGTAACTTGACCAATGCGGTTGAAACCTTTTAACGTTTGTATCCTCACTGTCTCTGCTTCCCTCAATGGATGAAGAAATCTGCTCAATTTATAAATAACTGAACTTCTGGATAGAATGCTTCTTGAATAATTGAGCCTTGATGGTTCTGTTGTTCTTAGCTTTAGGCCTCAATAAACTGGAACTTATAGGTAACATTGTTTTGGTTTGCCTGGATAGACATCTTTGAGCAGGTGAGCCAATTATATCATCATGGTGTATCTTTCTGAGATTAAGCAAATTCAGAAAAGCATCGGTGTTGTCACACTTTGACCTTTCAAGTAATTGCTTTGCACTCTGCACTGCATGTTCAGCTAGCCCATTTGACTGTGGGTATTCAGGACTGCTAGTAACATGTACAAAGTCCCATTCTCTTGCAAATTTCTGAAATAACTGACTTCATTGAGTATTATTATCAGAAACTATGTGTGGACCATCATGGACTGAGAAATGACTTTTCAACTTAGTAATAACAGTAGTGGATGTCAAATTAGGTTGTAAGTCAATCTCAAACCAATGCGAATAAGAGTCTACCAATACTAAGTAGTGTGATTGTTCCACTCAAAAATATCAGTGGCTATTGTTGACCAAGGTAGTTCAGGAACTTGACTTAGCTGAAGTGGTTTTCTTTGCAAATGCAGTTTAGTACTATTGCATACCGAACAAGAAGAAAGTACTTTATCAATGTCTTTCACTAGTGAAGGCCAAAATACTAATTCTCTTGCTCTTTTCCTTAGTGGATGTGGAACCTGGATGACCACAATGCAAAATCTGGATATAGTCTTGTTGTAAGAAAGTAGGAACAACAATTTTAGGACCTTTGAAAATAATGCCATCTTCCATCAACATTTCATCTCTGTAAGGAAAATAGGTTTGCACTTCAGGTGGTACACTAGATTGCATTGAAGGCCATCTAACCTTAATGTAGTGGTTGAGCTTCTGCAAAATTGGATCAGTCTTTGTATGATCTCTCAGCTTATCAAGTCTAGTGGTTGAGAAATTATGCACAACCATCACGTCAAAGTCAAAATTCTCTACATCAAAATGTTCTGTTGTATTTCTAGGTGATCTGGATAAAGTAGTTTGCCTTCATATAGACCATTTTGAAGTTGTACTTTTGCACTTTGAGCATCATTCTTTGTAATCTTGCTGGAGCTGAATAATTAGGCATATTTAGAATAGTAACTAGAGGTTGGTGATCAGTTTCCTTCTGAATAGCTCGACGATAGATATAATCACGAAACTTGGAACATACAGATACTACTAAAAAAAGTTCTTTCTCAATTTGAGTATATTGCATCTCAGTTTGGGTAAGTGTTCTAAATGCATAGGTTACTGGTCTGCCCTCTTGAAGAGTAACTGTGCCAATATCAAATTTTGGAGCATCGCAGGAAAGAGTAACTGCTTTCTTTACATCATAGTATCTTAATGTAGGTAGGGTGGCAATTTTCTGCTTAAGGTCTTCAAATGCCTTCTGGTGCTGCTCCAACCATGACTATGTAACATTTTTGCACGTCATCTCTCTTAAAGGTGCTGTCAACTCACTAAAGTCTGGTATAAACTTGCCTAAATATTTGACCATGCCTAGGAAACACTGTAAAGTATGAATATTATCTGGTGCTGACATCTCAAGAATAACTGCTTGCTTGGTCTGATCTCAAGCCAGTACTGGTAAATAAATGACCTACATATGTAACTTCTGATAGTCTGAATTTGCACTTCAGAGGATTGAGCTTTAAGTTTCCTTCATGTCCTCTGTCTAGAACTCTCTTTAGGTTTCTGTCATGATCTGCTTCACCATTGACTCCAGCCAATAAATCATCTACTATTATGGGACAAAGATAACTTAAAAAATTTGCTCCATTGCACACTGGAAGACTTCACTTGCAGAATTTATTCCAAATGGCATTCTTAGGAATCTGTATCTGACAAACAGGGTACCAAAAGTGATTATTAATGAGGATTTATGATCAAGCATCACTTGCCAAAATGAATATTTTAAATCCAAGACAGAAAAAACAATGGCATTCGGTATTAGAGCTGCAACCTCTTCAACTGTGCTTTTTGGATGATGCGGTCTTTTCAAGCCTTTGTTCAGATTTCTTGGGTCAATACATATTCTGATTTTGTCTGAGCCTTTTTTGTGAGCTGCTACCATAGACAACACCCATTCAGATGGTTCTGTAACTAGACAAATCACACCTTGCTGCACCATTTTATCCAACTGAGCTTGGACTTTATCTTGCATAGCTATCAGAACTTTTTTTGCTGGTCTAACTACTGGAGTGACCTCTGGGTCTAACTTCATGGAGCACACAACTGAAAGTTTGCCCAGCTTGCCATAGAAAACATCAGCATACTCTGAGAAAATAGCTTCAGAAAAAATGGAACTAGGATATGCACTTATGTGATGAACATCTTTGGTAAAAGAAGGCAGATTCATTCTCAAATTGACTTTGAGACCCAATAATGACTATACTGGTCTTCTGACTACGTAGAATAACAAGCTGCAACAGTTCTTAGCCAAATAACATGAAAGCATCACCAAGCCTTTGATTTGAATTTCTTCACCTCCATAAGCAACAGGTTTCACACAACTAGTCCAATTTAGTTGTTCACCAGCTCTGACCCTTGCAAAAGTATCTGCAGACATGACATTACACCTTGAACCAGTGTCTACTTTAAGCTCCGGATTTACCATTGATCCAAACTGTATAAAACACTTAGTTCCTTGCCAATAAATTCACTGCATCATCTCTTTCATCAACCATTGATACACCATCTACATAAAGGATTGCTGCAGCTCTACTTGATCAACTTACTTTTTTGTGTGACCTTTCTTTACAACTATGTGGGTTTACTTGATTTGGAAAACTTTAGAAAATGGTTCCATTTTTGACACTTGTGACATTTCTGACCAAATGCTAAGCATTTTTCTCTTCTAGACTCATGATTGGCACCACAGTTGTGACAGTTAACAATAAAGCTGGACTTGGATTTTGCCAATTCACTTTTGTACTGTACTGAGCATGCTCCTTTAAATGAACTGGTCTTAGAACTTGCTGGAAAACTACAAGGTTTCCCTGGTGAGCCAGCAGGGGTTGTGGCTGACATGTGCTTAGGCCTATTTCTGTTTGCCACATGTTGCATGCTATCTGCATTTGCTCTGGAGCCTGCTAAAACCATGCTTTTGTCACTTAAGCATACTTGTGTGCTTTTCTGTAACTTCATAGATTTGACAAATGTCTGTGGCTTGACTCAATGTTAAATCACTGTCATGAAGCAAACTATTTCTCACAGCAGCACTAATAATACCACACATTAGCTTGTCCTTTATTAACTCATCTTTTAAGTCACCAAACAGACACATTTTGGCTTTATTTCTAAGCTCAGTTATATAAGCTGCAAACGTTTCCCCTGGTTTCTATACTCTTGTGTAAAACAAATACCTCTCTAATGTAATATGTGTCTGGGGGTTGCACATTTCTCTGAATTTGCACATCAATCACTCAGGGTCTTCTCTTGATTCAGCTTGTACAACAATATCATGATTTTCACCTTCTGCCTAATATACTGCTGCTCATACAGAAATGAACACTTCCTTTCAATGGACTCTGATCCAGCTAGGTTTAGCAAAATGAATGCCCTGGTGTATGCATCTTTATCTGAATAAGCTGCTTGTATAAAATATCATACTCTTGCTCAAATATTATCCAATTCTCTACAGCACTCTGATCAAATACAAGTGGTAAGAACTTGTGAAATCCATTTGCCATATTAACACATGCCAGTGAAGGGTTTTGCAAATAAGCACAAACACATACACATACACATATACTGGTAATTTTTGCCAGTATTGGTGACTTTACCCAATAGCACAACAAGCCTCTGTATAACTGAACTTTGCAAAGTAAGTCTCTCAGGCACTGTAATATTCTTGAAATTACTGTACTTCAAGAAATCAGCTCATCAGTAAAATAAACATTTGAAATAACTGCACAATGTGAACAAACTGGGCAGAAGAAGCTCAGAGTCAGAAACATTTCAACGTAATTGCACTTTGTGAATAAACAGTACACATTACACTGAACTTTCCCCAAAATGGTGGTACCTTGCTAGGCAATTCTTTACAGTGCTAGAAACACTCGGTAATAGCGACACTTTGCAAATAGACACACCCAGCACAAGAAACTTTTCGAAATGGCTATACTTTGACTGTACTTCATGAAATAGTTGCACTTTGCACACAAATAGCTCTTCAGAATAAATGCACAGTAATAACCACACACTGTAAGCACTTTTACACACTTTGAGATACTTTGAATAACTTTAGTTATGCCCTTGATACAATACAATGTCGTAGTTATGCCAAAACACATCACTCTGCCAAAAAACATGCAGTCACCTTGCTTTATTTACACCTAATGTGCCCTTTCTGCCCTTATTATATTCATTTTGCTCATGTAATCTCTTTTCATGCCCATTGCACTTTTCATGTGCTCGTTTTACTCTAAACGTGCCCGTTTTGCCTCAAGCACACTCGTTCTGCTTTAAACATACTCGTTTTGCTTTTCTGATAATCATTTTATCAAATATCTTAATCTTACACATTTTGCTTATTTAATAAACCATTTGTGCCTCCCACTTGTTTAATAATGCAGTTTGTGCTCTTGTAATGCTCCGTTTAATCTTTTTTTATAAAATAAGCAGTTTGCGTGAATTCTCATTACCTTTGATTCTTTTCTGGCTCTTTTTCATGCTCGTTAGTTTACCTTCACTGTTATCTCTGCACCTCATGGCTCCAAATAGTATTCTCTGGAATCCCATTTCTGACACCATGTAATTCTCCTACTTTGGACACAATAGGAGAGTCTTCATGGGTTCTGTTCAAGCAGCTTTATTATAGACATACACATCACAATAGAAGTTTACTGACTTTAACTTAAGTAACTTTTATACACAATAACTACTGCAATCATACATGCTCACTCTCTGGCTGCACTCTCAAAATGGCATTGAGAATAGCATCTGCCCGGTATTTATATGTGCACGTGCAGTCCTTGATATGGTTCTTAAAGATACAGTACATACACTCTGATCTACAGCTATGTTGTTACATGCCTAGAAAATTGAAATAAGTCTATTTCTTATATTGCAGATGTAAAAAGAGAAAGTATGAGATGGCTCAGGTAAGACTCCAAAGTATTCTATGAGCTGACTATATTTAGGTGAACACTGTCTGCACCAGTGAGGTTCAAGTAGCCATTGCATAATCCAAGTTGCTTATGAATTTTAAAGAAATATTTCCTCACTCTTGTGGAAATGCGAACTGCTGCAAAAAAAACAACAAAAAAAAATCAAACAAAAAAAGGAAACATATTTCTGTGAATTATATTTCTTAATGCATCCTATAAGTCAGTACATACTACTTATGGCCATTAGTGAGGAACATCCGGTCCCCTTTATCTATACTTGTGATCAAAATCCAAGGATACTTAAACTCATGATAACTGCTGCCCCTCACCTGCAGGAAAATAATCTACCAGAAGAGAACAATGATTTACGATGAGGAGATGCCAGTTTTCTGCCCAATTCTCTCAGACTGAGCACCAAACCAATCTAGTACCTGGTGAAGTTCACAGTCACTTGAGGCTAATATGACAATATTATTTACAAGCACCAAATGCACCTCATTTATAAACCCAACCTCGATATTGCCTTTTGCTGCTATGATATCCTATTCATGGAAACCACAAATAGTAAGGGAAAAAAAGACATACCCTTGACAGTATCCCATGTGGAAGCAGAGCAGTTTGACCCTGGATGATTCAACCCCAGATGATTTGACCCAGAGCTATTGTATACACTTTCATATTTAAATTTACATTTATTGTCTATGAGAATATGTATTGGACAGTTTACCCTGGATGATTTGACCCTGGACTGTTTGACCGAATTACGCAATAAATAAACAACCACATGAAAATTAAATAAACAGTGTCCCAATTAAATTTAATAATAGTATTTTAATACTTAATATTTTCATCAGGAATTTTATATAAATTCATATCTTCATAGGTGTTTACTCAACTAATGACCACAAGGGACTTTTTAAGCCTAGCCATGCATCCCAAATCTCTAACAAGTTCTGATACCCTTGATAAGTGCAAGCATGGACATGGCAGATAAACCATTTATAGGTTACCTGTGTCCATTAGAGACATAGGTGCCAAACCAGGGATGAATTTCCGGTTTCCAATTCAATTGTCCAAGTTGCACTTGAATTGGGTTAGGGATGAACTCTACTTAACATGGATAGGGTGCCTGTTCAATAGACAGGGTGGTCTCTGGGATACATACCTATCTCTCCAGCAGGTCCTATTATATCACTGGCAAGGCTTAAGTCTTTAGAATGGGTAATTCTGGTGCTGTTTATTTTGTGGATATGCAGGACATCCATCAGAGTGGGGTCTGACAATGCCATGTATGCCAAGTGTAAATCTCCCCTCAAAGCCTGTAGAAGACAGAATACAGGGAGAGGGCCTTGAGGTGGTCTGCACAGGACAGTTTGCTTATGCCCTGTATTATTTTAGTGAGGAACCACTGTGGACATTCCAGTTGTAGATATGCCTGGTTAGGTACATACCAAAGGGGCCATTGTACTCAATGATAGGTCTGATGAATGCCTAATACAGTGGAACAATGACTTCTTTGGACTTAGATGCCACACCTTTGTTTACAAGTTGCACAGCATAGAATGATTTCCTCATGACTGTAGACACGTGATGGTCAAAGGCTAGATTACTATGTGTGTCCCTAAGTCCCTGACTACTGGGTCAACTCTAAGGGGTGTGTTGTCAATATGATAGTTACCAGGGATGGATGACTTCCCAAAGAATACTATTATGCATTTCTTGGTACTTAGTTTTAGTCCATGGCTCTGACACCAGTTGTTTGTCTGCATCAGCCCTCCTGGAACACATGTGTGTCAGTGTAAGAGTCAATGACAGCTCCTAATTTGCAATCATCTGCAAATTTGGACTTAGATGCCATACCTTTGTTTACAAGTTGCACAACATAGAATGATTTCCTCATGACTGTAGACACATGATGGTCAAAGGCTAGATTACTATGTGTGTCCCTAAGTCCCTGACTACTGGGTCAACTCTAAGGGGTGTGTTGTCAATATGATAGTTACCAGGGATAGACGACTTCCCAAAGAATACTATTATGCATTTCTTGGCACTTAGTTTTAGTCCATGGCTCTGACACCAGTTGTTTGTCTGCATCAGCCCTCCTGGAACACATGTGTGTCAGTGTAAGAGTCAATGACAGCTCCTAATTTGCAATCATCTACCTTTGTTTACAAGTTACACAACATAGAATGATTTCCTCATGACTGTAGACACGTGATGGTCAAAGGCTAGATTACTATGTGTGTCCCTAAGTCCCTGACTACTGGGTCAACGCTAAGGGGTGTGTTGTCAATATGATAGTTACCAGGGATGGACGACTTCCCAAAGAATACTATTATGCATTTCTTGGCATTTAGTTTTAGTCCATGGCTCTGACACCAGTTGTTTGTCTGCATCAGCCCTCCTGGAACACGTGTGTCAGTGTAAGAGTCAATGACAGCTCCTAATTTGCAATCATCTGCAAATTTAGTCAGCCAGAGACCACTGACATTGACCTTGTCCTCTGAGAAGTAAATGCCAAAAAGAAGTGGTCCAAAGACTGATCCCTGAGGGACTCCACTCGTGACTGGCCTCTTTGTAGAGATGGACTCCCCATTTCTAACTTCTTTGGTCCTGTCTGTGAGCCAGTTGCCTATCCACTGGGTGACATCCAGGTTTGTACTTAACCTCTTGAGTTTGTCAACAATGTTTGAATGGGGTATTGTGTCAAATGCCTTGGCCAGGTCAAGATAGGCAATGTGCATGATTTTGCTCTTGGTGACCTTCTCAAAGAAGTCCACCAGGTTGAGTAGGCATGATCTGCCCTTGACAAAACTAAACTGGGTTGGCTCCAGTATCTGGAGGTTTACTATATCTCAGCTGATCATCTCCATGATAATTCTTTCCATGGCTTTATATATAAGACTAGTGAGACTTATGGGTCTGTAGTTTCCAGTGTCTGTAGATGGCCCACCTTTGTGCAGAGGGATGACTGTTGTGTTTCTCCATTCATGAGGCACAAAGCCTGTTTGGAGGCTACAGTTAAATAGTAATTCCAGAGGCCCTGCTAGGTCATGTTTCATGCTATTTAGAAGGCATTTTGGGATAGTGTCTGGGCTCATTGATGCAGTGTTCTTGGTCTTAGACAGAGCATTAAGGACCTGTTCCTTAGTGATAGTAGGGGGAGTTATATTTGATATTTCCTGAAGGAAGGTTGAGGGGAAGAGAGAGGTAAAGGTGGAGCTGAATTTATCAGCCAGGAGGTTTTCTATATCTTCTGGCTCAGCATACAGTGGATATAAAAAGTTTACACACCCATGTTAAAATGCCAGGTTTTTGTGATATAAAAAAAACGAGTCCGCAATAAATTATTCAATACTTTTCCCACCTTTAATGTGACCTATGACCTGTACAATTCAATTGAAAAACACATCTTTTAGGGGGAAAATATAAAAAATAAAAAATGTACAATAAGCTGGTTGCATAAGTGTGAACACCCTTAAACTAATACTTTGTTGAAGCGCCATTTGATTTAATTACAGCATTCAGTCTTCTTGGGTACACACCTGCCATCAATTAAAGAGACTCTGATTAACCCCAAATAAAGTTCAGCTGTCCTAGTAGGATTTTCCTGACATTTACTCAGTTGCCTGCTACAGCAAAACCTATGGTTCGCAGAGACCTTGCAAAGCATTGCTGAAAGGTATCAGTCAGGAGAAGGGTACAAAAAAGTTTCCATAGCATTGGATGTACCATGGAACACAGTGAAGACAGTCATCAAAAAGTGGAGAAAATATGGGACACCAGTGATGTTGCAAAGAACTGACATTCCTCCAAAATTGAGGAAAAGACAAGATGAAAACTGGTCAGGGAGGTTGCCAAGAGACCTACAGCAACACTGAAAGAGCTACAGGATTTTCTGGCAAGTACTGGTTGCGTACTACATGTGACAACAATCTCCCGTATTCTCCATATAGCTGGGCTATGGGGTAGGGTTGCAAGACAGAAGCCTTTTCTTACAAAGCAAAACATCCAGGCCTGACTAAAATTTGCAAAACAATGTATCAAGTATCCCACAAACATGTGGGAAAATGTGTTATGGTCTGATGAGACCAAGGCTGAACTTTCTGGCCACAATTCCAAAAGGTACATTTGACAGAAAAACAGCCCTTCGCATCACCAAAAGAACACCATCCCCACTGTGAATCATGGTGGTTGCAATATCATGCTTTGGGGTTGTTTTTCTTTAGCTGGAACTGAAGCTTTAGTCAAGGTGGAGGGAATGATGGACATTTCCAAATGCCAGTCACTTTTGGCCCAAAACCTTCAGGAGTCTGCTAGAAAGCTGAAGATGAACAGAAATTTCACCTTTCAACATGACAATGACCCCAAGAATACATACAAATCAACAAAAGAATGGGTTCACCAGAAGAAAATTATAGTTTTGGAATGGCCAAGCCAGAGCCCAGACCTAAATCCAATAGAAAATCTGTGAGTGACCTGAAAAGGGCTGTGCACAAGAGATGCCCTCGCAATCTGAAAGATTTGGAATGCTTTTGCAAGGAAGAGTGGGAAAATATTGCCAAGTCAAGATGTGCTATGCTGATAGACTCCTACCCAAGAAGACTCAATGCTGTAATTAAATCAAAAGGTACTTCAACAAAATATTAGTTTAAGGGTGTGCACATTTATGCAACTAGCTTATTGTACATTTTTTATTTTTTATATTTTTCCCCTAACAGATTTCTTTGTTTTTCAATTGAATTGTACAGGTTATAGGTCACATTAAAGGTATGAAAAGTTTTGAAATGATTTATTGTAGTCTTATTTTTTTATATCACATAAAACTGATATTTTAACAGGGATGTGTAAACTTTTTATATCCACTATAGGTGGCTACATTTACAATGCTATTGTATTCAACTTTTTATTAATATGTACATATTGTTAATGTTATGTAATGAGGTAATTTTAGACATTTTATCAGTGACTGTATCTATGCATGAACTTTTTTAATGTTATTGTTACTTCTAATTCTCTTAATTTTATTATTTCTATTTTAATTGGACCAGTAGATGGCAGTAGTTACTTTTTTACTCTGCTGTGAAAAAACTGTACTTTAACTTTTTTTTTTTATCTTTAGTAGACTAGGAATTGTGCCTTGCATTTTGTATTACTTTGAACAAGCTTATGGTTTTATGCTGGGAATTCATTTTCTTTGTAAAAACACTTGTAGCAGGTATTTTTTCATTATTTTATGGTCACGATACATTTTCCGTTTTTGACTCATAATCATTGATTTCATCTTATTCTGTCATGTAATAATGTTAGTTCGGGTAGTGATTGTTGCCAAATTTAATGTTTTCTTACCTTATATAATGTTTTAAATCTTTGTTTTTTTTCTGTAGATGTTGTTCTTTTTTAATGCAGTAATTTTATATTCTTATATTTAATGGTTTACAGAAATCCTATTGGAATCTCTTACTGCTGGGTCAAGTTTTCTGGGGTCAAAATGTCTGGGGGTAAATCATCTGGGGCCAAAACGGCAGGGTGAAAATGTCCTGTACCCTTGCATGCAAACACTCAATGCATTTACGTTAATGGTGGGTATACAGAGACAAAGCTATAATTTCTTAAATTTAAGGACTGAATGTCAAACAGCAGCCCTGGACTCTATTTGAATTCCAAATCCACTCTAGCCACCCTCCTCTCTCCCAGAACTTTCTGACATAATTAATTCTCTAGTTTATGATGAATGGATAATATTCCCTTCTTTACCTTTCCATGCTCTTGGGCTCAGATCCTACAAATCACTTTATCTGCTTTCACTGTTTATTTCCTTGAAACACTGCACCTAGAGCAATCTGCTCTCTTTGCATAAAAATGTTGTTGCCACGTCTGTTTATATAGTGAGAGTAATTCTATATGGCTGCAACTTTGGAATCCAAGAAAGAAAGTGGTTGCTGTGACATAGTAACTAATGTTCTAATGGAAGTGATGATGGTACCTGCCTTATTTAACTAAGTGACCATGTAAAAGCCAGGCCATTCATAACTATGGATTTGAAGCCATGATAAAAAAACAACTTCATTAATTAGAAGGTTTGCATTATCCCCAGATTCACTTATTTAATAACCAAGTTGGTGAGTTGCTCCAAAAGTTATGTTTGAGATGAGATCACCAAGTAAAACTGTAGACATACATACACACACACACACACACACACACACACACACACACACACACACACACACACACACACACAAACATATCTCTCCTTCATATCCCCTGTCTACCCCCTATTGTGGCCATACAGGTAGACACACACACACACTCATCTGAAACCACTCAAACTTCTGCATACACTCATACATGCACACATGCAACTCCCAACATGATCTGTCTGCTAAACTTCCCAGCGCTTACCTTTAATGTGATCTTACTCATTGAAAGTAATGGATGAAGGCACATTTTTGGTAATGTTAATTAACTTGGTTAGCTGAGCTAACTTACAGAGCTGAGATATTCTGTGAATTACTAAGTTGCATAAATGCCTCATTGCTGACATTTCCAGGAGAGAACACATGACTAATTAGCACATGATTCTCCCTTGTAATGCCTCATTGGCATGTTGTAGCTCTACTAAGGGAACTCTACAACCTGTCAGTCCTACTGACCACATACGATTACTACATTCAGTCTGACCACATAAGATTTCCACATTCAGCCTGTCTGAAAAGTGCACCACCAGTGGTAGCAGCCCTTGCTGGGGCTTTCTGCTGGTGGTGGGCCTTTGTGAATCCAGTCCAATATTTCAGTCCTGCAACTTGATAACCAAATAATACATTATTATGGCACAGAAATGCTTGAAGTTCACTGGGTTACTTGAGGCTAAAAAGTCTACTCTTAAAGGCTAGTAAGACTAATCTTTATTTATTTATATATGTATGTATTTATTTCCATTTGTTAACTGGGATAGTCCAACTGGGAAAAATCCCTTTTCGTCAGAGTCTCAGGGATAAAAGTTCCACATTATCTACATGTGCTTAAACATAGTTTATGTAGCTACACTAATCTATCAGTTTACATGAGCAAAGTAATAGTATAGTTGCATATTATCCATGCTAACAGACTAGAATATAAAACAGTTGTTGTTGTTTGTCTTTCGGCTTTTCCCGGTTAAGGGTCGCCACAGCGGAACTCCGGTCTGCTAATGATTGGCAGTAGATTTTCACGAACGCCGAGGTGTCAGCTCGACGTCCAACCTTCAACGAATATGAAACAGTATGAGAAAAACAACCCAATTTAAACAAGGCACCTTTGCAGAAATACGCAAAAAATCCACAACTGAAAATAAAAATAAAAGTCAGAAAACTGCAAAGGTGAGGCTCCAGCTCAACATAAAACATTATACAAAAAAGGTCATTACATAAACAAGATATTAGAAAAGGCAGTTTAGAAAAAAAAATAGGGTGCTATGAAGCAGTTGGAACATGAATGTAAGGACAACTGTAACACAAATAAAATGATAAAGCCAGAGATCAGGTGCAACTTTTGTATTATGCTAGGGAAGGGAGAGAAAGAGAGAGAGGAGGCTAAGCAGTTTTCTTTATTTGTTTACTGAAATTAAGATTTTGTTTTATGCCTATGCATTGAACTGTCTTTGATGCACAATAGAAGAGGACAGGTTTGCTTATAATTTTTTGAGAGACATTGGTGAAATATCACATTTTAAATAAGGCAACATGTTTTGAAAGACAAATGTTGTGAAGAAAGAGGAGTGCTCATATTCTTAAAGTGACAAGATAGTGTGCAGTCCTTTACATGAAACTTAATAGTACATCTGGTAAATAAAATTGTGAAAGTAATTAAAGCATGTGCAACTGCGTGTCTGGATTCATTGGTATCCAGACTGGAGGGGAGACAGTTTAACAGCTAAATTATACCATGACCATGTATTAATATTCCAACAGTAGCATGTTGATTGGTCAGCCCAACCAGCGTGCCCATTGTAAATCCGAGCATATACCAATGGAAAAAGGTCTGGTCCCCAAGACTTTTTTTTCATTAATATATGCCGTAAAAATTTCACTAAAAAAAAAATAAAAATAATAAAATTACAAAACCGGACATTTGAAATCAATGAGAGAGACAGGACAAACAAAAATAAAATGAAAATACTAAAACGTACCCGATTATCCTTTTATTTTCTATGTCGCATCTCTCTCATACCTTCGGTGTTCTGGTATCTTTTTTAACTAAAAAAAAAAAAAAAAAAAGGCAACAGAGATCTTCCTTTCTCCGTTGCTTCCTATACACAGCAGCTGCCAGACAGCACTGATGTACTGCAGGAGCGTGGGAACCAAAGTCCCATACTCATGTACAGTACATAAAAAAAAACACCGGGATATCAGAGAAAAGTGGAAGAACACGGAGTTGTCATACGATGACATTATTTAAGAAAAGCAAGTAATTTTTTTCTTAAACAATGTCATTGTATAATAGCAATTACCGACTCCGTGGTGTGGAATATTGAAGATTTACCCATGGTTGTTATTGTTTAATCACTCGGTCTTCGTCCTCATGATTAAACTGCACCAATCATGGGAAAATCTTCAGTATACCACACCCACATCTTCGGTTCTTGCTTAAATACATTACAACCTTTATAAATGGTACATGATAAACTGTCAAACCACAGTATTTGTTGTCAGCTGAAATTATCACAGACCTTGATGTTCTCTTCCAGAGCTCCAAATAATATGGGCAATGTGAAGAGATGTTCTACTTCTGTGGAGCAATAATACATTTCTGGCACCTAAGCACCTGAGTGCCTACATACTATGGCTTTGGATGTAATACATATTCTTCCTGGTGAGTTTCAAAAACAGAGCAAATGATGTTTAGAAGTTGTACAAGTGACAACGCAAATGCATTATGTCATGATACAGATCAAGATTTGTGTTTTGTGAACCTGTCATATAGTCTGTATCTTATGATGCACCCTTCATGTTTTTGTTAAGGTCTTAAAATGTGTCTTAATTTGTTTCACTTGGTTGGATAAACAGAATAGGAATGGAGATTGTTTCCCAGTATGTGTAAAACTGTATATAGAGTTTCACATAGGTCACAGTGGGATTGACATGTGGCTGGTATGGTTTAAGAGGGGGTAGGAAAGAAAAGGTGAAGAACATTTTGATTTTGGCAGTAAATGCATGTCAGAAAGATTACAGAGTACTTATGCCAGGAATTCATCAAAAAACAAAAGCAGAACTGGTAAATCAACTTTTATTAATGACCTTCATCTGCATTCTCATTTATCTGAATATCACAGGCTACACTGGGGCTTTCTCTTTATTAAAAGAAAAAAAGTTGGATAGCAATATATACAGTCCTTCCTGATGGATCTGTATTTTAAATGTGTTTGTTGCATTATTTTAGATGCTTGACTCTGCCTTTTTAGTTATGAAGCATTATGCAATTGCAGCAAATTATTTAAATCAGGGATTACTTATTTGTCTTTCAGTGCTGTGAATGAGTACACTGCCCCCTCAGTTATACTTAATAGCATTGATCCCCCCCCCCACACACACACACACCTCATCTTTTGAATTGACAGTGCAATGTTTCATTTGCATTTAGGGGGATATTAACATTGACATAATTGGGTCCCTGTTGAAAGCTAGATGCAAATGACACCCGCCCTAGCTATTAGGTTATCTGAAGGTTGCTGTCCATCTCTGCCTAGTTGTGAATTCAGTACTCTAATTTGTCACTTTAAATGCCCTTCTAAGTATGTAAAGGTCATATTTAATGGTCATTCAATGAACAGCAGGAATGCATAAAAAGACGGATTTCACTGCTGGGATAAACCGCATTAAGCACCAGACATCCTCATGTATTGTATTCTTGCAGAATTGATTACTGCATTAGCCTGTGTGATACAAAAGACATTCCTTAAAAACAGACAATAGAACATGTAGGCTTTTTATGTCATAAGGAAGAAATTGTGCATTTTTTGCATTCATATATCTCTGTACAAGCTGATATGCCTGCTGTGTAGCAGACTGTTTACATTTTGTTACAGGAACAACAAACCACAGTGCCTTTCTCTAGTGCTTTAATGAATGGCAAATTGGTCAAATGTTATCAGTCTTACATACTATCAAATGTGCTGCTCATGTTCTGTTTTACACAATATACTGCAGCACAGATTAACAGAATGCAATGTATGATCTTAAAGACATAATGCTTCATGTCATTGCTATGGCATCTACAATTACATGATATTCATAAGAAATGGGTTCTTACAAAGATTAACCTGCAACACTTACCAGAAACAAACGTTCCTGTGTTATATCTCTATATATCATGCAAGTCTGACAATATATGGAATCTTACAACATTAAAAACAGAAATGCGCAAACCTGATTTTAATTTCCCAAAACTCTGAAAGTCCAAATTCTAGCCCGTAAGCAGTTTGCTAGCAAGCATTTTTGGAGGGGTGGTCTTCCCTATAACTGTTGCTTATATATACACCAGCTCCACTGATGCAGAATAGTTCAGGGACACATGCCACATTCCATCTAACAGGGGATCTGTAAACATAGGGAGTGCATATAACTATCCATGTCAAATGTAAAACACAATGCTGGACATGCTCTAAATCTGAACATCTGCACATTAAGCTACTGATGTCATGAACTACATAATGGTAGGCTGATTTTATTTGCTGTATCATCTATCTCTCTGCCCAGAACAGACACATGAAATTCCAAAAATAAGTATTGATAGCAAATCATTGCAATTTACAACAATCCCAATTCTGAAAAGTACCATTCATCATTCTGTAGCTCTAGTTCTGACTCTCTCATCATCAACATTCTGTTATACACCTACCTCAGATATGCTAGCATGCCACAAATTTCCATATGCCACAGGGACATTGTAGGAGACACATAATCTTCTGTGGCACTCCTGCTTTTGTAGATCAGGTTTTACTGTTATACTCTTATCTGTACATGGTATCATGACATACATTGGCGTTATTTTTTGCAACATGACAGTGAATACATTTGACCATGCTGTACACACAGTGAAGTCCAAATTCATGTTGCATGCTTCATGGTCATAGACATTACACTGCTGTAGCCATGCTGACTCCTACACGGTCTTCACATGATATGTAGTATAGAGTGCAGCAAATAAATGCTGGACTGTCAAAGTCT
>NC_056729.1:635024124-635129124 GCF_019279795.1 Protopterus annectens | reverse complement strand
ACATATTTACATAGAACCCGATTATAAGATAGTGGCGGAGAGTATTTGAAGGATTTTTAAAGTGGGCAGGTCAGAAAGAAGCTGAACTGTAAAGTGGGAATTAATATAAGAAGGTAATTAAGAAGTAGTAAAAGGGTTTGTTGTATAGAAAGGGATAGAGGTTATAAGGGGCTGGGGGGTGTGAGCCAACAGAAGAAAACTGAGTTACCCAGGTGAGGAGCATATGCACAACGACATGCACATTCTCCTCAACAAGAAGGAGCAGTGTGTACATAACCATCCATGGTTTGGTGTCCTATCAGCATGTGCTTGAAGGAAGAAAGTCTCATAGTCTGTTTCATGTATGCTAGGATGGTGTTCCGGAGTTTAGGTATGTAATGGGGATATAGTGCATTGCCTGCTTTTTTATTAGACTTTGCTGTTATTACTAAGAGTTTATTGGTTGAGCAAATGTCTTTACCCAGAGACTAAGTATCCAGTTTTTCAAAAGTGAAGATGTAAAAAGAAGCAAGGGGCAACTGAACAGGCAAGCATGAAAATTGAATCTGGAGGGTCTGATGAACATTACTGTAAGAAAAAAGGAGAAAGACAAACGTTGACAACATAGCTCAAACTGTGGATGCACAAAGGTATCAGAATATGCATTTTATACTTGCAAATGTAATAAGCAATGAAAACAGTGGGATTAATAATGATGATCATTCATTTCTAACAACTGCTAGAGCAGATACTACCAAATTAGAAGTTGAAGATTCTTCAGATCTGGTCAGAAAAGATAGTGTTATAGTTGGAGATTCAGTTATTAGAGGAACTTGATACTTGCATTTTCAGAGAATATAATAAACATCCAATAGAATATCAGGTGGTGTTATGGTAGTGAACAAAATTTTTATGAGATCTGAGATTGTTACATGTTCAGTAATAATACCAATACTGTAGATTGTGTAACTGTGACAAAAAGGACAATCGTAGAACATATAACAATTGCTGGAGTGTATAAATCACTAAAATCAAAATCAAAGTGCTGCTGACCTAGATAAAGTCATACATTTCTTAATGAAACTCAGTATGGAAGAATAATAGTGACTAGGGACTTAAATCTACCACAAACTGACTGAAATAATATTGATTAAACACCATCAGTAAGGAAATTATTTACAACATGTGCTCAGCAGGAAGAATAGCTTCAGACTATACGAAAAGCCTACCAGGGAATGGAACACTGTAAACTTTGTGTTCCTAAAGAAATTACTGCTACTTCATAACAAGTTTTTACCACTGTTGATGTGCAGTGATTATGGCGTTATAAAAATTTATTTTTCCTATATACATTTTTCCAAACTGAAATCTAAGCCAAAGCACATAAGATTAAGAACAGATTATATATAAGCAAAACAGTCACTATATAAAACTAACTAAAGTGATGTGTTCAGTGGAAAAACTGTAAAAGAAATGTGGGAAGTTTTGAAAGAGAAATTGAATGCAATAAAAAAATGTTTAACATCAGAATCTAGGCACACAATGTCAAGAAGATATATTTTCATAAGAACAAAATAATTGATTAACGTGAGAGACAAAAAATATATGAAATGGAAAAGATGTTGAACTATGACTTTGAAAACTGAAATAAACAAGCAGGACAGACAAATTAAACAAAGTATGAGGCAAGATCAAGAAATAATTGAAGAAAATATATATAAATATGTTAAGCATAATAAGAAACCATTTAATTTCTACATAAGATGTGGCAGGAGTAGAGGCATACAAATCTGATAAATTGTATATAAATTCTGAAATTTATTCTCGGACACAACAGATTATAAATATACTTACAAAATATTATGCAAAACAGCTTGGCTCCACAAAGGGGATGATAAACTAACATCCAGGTAATCTCAGATACTGAAGTCAAATTAGGTTATATTGAAAAAGAACTATACAAACTGTATCCAAACAAAGCACAGGGAGGAAACTGAATTAGTAATAGTGACCTGAGAATACTTTAGCATGAACTTACAGTCTGTAGTGATGCTACACAAAGATATCATTATATCTGTTATTTATTAGGTTGTATAAATAAGGGAAGAATCCTCATAATTGGAGGCATGTACTTGTTAAACCTGTCTTAAATGAAAAGGAAATAAGAACAACCTAGAGTCATACAGAAGTATAGGTTTACTTTCAGGTTGTGGAAAATAATGGAGTAGACTATTTTGTATACATTATTGTCAGAACTGGTAAAGTTGGAACTTGAAACCATATAGCAGCATACATATGCTGAAAACAGATCTACTGCCACTGTAAAATGATGTTCTTTAGCAATATAATAACAGATATGAATGAAAAAGTGTGCTGTGATGTGATTTATATAGAGTAAGGGTAGTATTCATAGTCTGGTGCTTCACATACTTGTAGTGGTAATCTCAGAAGAGGGGAGCTAAGAGTTATGCATATTCTGGGCAGTCAGGATGACTATGGAAATGTAGAGAACTTTTTGTGAACACGCACCCCTACTGGAAACGCATAACATGATTAACACAGAAGAGATAGGGGGGAAGCTACTACACTGTTAAGGGCCTTTACACAGATCTGCATAAGTTTGATTCATGGAAATGAATCTATAATTTACACAGTTGCATACAAAGTGTATAATAGCCCTGAAGTTACACCAGAAGGCAGCCAGTTTCAGTCAGAATACAGAGATGTGAGGGAGAGCTGAGTTGGTACTTCTGCATACTTGGACGTATTACTAAAAGGGTTGCTTATATAAATGTTTCATGTTAGTGCTTGTGCATACTGGGGCATGTTACTGAAGGGGTCACTTGGGTGCATGTTTAATTTTTGTGCTTGCACATACTGGTTCATGTTACTGAAGTAGTTGATTGGGTGAATGCTTTATTTTGGTGCTTGTGCATACTTCAAAATGTTATTGAAGGTGCCATTGATGGAAATAATTCATTGTGCATCAGGAAAGTGCTTTTGCATACATGGTCAAGCTGCTGAAGTGATTGCTAAGCAAAATAATTTATTGTGTCACTTCATTGCTTGTGCATACTTGACACAAACAAATGAAGGGGATGTTGGGGCAATAATTAATTTGTGTGTCAGGGAAGTGCTTGTGCATACTTCAGAAAACAAGTTCATGCATTGCAACTCCGATATCAAAGGCTGAAGCATAACATTTAAGAATGCATGTGCGTACAGCAGGGATGTTGGACTAATAATTGTAAAACCACCTCATTAGCACACTTTTCAGCATTTCTCATTTGCATCTCATAATTTTAAGGCCTTTCCCATTAGCATAAATGGCGTCTATGAACTGTGCATTTGCTTTGCTCATTTATAAGCATTAGGAATACCCGTATCGCATTTGCACATGCGACTATGAATACCATATTTAACGTCAGCATTTGTTAGGGTCATACAAAAAACACTGATCAATAAATTAGTACAACTAGGTGTGATGCCCCTGCACTGGCCCAGTAATCAAGGAGCCTCAATCCTCACCACTAGCACCAGTGATGGAAGTGCACATTGGGAGGATGACAAGTACACACACAGTAAAGTATAATTTCCCTTAAGAGCACACAGAAATCACAGTCAGTCTGGGGCTGGTTTCTCTCTCTTTCTCCAGATCCCCAATAAGACTCTCCACTGGCACAGATATAGGATTAAGCTCTCAGCAAAGTGGTTAAGGCAAAACCTCCAGCACCCTCTCCATCCAATCAGTGCTTTGTGTCCCTGCCCAAGTAGCTCACACACACAAACACACACACACACACACACACACACACACACACACACACACACACACACACACACACACACACACACACACACACACACACACACACTTTGAGATTTGATTAATATACAAACACACAAACACTGCTGGGGAAGGCTGGCACAGGTTCCCCTGCTATGCCCCCTTCTGCCCAGACTAGACAGTAGTACCAGCTGATACCAACCACTCTTATTTATCAGCTACTATAATGCCCTTATAAAGGGTGACCAATTCTTCTGTGCAATGTTACTATTATCCAAATGGTAAGTGTGACCAGAAGTTTTACGGCTATTTAGGAGTGGCCTATACAGTGTCACCAAATATATATGCAAGTACTCTAAGAGCTTAAATATCTCTAAGCAAACCAGTCACAATTAAAAGGTTTAAATATATTTAATACTAAATAATAAAAACACAAGACAATACTCAATAACCCAACACAGTGACAACAGAGTTCAGAATCACAGGAAATATTAAAAAAAACATTGTAGGACAGTCTCACATAAATACAGAAAAAATCTACACTAATCTTTACTATATTATTATGTATATCTAAGAGATATTATGCCCAAAATTACTTACTTACATAGCAAGGCAAATACAGATGAGAAGTGCTGATGAGAGGATGTTTCTATGTCCAAAGACAAATACAAAATGCACAGACTCACCTTCTGAGATAATTCTTAAATTACTATCAAACATTTCTGCTGGATTATAGATTCATAGGTTCATAGATTAGTATTAGGCTAATTGTCCATGTGGGCCATTTTAAGCCTAGCCAGTTACCCCATGTGAGAATCAAACCCTGCACCTTGTGTCGGCAAGGTAACCACCGTAACCATTATGCCAACCTTCCACCCCAAATCTCAGATTACATCATTCTTTGTCACCTCTGCCTTCAGTTGCCAGGCTAACAGAAACTTAAAATTTAGCACCTCTCTGTCAAAAATACTTATCTCTCAGAAGTTTGCCTGGAAATGGAAGTTGTAAAACAGTTAAGCACTTTTACCTTTGAAACCTGTAATTATTTCTGTTTCCAGACAATAGAAAAACCTCCTAGCTCTAGACATCCTGTCCATTTGCATTAGCTAACTTTATAGCACAGTCGTAAACAATTTCAACTTATTTTCTCAGTGTTTTGCAAGTTAACTCTGCATGTTCCAACTTCTACCATGAAAACATACATTTGCATAGGCATATAGTTCATATACATGTCTGTTCCTTTCCAGTAGGGTACACTCTGGTTACATTCTTGAAGCTCAGTACATAACATGCAGTTTAACACACACTTCGACACCAGCAGTTTAATATACACATAACATATAGTTCCCTTACATTTGTAAGACAAGCCTGTGGATCATATTAATATTCACAAATAACATGATTATTTACAAAATTCCAGATAGCTGGGTTGGCAGCTTTTGGTTTGTCACACTAGGTATTGATGTACTCGTGATAAGATGGATAACCGCATGGCTTACAAATAGGACACAGCAAGTATTATACAGCAAGTGGACAGGTGAAATTCTTGGTTACAGTCAGGGTGTCACACATGGCTTTATCCTAGGCCCTTATTTATTTAGATTGTATCTTTCAGATCTGTCTTTTTCATCTGAGGTGTTCTACAGTCTGTATGCAGGTGACTTGAAAAAAGGTAAACTGGTAACGTGTTACAGACAGGGCATGTCTGCAAAAGAACATGACTAAATTGACCATTGGGGCACAGGAGAATGATATACTGATAAATACATCAAAAACAAAGCTTATAAAATTTTCGAGACATAAGATGAAAGGAGAATACTTGATAGAACACACTGTGATTTAGACTGTAGATTCATTGGAGGACCTGGGTATATAGGTAGATCCAGCTTTCAGTTTTTGTAATTATATCAGTCAATTGGCTAAATGATAGTTATAGAACTATAGGTTGCTTAAAAACGTTAATAAAGACTAGGAATTCAAAAATGATGAAGTTGTTGTTTATTAGTTATAGTAGACCCAAACTTGAGTATGAAACAACAATATGGAAACCTTATTAAAAAAAAAAAAAACAAGCAGGAGTAAACTGGAAAGAGTACAGTGGAAACATATCAAGGGCATCCATGGATGTGAAAACTGAAGTTATTATAAAGACTAAAATATCTGACCTTGGACAATGTTTCATATAGATATTTAAGAAGAGACTTTATTTCGGTATATAGGAAATTAAGACAGCTACTTCTGGGAATATTTGGGATTATCAAAAAGTAGTAGAGAATTATCAGACAACCTATATAGAAGATTCTATAGGAATGATAGGTGGACTAATTGGTTCTTTGAGAAAGTAGCTGATGCATGTACTAGACTACCAAATTACCTTAAAGCAAGCAATAATTTAGATATTTTTAAGAACAGCCTGGACACTTATTATTATAACAACTCTTTTGGTATATTGGCATCCTAGAAGGGCATTATTGCAGATCCTTGAAATGTTTGTATGTATGCATGTATATATGTATGTATGTGCTTACTGGTTGAGTACAGGTCTCTACCTGGATAGCAGTTCTACAGGGTGTCTTTTTGGTGCTGGAGATTTTTATGATGCAAGTATAAGGTTGTGCACAATAATAAGTTTTGAATATTTTAAATAGTTCGGCAGCTCAAGCCAGTTTGGTTGTTTCAGGGCTCCGCAATGATGAGCCCTATATATAAAGTTGGCATGAACACTGTCTGCTTTAACAGGAGGAGAGTTTAACTTTGAATGTAGTATTTATGTTTTGTAAGAATAGGTGAGGCATAGGATGGAAGAAGACAAATAGGTGCTGGTGTTTGCCTTGCATTGTCTGTCAGGTAGTGTTTGATTCCACAGGGGGAGCTGAGTTTGCTTGTGTGTTTTTTAATGGTTTTCAGTATGTGTTGATCAGATTTGTTGTCAATTTAGATTCCCAGAAGTATTGTTTTGGTAATGTTTCAGTTTTTGTGTTGTTGGATGACTTTATTTCAAAAGATAGTGTTTCATTTTAGCATTGTTTCCAAGTGAAGATCATATTTTTTTCTTTTAGGATTTAAAAGAAGATGAGTGTTTTCTATCCAAATTTCAATAACAGTGAAAACATTTTGAGTGTTGTCCAGAAGCATTGCTATCGATAGGGCTGCATAC
This sequence comes from Protopterus annectens, assembly GCF_019279795.1. Taxonomy (NCBI): domain Eukaryota; kingdom Metazoa; phylum Chordata; order Ceratodontiformes; family Protopteridae; genus Protopterus; species Protopterus annectens. Next base: position 635,122,201 of record NC_056729.1, on the reverse strand, counting down.
AAAAGGGTTGAGTCATCAGCATATTGAACTATGGTAGTGAGGTGGATGGCAGCATGAAGTTTGTTTATAAAAATGTTGAATACGAGGGGCCTTAACATTGATCCTTGTGGTGCACCAACAGTGAATGGCAGGAAGGAGGAGAAATTTTGTTTCTATTTGACTGCTTGCTGCCTGTCAGTCTGATAGCTAATGAACCATGAGAGAGAGGGCTAGGTGAGGTTGAGATAAGAAAATTCAGTACGAATATGTTGACTGAATACTTCGTCAAATGCTTTTGACAAATCTAAAAATAGCAAAGATACCACATTGCCATCATTTCTGTGTTGGTTTATGGTATTGATGAAATTGAGGATAGCAGTTATAGTACTGTAGTGAGACATAAAACCATGTTTGGTTTTTAAGTGAAGGTTCTTTGAGTTAATGTACTGCATAAGTTGTGAGTGTATGCATTTTTATAGAATGTTTGATAGACGGAATAGGATGGCTATAGGTCTATAGTTGAAAAAGACTGTTGATATGCCACCTTTGTGGAGTTGTATTATACAAGATTTTTTTCCGGATGGATAGTACATATCTCTCAGATATGGATTGATTTATCCATATGGATACATGGAAAGCGAAGGCATCAGCTGCTGGTTTTAGGTACTCTGCTGAAAGTTATTTGGCAGTTAAAGAGACTGGTTATAGTTTCAGTGGCGGTAGAGGTAAAAACTGGGAGGAAGGAGAATGAATGCGAGTGCTTCTGACAGGATGGAGAGAGAGAGACTTGAATTGTTATTATTAATTAGTGAAAGTGCCATCTGTATAAAGCAGGAATTAAGGAATTAACACGAGAGGGTATCAAATAAGAGGTGTTAGAAGTAGAAGGTGATGGGAGTGCATGGTGGTTTTCCGCACAATTTATTACTTTGTTTTTTGGTGTTTATATTGGAGTTTTATATAATAGGTTTATTTGTCCTGGCCACCAACACATAAAGCCATTTGACGACCTTTATTAATAATATTGGATAACAAACTTTATTCACATTAGAAATAACAACAATTATCTTCATCAATAACGATCTCAGGGCAGCATGCCTACTCACCCTGGCCACTTCATACATCAGGGCAGCATACCTACTCATCCTGTTACCTCCTCCACTAGAGCAGCGCACCTACTCACCCCACCAACCTCCAATGGGCAGTGTACCTGTTCACCTCCTTCCAAACCAACCATTAACCAATGAATTTTCCTTTATTCAAGTAGCATCCAGCAGCTCACTTGTTCCCCAATACAATGCATGACCACCTTCCCTCGAGGGGAAACAGAAGAGAACAATCCTGTTCCTCTTCTCCGCCCTAACACTCACAAACTTTTCTGACCAAGAATTCAAAGAGAAGGATGGAGGGACACCAATTCACGCCAAAATGTGCCTACTTCCTGTAACCCCTACTACATATCCTCTACTCTAAGTCCCTCCATCACCCACATCACTTCCCTTAAGCTCCCCTTCTCTTTAACCCTTTATCATCTAAACCCAAACCCTGCAATCTAACCCACCTAAACCAACACCCCTAACATTTCTCTGTTAATAACTATATCCCTCCACCCACACTACCTGAAAGAGGGCCCAGGACAAATTAGTTTGTCCCAAACCTCATTTATCCATTTTAATCCTTAGTGAGGTTCCTGAGATGCCTAAATGCATAAAATGTATTTTGTTTTCTGCTTTCACGACAGTCTTTCCGGGCTTTTACTCTTTGACACATTATATTTGTAGTTTCTTTAGATTGCCACAGTACAGGGCTTTATTTGACTCTTTTTATTCATGCAGGGGCTAAGCTGTTAAGAATATTTACAAGGTTACATTAAAGAGTGAGACAGCAGGATCAAATGGCATGGATTTTAATACATTCCAGCTATACTGGGTTTCAGAAAGTTGTCTGATTAATTTTGTTGCATTACATATTTGGTTATATATTTTTTGGATTGGATACTGTAGTTTCTGACTGTATTGGTTGGAAAGTGGTCACTCATTGTGTCTAGTAAACATCCAAATGTTTGGATTATGTTTTGGTTTGTTAGTAAGGGTCCAATTTAAAGTTAGACGTACAGCACTCTTTTTATTTTTTCTAGTGGTAGAGGTAATTCACTGGGCGAAGCCCTACAAGTTAAGTGATTCTGAGGGAGTGTCACTGTTGATCAGCTGTCAGTCTATTTTGAAATTAGCTAGTATAATAGTTTGTTGATGAATATGGTAAGATACTCAGTAGAGGATATCTTCTGCTGTTGAAATGATGTCACCAAGTGGAATATATGTAGCTGAGATGGAAACCATTTGAAATGTTGGGACCTGCTAGACAGAGTCCCAAAATGTAGAGACTGAATGGCTGAAAGATTAGACTTAAGTCCAAGATGCCATTTTCAGAACATTCCCTTTTCTATTGAGGTATGGTAATCTCGATGTTGGTATATATATATATATATATATATATATATATATATATATATATATATGTGTGTGTGTGTGTGTGTGTGTGTGTGTGTGTGTGTGTGTGTGTGTGTTTTTGAGGGAGGTACAGGGGTGGCTTGCCCCCTGCAAAAAGAATTTTAAAGGAGAAGAGATTTTTGAGATCAGCTCTTCTCCTATGTTTTTAGTCTTTTTTTCAGTTTGTTGGAACTTGCCATTTCGAGTGCCAACATTTCATTAGGAAGCCAGTTGAGATACTTAAAAACTTTCTATTGTTGATTTTGAGGAGTGGTGTGGCGAGTTCCACATATTTAAATTGTGGGATCAGTAGCCAGTGTGAGGTTATTTCTAACCATTTTTGTAAATAATGGCAAAATCACCAGCATGCTTATTTTTCTTGTCAAGCCAGAGTACATTAAATACAGGGAGGCTGACTTCATGTTTAAATGTATTATTCTTTAAACATGTTTCAGTTGTAACTAGTATATAAGGTGAGTAAGTGAGTAAATATTCATGGATGTATTACATTTTATTGCATATACTTCTAACATTCATGTTTAAGAGCAGAGGTTTATATTCAGAGGTAGATGGGGAAGTAGGTCTAAAATCATTTGTAGTTGTGCTGACTGGGATGCTGGCTTGCTGTTTAGCGGGAGTAGAGAAAGGGTGAATGTCATTGCTGATTAAATGGGTGGAATTACTGTGCAAAAAAAAGTGGACAGAAATTTATATTTTGCCTTAGGTTTTGCTATAATTTTTGATAGTAAGCGCTCTGACTTGATGCATCACTAGTTGAAGAGATCAGCAAAAGTAGAATGGTAAAGGTAAGATGATATGCTGTGGAATAATCTGAGGTGAATTATGCAATGGTAAATGTGGGTTATTGGGGATACTCTTTATTAGTATGGGAGAGATATGTTAGCTGGTATGGCGATTGGTGCAGTGAGTACACAAAATAACAGTAGGTTTATAGGTTAGTACTAAGCTAACTGCCCTTTTAAGCCTAGACAATTATCCCTTGTAAAACTCAAACCCTGCAGCTTGTGTTTGTAAGGCAAACACCTTAGCCATTAGGCCACTCTCCCAACAGTTAGTTGGCAGTTAAAGATTGATTAAAAGTATTATTGGTTGTAATAACAGAGTAAGATTAAAATGAGTCTGAATTCCATAAGCAAAGTATGATGAGATGAATGGAGGAGAGTTGTTGTTGAAGATTTCCTAAGAGGTACTGTCAGGGAGGAAGCTCTGGATGAGTGGATAACATTCAGAGTAGTATGGGAGGGGGAGAAAGGGGGGTTTGGATGATGCTAAATATTATATGGTAGTTGGGAAAGGTGAGTAGAAAGAATAATGTTTTTATGATGGCAGTAAAATGGTCTGTGGAGGTATTGGGATTGGGTGTCACAAGTAATAGGTAGATATGGGTAATAAAATGTTTGAGTAAGGTAGGTTGGGTAGGACTTGGGGAGTAGGGTAGGTAAACAAATCAAAGCCAAGCATAGCAAGGCTTAGCATAGTAGGGCTTACCCAAAATAGGAGACTACTTCAGAAAGCAATTCGGTGTTAGCCAGGGGTGAGACATTAGCCAGGAAACACAAAAGTGTATACTGAGCCCTGTTTTGCACCAGATTAAAAACACAACATAGGCAATAATTATAATGCTTGAACTGAAACTAGTGTAAAGACTGCTGTTTTTTTGTGTTTATGGTAGTTAGTGGAAATGTGGGTACAATCTTTAAAGTGTGTAAGTAAAAGAAATAGTTCTGTGATTATACCATGGACAAGGTTACTAAAGTTTTGCCACAATCTGTCTTAGTACAGCAGGAAGGCATCACCACTCCTCAGTAAAGTAACTCTTTATCTTTATTCACACAATAAATGGCAAGTACGAAATATGTTGCAAACCTGTCAGCACACACACTTCTAATGCTCAGACCTTTGCAACCTGAAATAAATAGATTTCATTATGCTGATATGATTTTTCTTGGGAAATGCATAATATGTGGAGACAATTTACAGTAGCATACTGTATTTGCATGAGAAACATTAAAGTATCCAATCCTATGGGTACTAATAGTGGGTGTCTGATCTTCAATAAGGAAAAAAAAAAACATCAGACACCATCACTAATGTAAGCATATATGTTCTACCCATCATTCTATGAACAGTAGAACTGTCCACCACGCACATATTGTCTCATGCAACAAAGCCAAATATTTGAAATAATAAGCCTTTTAAAGCAGAGATACATGTCTAAACACAAGCAAGCATATGTGCAAAGCCATAGAAGTCAGTTTGCTTCTGAGGGATTGTCACTGTTGATCAGCTGCCAGTCTATGTTGAAATTGGCTAGTATATTGATAATACATTACATTTACCAGGTTCTACATAGTTTACAAGCTTAGAAAGCCGGATTCATATGTATAGACCTACCATAATTGGTAAAACTAAATCCTAGTTGAAGCCAGGTACCATTATTCTATTACCCATAAATAACCTCTATTCTTATTTCCAAAGTTGACACCTGGGAAGAGCATGGAAGGTAGAATAATCTTCCATTCTCTAAGCTATATGCTAGGATGCAATTCCAATAAATCAGATCTGGAATCAAATGGGCTTGTTTTTAAAACCCTAAGGAAGCACTATAAACTAATGAACAACTTGCTGCACCAACCTTCAGCCTTCTTGAACAGTAGCAACACCATTGTGCTAATAAATTTAATATGCACCATAGTAATTATAAATGAGCAATAATTAGCATTTTCAGTAAGCTTTGATTGGAACAAATTGTCTTCATCCTCTGTGGACTTAAAATTTATATCACATAACCATTCACTCACTGAATGGGTTCCAACAAAACATGTAGATAGTCCATGCAAATAACTCATACTGTTGCCTCTTTTTATCCATCTCTCTGTTATCACGACTCATTAAAAAAATCAGGGCAGCAGCAATTACACACAGGTCAATCCAAAGCAGTGAATATTTTTTCCTTTTTACTAGAGCTGGTTGTGATAGACTCGTATGTTATCATAAATCATAAGGGCCATGACAAGGCTTTATATTTCTGGTTAGGTATACTATTGCCTCTATATACAAATATAGCCTCTAGGTATCCTGTATTCAGTAGACATACAAAAGAAAGGGTAATTAGAAATAAACTCTCCAGTTAATCTAAGACACAGTAAAAAGAAAAAAAAAAAAAAAGAAAAGAAAAGAAAAAAACTAGGAATCAGGATGATTTGTGTGGCAAACTTTTAAGCTAATTAATGATAATTATTTGATTTAATTTTGTGTACTGCGGTGGTGGTGCTGCGGTAGCATTGTCGCCTCACAGTTAGACGTTGCCCATTCGATTCTCAGTTAGAGCGTCTTCTGTGTGGCGACATGCGTGAATGGGCGTTCCTTCGTTGAAGGTTGTGCATTAGGCCCAGCAAGCCAGTACGTAAAAATCTACTGCCAATCATTAGTGGACCGGAGTTCCGCTGTGGCCACCCCTAACCGGGAAAAGCCGAAAGACACAAACATTTGATTTAATTTTGTATTGTAATAACCAGTGCAAAAGAACAATCAACAAAGCAATAGCATTCTAAGTAAAAAAAAAAAAAAAACTCTTCAAGAAACTGCCTAGCAACCAAATGTCCTTTTTAAATAAAATTAGCAACCTGGCTGGTAGATCAAAAGATATTGCAGTCCCTGTCAAAAAAAAAAAAAAAAAAAAAAAGAAAATAGCTCCAAGGAAGCATTTGCTGATGTATTTGCTATACACTTAGTATCTTTATTGGGAATATATATATATATATATATATATTCTATTAAGCCTAGCCTAGATGACTGGATGAGTATCCACATCCACAGATTTGATCTAGGATTGACTGATATGGCATCCTGGATACAGGAGGAGTGGCATGAAAGAGAGTTCTGGTAAGATGAGAACAGTTATAAAACTTAATGACCTCAACATTCATATGATTATGAGAGAATCCACTACTGAAATATGCTTGCTATATTTTACCACCAACTTTGACTTTGAACATATATTGCAATAAAAGAACAGCATCTGTTGGCCTTTGCTGAGAGTTCAAGGCAAGTGATGTTTACAACATATGATCGACATTTCTGTCATCTTTGGGTCCTTGGTCATACTTTGTAAACCACACAATAAATCATAAAAAAAAACATTTCATTCTCTCTCCATTTTACTTCTTTCCATCTCACTTTTCTTAGCTAAAGTCCTTGAAATGATGAGGTCTCCATTGAATCTGACATTTGGAAGAGGCATGTTACACTGACTGTCTAACTTACACTCACCAAAGATCTTCTTAGAAATATGGATTTTTGGAACTCTACCTCAGATGATGCACACTGATTTTTCAAAAACCATTCAAGTCTAAGAGTATCATAGACTCCTTTCTTCTGCTGCAGCAGCTGTATGGTTTTAAAGAGAATCAGATGAATTGATGTACTGGTTAACTGCAGCAATTTGGATAAAAGGTAATATTTAATAGCCTTCTCTCAAGTCCTTCCAGTCACAACTGGAATGCCTTGGAAATCCTTGAAGCCAATGGTACTCATAATTCTTATTAATATATTTTGTAATTGTTTCACAGATTTAGACAAAATTCATTATGTCAATGATCTAGTTGGTCCTAAAGTAAAATAAAATACTTGTTCTTAGTCTCTTTAAAATTAGCAAGTAGTTTGAAGGAACAAGACTTGCTATAAACATCATGGAAAGCCAAGATTATGCATTTTGATAACCTCAGAAAGAACTTGCAAATTACACATGGGTCAGGTTAATTGCTTCATCTTGGAAGTCAGTTTTAATGCTCTCATGCAAATCAAATGCCTTGGGTTATAGCTAAACCTTACTTGGTTTAAATCAACACATTTGTAAGGTGCTAATAAAAGCAAATATTTCTCCTGAGAACCTGTCACAAAATCCATTATGTATAGGTTCATAGGTTCATAGGTTCATACTAGGCTATCTGCCCAAGGGCATTTATAAGCCTAGCCCATAGTTATTTGGCTTTCGCCACCCCTTTAGTTTGAATAAAACTATGCCTATTATTTTGCTGTGCCTCTGTCAAGCAGTGACACTGAAGTAATCCCTGGGGTATATCTGCGATCACCCATCCATTGGTCAAGATTCCTCTTGAACAAGGCCAGCGAGGTGCTCTGCCTCATATGTACCGAGATTTTGTTCCACAGCATAGGTTGAGAAACATTGCTTATGCTTAACCAAATTCTTTAAATCTATAGACTACAAATCAGTCTTTAAGATCCTTTTTTTTTCTCACCTTATACACTAACTTCATGTGCACTAGACTATATCAATACAGCATGCTCTATTTGTATTCCAAGAGTCAGAAACTTCCTAGTACCAGAAATAGCATCATCAACATACAAAATGGCCAAATCTGGATTAAAATATGTTTTAAAAAAAAAACAAAAAAACAAAATCAGACTATTAAAGTACGAAGGTAGAATGCAAAGACTTGTAGACTTGAACCACTAAAATCACTTTATCTAGTTAGGTTTTATTTATGCAGTTTTAGGTATAATTGTTTTGGTATATACATTTTACATATGTAACACAGCATAGTAATGTAAAGTGAGTTTTAAAGGAATGTTTCGTTAAAATTCTTTAAAATTTTTGAAAAGTGATTATAGGGGCTTGGCAGTCATGTGATATTGATAGGGGTATTTAAACATTGTATTTTATAATAGCTTTCATCTGGTGATGTATTTAAGTGTAAATATGAAAGGGCTTATCTGTGGATTAAAAAAGTGATTTTAGCAGTTTGAGTCTATAAGTCTTTGTGTTCTACCTTGGTGGTTTAATAATTTCTTTTCAAAGAAACAATTTGCAAATGTTGTTAGCAAAATAATAACCCTGCTGATAATCTCTAGACTGTCAATCTTGAGAAACCTCTGTATGGCATGGATAGCATGCTTATTTTTTTTGTGTGTAATTGTAGGTGTGTTAATTTGTGTGCATGATTTTACTTGTACAATATTTATATACATTTAATTCATGTAAATTCTATTTGTTGCGTACTGCTTATGGTTAAGAAATGATGTCTATAGGCCATGACTGAAAATAGGCCCCAGGAAAGTCCACTTAAAATATGAGTATAGTATGAGAGTAATTATGAGTAATAATATTTGGGCCAATTATTATATTAGGAAGATGCCACTAAGTTCAGTCTTCTGAGCAGACTGCAAAGAAAGACAGGAGACTTTTTTAGTATTCAAGTGGGTGAACCAAATGGTTAATTCATGGCAAGAATGCCTGGAAACCATTAAGATTCCTTGTGAGATATAAGACCTACTCTGTGTAACAGAAAAGTGAATGTGGCCAAAAGGAAATTCGACTAAACAGGTTATAGAACTGTAAAAACATGGGTCACATTTATAAAATGTCACCCACCCCATCATCCGTTGTTAAGTTTGAGTGATAAGAATGTGGATTCATTGGCTTCTCTAGTGCAAATAACTAGATGTTTATTTATTTATTTAGTTATGTCACATTTGCTGACCGGGATAGTCCGAATGGATATATGTCCATTTTCAGTGGAGGCCCGGGGAGAAACACTCCAGATAACACAGATAGAACATAACAGATACGAGTCAAACATATTTACAAAGCCCTCTAGTAGGTACTCACAATATACACAGTGTATAATAGTATACATAAACAACAGGTTGCAGCAAGGTATTATAGGTTCATAGGTTCATACTAGGCTATCTGCCCTAGGGCATTTATAAGCCTAGCCAGAGTGTGTTTGGCTTTCGCCACCCATTTTAAATGAATTTTGCTATGCCCTTCTTCAAGATTAGTATACTGTGCCTCTGTCTAACAGTGACAGAGAAGTGATACCCGGGGTAAACCTACGATCTTCCATCCACTCATCAAGATTCCTCTTGAAGAGAGTCAATGAGGGACTCTGCCTAACCTGGACTGGGATTTTTTTCCAGAGTGAAGGAAGCCTCTGGGTTATGAATCTGTCCCTCCAGCATATCCTATTTATTTCAGTGCTGAGGTTCAAGTCTCTCAAGCACGTAGCTCGATGGGATATGGATTTTCTGAGGTGCAGCATGCCCATTAATTCCAGGTTGGATATGGCTTTATACATCAGGCACAGATCGCCTCTGAGCAGGCGGTATGCCACTGAGTAGAGCTGGAGTTTCTTTAACCGGGCAGCATATGGCATCTGTTTGAGCCCTTTGATCCTCTTGGTGAGGTACTTTTGGGGTCTTTCTAGTTGTTGCCAGTGTCTAGTAAGGTACATCCCAAAAGGGGCATTGTACTCAATTATGGGCCTGATGAGGGATGAGTAAAGAGGCACAATGACCTCCCCTGATCTAGATGTGAATCCCTTCATGATTAGGTGGGCTACATAAAATGTTTTTCTAACCACTTTGGACGCGTGGTTTTCAAATGAGAGATTGCTATCAACTTGGGTTCCCAGGTCTCTAATTACTTCTTCCATACTTAATGGATTACCACCTATGTGGTAATTTGTGGGCACTTTGTTTTTGACAAAGGGGATGACTATACACTTTTTGGCGTTTAGCTTGAGGCCATGGCTCTGGCACCAGTTGTCTGTTTCTATGAGGCCCTTTTGTAGGATGATTGTGTTGGCTAGAGAGATGATTATGGCGCCTAGTTTGCAGTCATCTGTAAACTTGGTCAGCCACAGTCCTTCCGTGTTGGCCTGTACCTCCGAAAAATATATACCGAACAAAAGAGGTCCCAGGACTGAGCCTTGTGGGGTGCCACTTGTAACTGGTTTGGAGTCTGACATGGCTCCAGCAATTCTAACCATGTGGGTTCTGTCCTTGAGCCAGTTTGCAACCCATCTAGTGACATAGGGGTTTATATTTAAGCTGGTGAGCTTATCTGTAATGTCCGAGTGGGGTATTGCATCAAAGGCTTTTGCGAGGTCCAGGTAGGCTGTGTGGACCACCTTCCCCTCGTCAATGGCCTTGGTGACTGTTTCAAAGAAATCAACCAGGTTTAAGAGGCAGGATCTGCCCTTAACAAAGCCAAACTCGGTAGGATCCAGTGTCTGTAGGTCCCCAATATCTTTATTTATGAGGTCCATGATGATCCTTTTCATAACTTTGCAGACCAAGCTTGTCAGGCTTATCGGGCGATAGTTTCCAGGATCTGTTGAGGCACCACCTTTGTGGAGAGTGACCACTGTTGCTGTACGCCACTCTTTGGGTACATATCCTGTAGTAAGGCTGAGATTGAACAGTAGTTTTATGTTTGGATTTAGCTCTTCTTGGAGTTCATGTAGGACGCAGCCCGGGACACCGTCTGGTTCCATTGATGCTGTGTTTTTTGCTTTGGAGAGGGCGGCTCTTACCTGAGCATCTGAGATATCAGGGGGGCAGCACTCTGCTGGGATAGATATTTGCCATTTTGGTGGGGAGGGGGGGATAAGTTTGCGCTGAACCTGTCAGCTAGGATGTTGGCAATGTCTATGGGTTCGGTGTATTTTTTGTCATTTTGGACTACTTCTGAGCATATCTGGGAATTCCCACCCAGGTTCCTAACATAACTAATGAAAGCCTTGTGATTATCCTTAGTGTCCTGTGCAATTTTTCTCTCGAAGCTGGCCTTAGACGATTTTATGAGTGCCCGTAGATTTTTACTAATACTGATCAGAGATGCCTTCCCTTTTTGGGATTTTACTCTATCATGTAGTAGCTTCCTCCTTCTATTGTATAGTTTGTTTATGGCTGGGGTCCACCAGACAGGACGCCTGCCTTTGGAGGATTGGGTCTTGGTTTTATTTGGGATTGCATGATCCATGCATTCTTGAAGGTGTTCATAGAATGCGTTTATAAAGGATTCTGCGGTATGGGCTGTATTTTCCACAGGCCCGGGGGCTTTGAAGGATTCCACCTCGGTTTTGAGGAGTGTGAAATTTGCTTTAGAGAAGTTGTTCACTGTGGTTTTCTGGGCAGGAGGTGGGGTTGGGATGTGAATATCCAGTGAGATTAGTTTATGGTCTGATCTTACCAGTGAGGGATACACTTCTGGTCTGGAGCATAGAGCCCCCATGTTGGTGATGATCAGGTCCAGTATGCTTTCCCCTCTTGTGGGAGTGGTAACAATTTGTTCCATAGCATTTGAGTTTATAAATTCTAGGAACCTTTGGGCTAGGGTGTTGGAGCTAGAGTAATGCTCCCAGTCTATGTTTTTGGGTAGTTGAAGTCGCCCAATATAATGGTGTTTGGAGAGACCTTCATATTTTCCAGTGTTCTCAGGAAGGCCGAGTAGGGCTCCTGGGTTTTGGAGGGTGGTCTGTAGCAGGCTCCAAACTGGAAGGCAGTTTTACCCACTGTTAGTTGCACATGGATAGTCTCTGATGCTTTGTGCTGTGCCACCAACCTGGAAGTGTGGGTATCTTTGACGAATATTGATACTCCCCCTCCTTTTGTGGTTCGGTCCAAGTTTTGGGGCCAAAAAGCATGATATGAGGTATAACGTGGTAGTGCTGGGGTGCTCTCTGGAGCCTTGAACCAGGTTTCTGTTACTGCACAGATATCGATGTTCTCCATGATAAGGAGAGTTTTGAGTCTGTGTATCTTGAGGTTTAGACTTCTGGCGTTGAGTAGCATTACTCTTAGTTTCTTATCCCTTGTGATACCTATGGATGTGGGTTTGTCTTTTGAGCCTTGGCTAAAAAAGGCACTATGGGGGTGGCAAGAGCCTTTCCCAATATCCGAAAGCCCAGGGGTGACAGGTGCAAGCCGCCCCTAGAGAAGCATCATGGCTTGTCGAGCATGTCATCCCAGGCTGACAGGCATTGGATCCCCTTTGAATTGCACCAATACTTAAGCCAATTGTTGAAATTGATCATCTTGTCTTCATATTGTGGCATCATTCTTGGTGAGGGTAAGATGCTACTCTAGGTCAGGGTCATACCGGCCTGGGTTACATGCTCAGAGAGCTGCTCTATGTCTCTTTTCATGTAGTCCAGGGAGGTACATCTCACGTCATTCACACCAGCATGGACAATGACTGAGTCATATTTGTACTTGCCTTGGAGTGATCTGAGTGCTTGTGTTATGTGGCAGATCCTAGCGCCCGACAGGCAGCTCACCGTGACCTTCTCCTTGTTCAGCCTGGTGAGTGGGACGTCAGTGTGCCTGACGATAGAGTCACCTATTACAAGTGTATCAGGTGTGTTGTTTAGCCTTAAGGGCTGTGACTTTTCGGCACACTGGCTTTGTGAGCTATGTGTTGCATGTGTTTTGTTTTGGGCTAGCGGTTGCTTGGGTGTCTGCTTTGGAGGTCTCTGCTGCTTAGGCAGATTTTTATTTAGAGCCTCCGAGTATGTTTTTGTGTGTTTATGTGTTTGGTTTGCTGTCGTGGTAGGTCTATGTGAGACTGGAATTTTAGTGAGTGTGGTTTCCTTCTCCTCCTGACTGGTTAGACCACTACTGAGTTGAGAGAGCTTAGCCTCCAGTTTGGCTATATGGTTGCATCTCTCACATGTGTTGGAATTTGTTGGGAGGAGGAGAGGGTTGTCTGTGTACATGAGGCAGTTGTAACATTGCCTCAAGATTCCCAGATTCACCAGCTGGACTGGAGAGAAGATTGACAACTGATCTTTGGACATGCTAGAATAGTATTGGGAATTCCTTTATAATTGAAAAAAGGGCCAATGGGGAACAAGGTACTCAAGGGGAGTTTGTGAGGGTGTAGTGCTTTTAATTTTTTAGTGCTTACTTATATAATTGCTTTAGTGAGCAAGTGCCAAGCTTTCGAGTAGGAATAGGATATTTATTATGAGAACTAGATCAGTTCTAAGGGAAAAAGTGAAGAGCAGACTTTGTGGAGCCGAGAATGGTTTAAACCCAATTAAGCAGAGCTGCCCAATACTGCGCTATGGGCAAAATCGCACAAAGCTGCACCAAAGCGGGTTTTATACAGGGAGACTTGAAAGAGCTAGAAATTGGCCCAAAATGGCCAATAGACTACCAGATTCTTGTGCTGGGAACACTCCTCCAGGGATAGATAGGTGCTCTAAGCTCCACACTGCCACTGCTGAACAAAGAAGCCTCCCTTTATCCAAGAAAGGAAATGGGCAACACAGGAACTTTCCAAAAGTCCAGAATACAGCAAAGCCTGTATTTGGACTACTCTAGGTCAAGAATGATGGGAAACAAAGATCATTTTTTTGTTTTTTTCTTTTTTGCAACAAACAGCAGGAAAATGCAATAAATATGTAACACAGGCTAGCGCACTTGAGTGTGTAGCCTCAACAGGTAAATGCAACAAACAGGACAAACTTTAAAAGTGCAGGTGCAAAAACAACTTTAAACAGATTAAAACAGTTCAAGAAGCAGACATATTTGCAGTTTAGCTAGATCGGACAGTTGCCCAGGTAGTAGCAGGAAAAAAAAACACTTTTATCAGGTTTGCAGTCGCTCTTTTATCCTCTCTGCTGCTAGCACCCCTCTGCAGGTCCACGAGGAGCTTGGCTGAGTAGTAACAGGTGCAAAAACCATGCCAAAGCGGGTTTTATACAGGGGGACTTGAAAGAGCTAGAAACTGGCCCGATTTATGAGCAAGAGATGTGTACAATATTAATTTAAATGAGGGACGAACCGAGTACTCTTTAAAACACTGTTTGAGGCCTTTTTTAAAGAGACTTAAAGACGGTTTGAGGGTAAGGTTAGAAAGAAGTGAATTCCAAGTTTTACCAATGAAGTTGGCAAGCAGGGAGTTGCCGGATGAGTTAATGGCTTTGTGGGTTTGGACCAATAATTTATTGGATGATCATAGTTGCCTTGAATTACTGTATGGCTTTATGATATTTTTGAGTGCCAGAGTATTTTCAGGATGGTACAGAATTTTCTGTGCTGCTATAAGCTGATTGAACAGAAGTAGGCTAGACAGTTCTAGCCACGAGAGAAGACTAAGGTTTTGACAGTGAGGTGTCCTATATGTTGAGCCTATGGAAAATCTGGCAATATGGTTGTAATAGTGAGAGAGCTTGCTGAGTTCAGTTTTGCTCAAATTGGAGTGTATGGGAGAGGCATATAGAAGGGTAGAGAGTAGGTGTGAGCAGGCGATTGCAGTCCTAGATAATGGAGTTAGAATTTGTGAATTAGATATGCTGGAAACTACTTCATTCTTCACCTGATAAAATGGATAAAGGTATTTTAAAAGCTAATGGAGGATGAGAAGAAACATAAACATTTGCAGGATAACAGCAACATATCTGAAAATGAAAATGTTTAGAGACTTAGCATTGATCTAGGAATAAAGCCAAATCCCAGATAAAAGCTAACAAAGAAGCCTACTACATCACTGCACAGCAAAGAAACAAAAACAACCCCAAAAAATTCTGGGCCACTATAAACAAACTCCTGCAACCTGATAGTATGTTTACCCCAGTCCTACCACACCCCCAACAAATGATAACATTGTAACACAATTCAATTCATTTTTCATAAACACAGTTCACTCACTTATTGACTATGACCAAAACATCACTACTACAATTCGCATAGCCAAGAATGAGGTGTAAACTCCTTCTCCTTTAACCCCATCCCAAATCACAACATAAAAAAACAACTCAGTAAGCTCAAGCCCACCAGCCTAGCTGCTGACAACCTCCCATCAGAATTCCTCAAAGCTGCCTCTGAAGTCATAGCCCACCCCATTTCTATCCTCATCAATGACTCTATCTCTGAGAACTAAGTCCCACTAATCTGGAAAGTCTCATATATCACCCCACTGCATAAAGGTGGCAACTCTACCGAGCTTACTAAATTACAGGCCCATTGCCATTCTTTCACATCTCTTCAAAATGCTAGAAAAATGTATTCACTCCCATCTTCTAAACTACCTTCTCTCCAATAACCTCCTATCAAACACACAACATGATTTTCAACCCCACCACAGCACCACAACCGCCCTCCTCAGTTTTACTAACACAATAAATAAACACAGAAATCAGAATAAATATGTCATCCATCTTTCTAGAGCTCTCAAATTCATTTGACACAGTTTCACCCCAAAAAATGTTGTAAAAACTGGCCACATTACATCTCAGTCATTCTTCCCTCGCTTGGTTCCACAGCTATCCAACCAAATGTCAGCAGGCTGTTAGATGGCAACAAGAGTGATCATCTTTACTCCCTGTTAACATATGAGTCCCACAAGGCTCCATATTAGGCCCCCTACTTTTTACCATCTTCACAAATCAACTCCATAAATCCACATCTCTCGCCTCTGTCATCCAGTATCCAGATGACTCTACCCTGATATGCTCCGCCTCCTCTCTGACACAACTACAGGCTATAACACAACAATCCTTCCTAGAAGTACAATCCTGGCTAACTAACACTAACCACATACTGAACCCAAACAAGACCAAACTCCTGCTCTTTCTCCCCACCAAAACACCCAATCTCTCAGCCACTTTTCAAATCCACTCCTCCAACAACACAATCATAAACACCAGTTCACATATTAAATTACTAGGTGTCACAATTGATATCAAATTAAAATTTGACCTACACCTCTCTCAAACCAATAAAAAAACACACATCAAACTAGGCTCTCTTTACCAAATTAATCCTTTCCTAACTAGCCATTCTAGACTAAGCATCGTCAGTACTCATCTCTTATCTACTGTTCTCCATGCTTCTTCCATCTTTATAAACCTTAACAAAACTGACCTTACCAAACTTGAATCAGCCTAAAATAAAATAGCCAAGTTCGCCACTAGCTCCCCATATAGATCCCACTGCTGCCCTGCCCTACAACAAATGCATTGGCTAGAATTCCCACAGCAACTAACCTATACCCAACTTATCTTTACTCACCAACTAATATACCAGCCAAACAGAACTGCAGCCCTACAACAATTACTCCAACTATATACCAACACTATATCTGTGATCTTCACACAAAACACTCCTCCAAGTATCCAAAAGTGACAACAAAGCCGCGGATGCCCTCTACTCCCACCACATTTTTAAACTTTGGAACTCAATCCCGCAACAAATCCTAAATGCTACCAACCTACACCAATTCATAACTCTACTCAAAGACCACCTCACTAACAACTGGCTCTGCTCCTGCACCAAGCCAGGCTAATACCACATAAGCCCACATCAAATTTCATCCCCTAAATTTTATAGTCTTGATGTATACCCCACTCCCACTTGTTAACACCACCTATCAGCTACCTACAATAAGAGTATCATTTGATAATTTCTTTTTTTTTTTGTAAAAGTATACATATGTACACATATTAAAGTATACTCAAATGATCAACTAAAGATGGACCCCTGTCCTTAAAAAAAAAAAATATATATATATATATATATATATATATATATATATATATATATATGTAATATGTAAATATATATATATATATATATATATATATATATATATATATGTGTGTGTGTGTGTGTGTGTGTATATAACTTTACTACATTGAAATAACTTTCTCCTTTTCAATAAAGCGCCTATTGCATATTGTACTTTATTTATTGTCTCTAGATATTTCTGTTAAATTCTATGTAAAACCAACACTGTAGCTGTCAATGTTGTTCTTGTTTTATTGGAGCTTTTCTCCCCGGGCCTCTGCTGAAAATGGGTTCACACCCAGACAAACATAAAATAAATAAATAAAATAAATCTCAAATATTTTCATATAATAATGATTTATGATTTAAATAATTGAGTTTTTATCCTAGTATATAGCTATATTTTGTTATGAAATGTCTCACAAATGCATATGCTTAATTTTTGAGTATGAATATAATTTTAAGAATTGTTATACTTAAGTTTATTACATGCTAAAAAATATGATTGTTTAAAAATATATACAGTGGAATACTGAAAGCACATTATCTGTTGCTGTTATCATTTAGAGGAAACTTCTCCAGAGGTGCAATAAAGAGCTGAAACAAAGCAACGTTCACCTTCTTCTTGACTTTGTCAGCATTTACATGCTAATAAATAGATCCTTATTTCTATTTATACTACATTGCCAATCGATTAGTACTAGATACCTTGATACAGTACTCCAAATATTTAAAACTTACTGAAAACCATTTCCTTATACCTTCTTTACAATCCACATATGACATGTTCAAAGCCTCTCTTAAAAATATACCCTCATCACAATGAGGTTTTTCATGCCTATACCAACCTTACACCTGCATTTCATTTTCCTAAAAATGGTTTTCTTATGCTGAGGTACTTAGAATATCTTTTCCAAGCCTCAAAGAACATTTGTGTTAAAGGTCAGAAGGTTATGAGTTCCATTTTAAGACCAGGAGTTTGGATTTATTTTTCAGTACTGATACCACAGTACAGCGGGGGCACTCCTATGTGTGCTGTTATTTGAATGAGAAGTTAAACCAGAGTCCCATCTAATTGAGCTTATAGTAGCTCAAGTGAATGTAAAATATTCCATGGCACTTACTGAAAAGAATATGGTTTTCTATTTATATCACATCATAACTGAATACTTACACATTGTATATTCTACATTATTCAATTTTTTTTATTTTTCAACTTAACATACTTTTCATAAGTTTTTAACATCAAATACATCAACTAAATCAAATCACCGAACACAAACTATACTACAAATAATAAACGTGATAGCATAACCAGCTATAAAAATGTATTATGATAAGCAATTTCATCCCAAGGTTCTTGGACTTTGTCAGATAAAAATTACACCAATAAAACATTTAAATGCATCCTCCACTTAATCACATGACATTAAACAGCTCCTTTTAAATTGATGTAAACAATATACTCGTATACACAGCATAAACCTACTACTGACTTTTAAGAATAAAAACTATTTACATTACCGAGTGATTATTTACAATAAGCTCTCAACTTTAACATACTATTAATTGTTATTATGTCATTAAAACTAGGTGGTATTGCAGCATTCAACTGTGTCTGCCACAACTTTCTCTGCTAAAGAATAATGTTCCATGGACCACCTCTTGGATTCCACTCAACTTTATCAAGAATGGCAAACAAAAAAATGTGATTTAAATTCTGACTTATAAGCTTATATAAAATATTAGTACACATTTTATATTAATTTCATAAATATGTTCATATATTCTTTGTTTTAGCTTTCATTCCATTTTTCCAACATAAAATGTGTAACATGCTTGACATATTACAATATATACAACACCTTGTGTACCACAATTACATTTTCCTGGAATAGTAATATG
Source organism: Protopterus annectens (assembly GCF_019279795.1). Taxonomy (NCBI): domain Eukaryota; kingdom Metazoa; phylum Chordata; order Ceratodontiformes; family Protopteridae; genus Protopterus; species Protopterus annectens. The sequence goes on along the minus strand of NC_056729.1, from coordinate 635,103,488 downwards.
CCTTTTTCATATATAAAATGATGGTCCTTCATATGTATTAACACTGCTTATGACAACCACATTTTGGGATATTTTTTATCATACTGCATTTATTTTTCTCACAATTTTTCAATTTTGTTTTTAAAACTTTTACCCCTTTTATAGATTATCGGAGTTTTTTTGACCCAATTTATTGGATATAGCAATGTTAGAATTTATTAAATTCTATTTTTTAACCATAATGACCGAATAAGTGGTAACAACATATTTATTACTCAATCTACACCCATTAACTTGAATGTTATCAATTCCATTGATATTATCATTTTTCTCTAGTTTTTTCAAACATATATTCTTCTGTTTTCATACTCATATATTAGATATCATTTTGAACTTCCTGAAATTTTAGGGCCAATATGGGTGTATATAAACCGCGTTTGCTCTTTAGTCATACTACTTCCTTAATGGAATTAACTAGATGTAATGGATAGCCTCTATTAAGGAACGTGTTCCTTAATAATTGACATAAAATCTTCAAATAGTGTAACTATCCTTGCAGCTCTTACCATCTAGCCTTTAAAAACTGCCCATTTCTGGTGTAAACGATAGAAGCTGGTAAAATGAAGAAATGCACTAGAATACTAAGTCTTCCTATATTAACTAAATTAACATATTAAGGGGATTCCTCTTCAATCAACATAAAATCTAAATATGATATAGATTCTGTATTCATAGTATAAGCAAATTTTAAAAAGGTGGTAGCTTGACTGATATAATCTATAAATTCTGGAATACTCTCTTTTTATCTATTCAAATAATGAAAATATTATCCAAATATCAAATATACATTATTCATAAAGATTTAAATTTACTATTAAATATATATTTGTTCTCTTATTCGGCCATAACAATGTTGGTATACAGGGGACCACAAGCAGCACCCATAGCAATGCCTTTTTCTTGATAGAAGTACTGTGCTTCAAAATAAATGTAATTATTGCATAGCACTATTTCCATCAGTTAAGTGTAAAGTAACTTTCTGCTGTGTTAGTTCCATGGTAAATAACATAAGGTCTGAAAACCAATCAAGTCCAACCTCATGTGGAATAGTTGTGAACAAATCCTGTACATCAATTGTTAAAAAGGTTATGTCCTTTATATTATCTAGTTTATTTTAATATGTTTAGTCAAAAAATGCCACAAATACTTACTAAGGTGCTGTATCTTTTCAAGACCTTCTTTTAAATAATGATCTAAATATCTTACTATACAACTAGTTTTGAAAGTACTTGCATTAACTATAGGTCTTAGTGGTGGGTCATTTAAGCTGTTATGTAACTTAGGCAGCCCACATATCATGGGAATAAATAGCTTTTCAGCCTTTATAAATTTGTAATCACCCAGGCTAATTTGTCTTTGCATAAGCATATCGCAGAGAAGTATATCAATTTTTTTTTTGCATGATACATGCAATTCATTAACTAATGGATCATCATCATACAAAGTATTAAACATTCATTGGGCATAATAAATTTGATCCATAGGAGCTACACCACCACCCTTATCTGGTTACTTGAATCTTATTTAAGTTGTTACAAAAACAAATTTAATTAAGAATCTCTCTTTGTGCAAATTTAATGTTATGCCATCTATCTGATGGTTGATTTTCCAATATATATTGGGTATCTATTTTACACACTTCGACAAATACAAATCCACTGCACCAGGTAAAATCCAGTTCCTGTTCCAAAACAATATATCAAATGTATAAAATGGGAAAGCAACAAGCACGGCATAAAAAACTAAAACATTTATTTAATAAAACAACAAAATAGATAAGCAAGTGGTAAGTGTTTTCGCATGGATCAACCGCATTTCATTAGATGTATCACAACAAATTCACTGTTTGCTTTTAAAATTCACATTATCCAGTCCTGTCTAGACATTCATTAAACTATCAATTAAACTAAATACACATCCTACTACAATATGAAAAAGCTCAAGAGTGTAAAGTCCAATCTTTGAGGACACGGAATAAAAAATATATAACTGACAAATGCATCAAATTCAACATTAAACATGGTGAAAGCTTCAAATTAGCCATTCAATAAGGGTAAAAATGCATTGCAAAGAATATAAACAATATAAATACCTGGCGTACTGGCTCCTAGACCCATACATATTCAACTTAATAAAATCTCGCAAGAGAGCACTCTCATAGAACTGTTGCTAGGCAATCCACATGCTACGCATTCCTACACGGCACGATGTAATACAACATTAAATACTAATTAAAAAAAAAGGCACTAGAAGAGTGCTTAGGCAATTTAACTCAATATACTCAATGAAAATGAAAACATGTATCCTAACGAGAACACATGGACATACTATCACACTCAAAACCCTTGACATAAAAAACAAACACAACCTATCTAATCTCTGCTACATGCCATAAAATAAAAATATGCAAACACTCCATATCAACTAAACCTGTCTAACAAACACATCTAATACAAATAACTTATTTATTTATTTATTTATTTATTTATTTATTTGCAGTTGATTTACCAGGATAGTCCATTGGGCCAAAAAGAACCCGTTTTCAATGGAGTCCTGGGGAGAAAAGCTCCAGTACAGAAAAATTAGGTACATACACAAGATTGCTAAATAATTATACAAAATGGTAGATAAAAGTCCTAGGGAGAAAAGCTCCAGCACACACAAAATTAGGTTCATACACAAGATTGCTAATATTTATACAAAAGTGGTAGATAAAACATTTAAACTCAAAGTTCAAAACATTCAGAACAGTACAAACAATGAGGATTAATGTGAAGTAAATGAGCTTGGAAATAATGTGAGATACATAGCAGAGGAGTTTTGCAGAAGGAACCTAAAAGTACCTTACAGGGTGGATACAGAGGGAACACAAGCTTTGTTAGGTAAAAGTTTGGTACCGTAAGCATATTGGTGGTAAGGATGTCATGTATTTATGAGGGGTGGGAGCAAGAGCAATCCCATTGGGAACTTAGATGTGTATGAAGCTGTTTTTTGAACATGTAGTGGTTAGAGGTGGTACGAATGGATGGTGGGAGTGAGTTCCAGAGACGGGAAAGGTTGCAGGATAGTAAGTGTTTACCTGGGGGGTAAGATGGTTTATGAATTACCAGTAGGTTTTGATTGTTGGACCTTAAGACTCTATTTGGTAGGTGCATTTTAAAGGCAGAAGACAGGGAGGGACAAAGAGAGGGGTTGAGAATGAGCTTATGAGCTAAGGTCAGCTGTATATAGATGAGATGATTAGATAGTTCGAGCCAATTTAGTTTTTGGAGAGAGAAACAGTGGTGGGTGGAGGATTTGTGGCTATTTGCGAATTTGGCAATTTTGTTATAGCAGGAGGAGAGCTGGTTTTTTAGTGAGATCTGGAGATTAGTCAATAATGGAGCCCCATAGAGAAGAGAGGGGATAAGAAAGGAGGCGAGAGTGATTTTGGAGGAGCTAGTAAGATACTGATTCTGACGGTAAAGCATACCTAGTTTTTGATGAGTTTTTTAATATTAAGTTGTAGATGAGAGTTGAAATTAAGCCGGTTGTCGATTTGACCACCTAGTAGCTTAGCTTCAGATACCAGTTCCAAGGGTGAGTTGTCTTGGCTGGTAATAGAGAAGGAGTTTATGTCGAAGGAAGTGGATTTGGAGGGGGTAAATACCATTAGTTTTGTTTTGGAGGCATTGAGTGCTAAGTGATTTGTTTTCATCCAATCTTCAGTAATTGAGAAAGCTTCCTGTGTGAATTTTTGGAGTGAAGAGGAAGAGGTGGCAGAGCAGATAATGGTATAATCATCTGCGTATTGGATGATATTAGCAAATGGAATAGATTTGTGGAAATCATTGATGAATATATTAAAGAGGAGGGGACCAAGAATAGATCCTTGGGGAACTCCAGTGGGGGTACTAAGGAACGAGGAAGTGGCCTTCTTCCATATTACTGCTTGGTATCTGTTAGATAAATAACTGGAAAACCAATTTATGGAGGAGGGAGAGAGGTTAAGTTGTGACAGTTTGGATAAGAGTAGGCTGTGTGAGATAGTGTCGAAGGCTTTGGAGAGGTCAAGTAATAGGGTAGAGACAATGTGGCTGTGATTGCGAGCTCTGTTTACAATCTCAAGAAAGGACAGGAGGGCTGTCATGGTACTATGATTTGGCCTGAATCCGTGTTGTGTAGGGGTTAAAAGGTTATTATCTAACAGATGTGGAAGGAGTTGAAGCTGGATGCACTTTTCTAGAATTTTAGATATGGGGGACAGGATAGCAATGGGGCGGAAGTTGTTGATGTTGCAATTGTTACCTCCTTTATGGAGGGGGATGATGAAAGCTTGCTTCCACAATTGGGGCACCGTGCATTCATGGATGGAGCGATTAATTAGAATGCTAATGGGATAGGCAATTGCTTCTGCGGCTATACTTAGGAAGTAAGAGGGGATATTGTCCGGAGCATTGGTGCATGGCTTCAGTTTCTGAAGAAGTTTTTTTATGGTGGAAGTGGGTATAGGTTTAAATGAGAATAGAGGAGAGTGGGGAGGGAGAGGATTTGAGGAAGATATGGGCGAAGAGGGGGTTTGAGTAGTGGATGAGGTGGAAGATGGACAGTGAGATGATGAGAATGAGGAGACAGAGGAAGTAAGGGGAGGGTAGTTTGTGGGAGAAGGTGGGGATGAATTAGATGTTGAGGAGGGGCATGTGAAGGAGGATGTGAGTTTGCTAATAGAGTCAATGAAAAAGGAGTTGAACTGTGTAGCTAGATCTAAGTCTGGGCTATTTGGGTCTGGGGTTGGGGTGTGTGGCTTACTGGGGTTAAGGAGGGTAGAGATCCCCTTCCAGAATCTTTGAGGGTTAGTTTTGTTGTTGTTTTGGAGTGTGAAGAAATATTTATGTCTCTCAGAGATTATAAGCTTTTTTACTTTATTACGAAGGGTTTTATGCATTATGTTGTTCTGGGGTTTTGTTTCTAAGATAGAGTCCCCAAGCTTTATCTCTAAGGCATACTTGATAGTGTGGTCTTGGTTAGCCAGGGGGCTGAATTTGTTTTTATTCTTTTTGTTCTTAGTGGGGCTTGGGAATTGAGTATTTCTAAGAAAGTAGAGTTGAAATGAGTAACTGCATCTTCTAGGGTAGTGTCTTTAGGTTATTCCAGTTGATTGCTTTCAGAGAATATATGAAGGTTGATGGGTTAAAGTTTTGTCATTACGGGTAGTGATGAAGTTATGGGTACGATAAGAGATACAGGGAGTCGGGTGAAAGTAGGCAAGTGATCACCAAGGGGTCAGGAAGAGTACCACTGTCTGAGAAATAGTGGGGATGTGACACTAGAATCCAGTCAAGGATGGTGCCACAAGAGGGGTTTTTTGATGGGTGTGTTATTGTGTTGATTAGTTGGGAGAAATTATATAGGTTGATATTAAGAGGGTTGGTCAAAGACTGGATGGAGGTCCAGTCGATGTTTACATCTCCTAAGATTATGGTTTCATTACTGATATTGTTTGAGAGCCAAGAGAGGAGGTTTTCAAGTGTGGAAATGTTGTCACCTGGGGGAATGTAGAGAGATGCTAGACAAATGTATTTGTGCTTATTAACCTGTAGGAGGCTGAGGAGTACTTCAGCGTTGTTGAACTTTGGAGTAGGTTTGTTGTAGGGGGTAACTAGCAGGGAAGAAGAATATAGGAGAGCAACTCCACCGCCTTTTTTCTGGGTCCTGTCTTTTCTAATGATAGAATAGCTGGGTGGAGTAATTTCAGAGTCTTTTATAGAGGGTTTTAAACATGTTTCTGAGATAGCAAGTATGTCAGGTTTATTATATGTGAGCCATGCATGGAGGGTAGGGACTTTATTGACAATACTTTGTGGGTTTAGAGAAGTAAATAATATAGGCTTGTGTGAGGAAGGAGAGGTGGAGGGGCCAGGATTTGGGTGGATGTCACCAGATAGGATGCAGTTGATGAGATGAAAGATTGGGTTAGGAAGGTAATTGAGTAGGGTAGAATAACAATTTGGATCTGTTGTGATGATCAAGGGGTGTTTAGTTACTATAGGGATAGGGTTATTCTGTGAGGAGAAAATCTTGAATGAGAAGGTTAGAAGTTGTGTTATTGGGTATAGATGGGGAGAAATAGGAGAGTGTAAAGGTGAGAGAGGGGAGTTCAAGTGGTAGGTTGTATGAAAAAGTTGCAAATGGTCAGATGAAGGAGGTTGGGTGAGGTAATAGAGATATGATAATTTAAGAGATAGTAATAGTAAAATAAAGATTGATGGGGTATTTTTAACTAAAATGGGGTACTTGTAACTAAAAATCTAAGAATATATCATATTACAAAAACCCAACCATACAAAACCTACCCCAAAATATATGAACACTATAATAAACTGAAAATTATAAAATTAATCAACTTACTGCCTAAATAACACCATAATAAACTATCACTCATCTTTCAAATCAACTGGATCAAATATAGCCCTTAGCAATTAGTGCCTCAATTTCCTAACCCTCAAAAATAGGTTAAGAGAAAAAGCTTCATTCTATCCCTTTTGTTTATCCACTTGAAATAGGGGTATCCATATTTGTTCAGCATTCTCTAAAGCATTACTAGTATCCCCTAATCTATTACTGGGGAAGAGGACTTGAAAGGTCATAAAAGAAAAACTATGCTCATGTCCCTTTTCCAAAACATGTCTTGCTACTGGACGTCTATCATCACCGATGTTACAATAATATAAATGTTCTCTAATTCTATCTCTACAATCCCTAGTTCTTATACCAAATATAGAATTTGGAACATTTATTACATTTATCTAAATAAGCAACATTACAAGTAGAACAATCAGCAAAATGCTGAAAAGGATATCTCTTGTTAGTAGTAGGATGTTCAAAAACATTGTTATTCTCAATAAATCTGCAGTAATTACAATGCCTGCAGCTATACGTGCCCTGTCTAACGGACTGCACTCTACTATTAAAGAAACCAGTTTTATGGCAGATATTCACACATTTGTTCAAATGTTTGTAACATTGGATATAATAGGGGCTGTATATACTTGGCATCCATAATTAATCACTGCTATCATAAACACAATTGCCCCACATAATAATTTCAAGTTCAATTTCATAACATATAGTTTTAGTCCACTTGATATTTATTTATTTATTTTACATTTGTTGACCAGGCTAGTCTAACTAGATATATATCCATTTTCAGTAGAGGCTCGAGGAGAAAAGCTCCGAGAAAGAAAAAATTTTTTTTTTATACATATAGCCCACAAAAAAGCAGGGGAAATACAAAACAATTACATAAGTATGCAACTGATTGGCAGGAATATTATAGCAAACAGTTATTTGGCTACACATAGGAAAAAACAAATTGTTCTTTTTACAGTTTATATAAAAAAAACAAAACAAAAAAGATTTAATGTACATGAGTTTACACAGCACAGTATGGAGGTACAAAAAAAGAAAATATTTGTTGAGTCAAGTCAAATGTAGAGGATAGAGAAGTATCAGAAAAAAATGTTTATAGTTGGGGAGTATATAGAAAAAAGAGAATAGTATCAGTCAGGATTGGGGCAGGGGCAGAGCCATTGGGTTTTAATAAAGTTATTCAACTGTTTCTTGAAAAGTTTGGCAGAAGTAAGGGATATTATTTCACTTGGAAGTTTGTTCCAAGTATTGCCAACAGCATTTGAGAACAGGCAGTCCCCGGATTTGTTACAGGATTTTATGGTGGCGACTTGTAACTTTTTTGTGGATCTTAGGGTTAGAAGGTTTTTATAAGAATTGAAAAGGCTACAAAGTATGAGAGTATTTGTAGGATGATGTAAAATCTTGTGGATAAAAATGAGTTGCTGGAAAATTAGTTGATTTTGTACTTCCAGCCATCCTAGAAGTTTAAGATTAAGGCAATGTTGGGCACAGAAAGGGGCACTGGTGGCAAATTTGGCTATGTTGTTGTAGGAGGTTGCTAGTTTATTTAGATTGTTTTTGGATAGGTTATTATAGATGGGGGAGGCATAGAGAAGTGTGGAAATGAGGTGGGTTTGGGCAAAATAAATCTTAGCTGAGTCTGTGAGAAAAGGTTTGATTCTATAGAGGAATCCAAGTTTTCTATTGATTGATTTAATAGTTGAGTTAATCTGTGAGTCAAAGTCAAGATTGTTATCTATTATTACACTGAGGAGTTTGGTGATGGTGTCAGGAGCAATTTCTGTGCCATTATTTGATTTCACTATATAATTGATAAAGGGGGACTTCTTTGTGGGAGTAAATAGTAATAATTTAGTTTTTTTTGGGTTAAGGAGGAGACATCTTTGATGGAACCAGTTTTCATCTAAGGTAAAGACTGTTTGTGTGCTAGTTTGGAGTTTTGCTGAAGAGGATGCAGCACATATCAGAGTCGAATCATTGGCATATTGTATGCATGTAGTTTGGGGAAGGGAGGTTTTCAGATCATTAATGAAAATTGTGAAAAGGAGTGGTCCAAGAATTGATCCTTGAGGGACTCCAAGGTTGATAGGAAGCTGAGATGATAGATTGTTGTTCCACAGGACAGCTTGTTTTCTGTTTTCCAGGTAAGATTGTAACCATTGTACTAATTTAGAATCAAGAGAAAGTGATTCAAGTATACCTATCAATAGTTGGTGGTTAACCATATCAAAGGCCTTTGAGAGGTCTATGAAGAGAGAAGAAGATAGCAGGTTAGTATTCCTATTTTTATTAATGCAGTCTGTAAAGGTTAGAAGAGCTGTTGTAGTACTATGGTGTGGTCTGAAACCTTGTTGGCAGTCTACTAGTAGGTTGTTTTGGAGGAGGTAATGAAGTAATTGACGGTGGATACATCTCTGCATATTTTTTGCTAGGGGAGAGAGAAGGGCTATGGGGCAGAAGTTTAATAATTCATTTGAGGTACCTCCCTTATGCAAAGCGATGATATGTGAGAGTTTCCAGATGGATGGGACCTAAGATTCAGAGATGGTTCTGTTTATTGAGATAGAAATAGGGTAGGCAAGTATACCAGCTGTAATTTGCAGGTATTCAGCTGGGAGGAGGTCAGCTGATGGTGTACATGGTTTAAATTTAAAAAGCAGGGAGTGTATTACAGATGTTGGAACAGGCTGGAGGTTAAATGACTGGGGAAAGTTGGTTAATGAGGGTGATTTGGTGGTGTAAAAGGTGGTAAGGTATTTGCTAGTGATTGGACCATTTCAGAGAAAAATTTGTTGAAGGTGTCAACAATTTGGTTGGGAGAAGTTTGGGTTAAGTTAGAGGGGGTAGGTGTTTTGGACTGTCCTGGGTGGAGTAGTTTATTGATTCCTGACCAGAACATTTGTGGGTTTTGTTCTTGAGTCTGTTGGACTTTGAGGTAGTAGTTTTTCTGTCAAGGATTATGGATTTCTTAGTGATATTATGAAGTTGTCTAAAATTTAGGTGATCAGTTGGGTTTTTAGTTTTTCTCCATTTGGCCAAAGTTTGTTTCTTAGTCAAATGTTTAGCCTTGTGTCCTTAGAGAGCCAGGGAGCTGGTTTGTTTTTAATTCTAACAGTGCAAGTGGGAGTGTGGTGCTCAAGGATTTGCAAAAATGTTTTGTTAAAGTATGAAACAGCTATGTTAAGAGGTATGTATTTTAGGGGAGACCAATTACAAGCTTTGAGTTCAGCTTGGAAATTAACTGGGTTTAGATATTTTTTGTTTCAGGTAGTTCTAAAAGCTATTTGATTGTGAATGTGAGTCTTTTGCCTAGAAATGAAAGTAAGAGAATGGTCACTTATATTGTCAGGGAGTATACCTGTTTGATAAGTATGGGGTCACTATTTACTAGTATCCAATCTAAGGTGGATTCTTTCTTGCTAGGTTTGTGGGTTCTGGTAGGGAAGGTAATGGTTTGGTGGAAGCCAAAGAGGTTTATATGAGTAGTTTGATTGCCAGAGGTACAGCCATTCTAATCAATATTAAAGTCTGCAAGGAGGATGTTTTCTTGTGGTAGGGACGTGGAAAGCCAGCTAAGGGTATTTTCAAGAGTACTGATATTATTACCTGGGGGGGGGAGGGATATATGAGCAGATAATGTATATTGATTTATTTGTATTCATTTGGAACTTAGAGGTTAACATTTCTGCATAATTAGGTGGTGGAGGATGTATATCTAGTGATGTGACCTTCAGTTCAGATTTGAACAGTATTGCTACCCCACCACCCTTTTTATTTAGATGGTCTAGTCTAAGCATGTTATAGCCTGGAGGGACAATGTCATTGTCTTTAGTTGTGGGTTTAAATCATGTTTCAGGAAGGCATAAGATGTCAAAGGAATAGATGTCTAATAGGGTGTGTAGCTGGGTAATTTTGCTATTTACACTTCATATATTGAGGATACTTGTAATATCAGCCCACTTTGCTAAAACAAAAGAAAAACCTTTGTTGAACAAGTCAGCATGTTCTTGTTTAATATCGAAGGAACTAGTTGTATAATTATTAGTCATCTGCAGAATTTGAAATACTACTACAGGGTTTATAAATAACATTTAATTTGTTATTCAAAAGGTCACTAAAAAAGTCACCTCCTCATTCTTTCCTGAAAGTTTTTGTTCCACCTCTTGGTATACATATTCTCTTTGTGGGGTGAAGATACCAGCCAGATTTACATGATCAACTCCATTGGTAGTTGCAAATTGTTGGTCCTCTTGTTCTGTAATAGATCTGATCACCAAAGTGGGGTGTATTCCAAAGGGTCTGAATCATTCCATTCATGTAATCTAAACAATCACATTCAAACATTTTGGCCTTCCTTTGTTTAATAATGTCAAACACATCAAACAAAACAAACACATATATCTTCTTTCTCAGAATTCACTCTCCCCTCCACAGCTACAAACATATTCTTAGCACTATCATGCAGTCTCATAATTTGTTATATAACTCCTCATACCAGCACTGACATAAGTTCCATTTTGCCCCATTAATATTCAATCCATTTTTTTCCATTTGCAACTTTGCAGTATCCTTACATTTTCCATATAACATGCCCATCTTTATTTACAGAAAACAGTCATATGTATACTTTTCTTGAAAATTTTCCAAACACACTTTCATCCTCTTGCACTCTATAATAGCACACTTCATTGTTTTCTCTATATCACACATTTTACATAATATTGCATTTTCCTACTTATAACTCATTTATCCCTTTACAGACAATTTGCCCAACATTAATCTCCAAGGAAAATAATTTTTCTTCCATCTGTTTTAGCATCTCTTGCCTCCCTTTTATATTTTTCCCTGTCTAATAAAATGTTCTGTGTAGAGCATTATAAAAGCTCTCTATAACAGCTTCATACAAGATTTCTTTTGCTACCTCTTGAATCTGCATTTTCAGTCTCCACAACCTCATTTCACTATTGTAGTCATCCATTTCTTTATATGTAGTACTTTCTTTTTCTCTATCTGAAGACTTAACCACTGTGCCCTATACTTATCTCATAAAATGTCTCCTTATATCTTTCTCCTTGTTCCATCTTCTTCAGCATCCAATGCAAATTTATAGTTGTTAAAAAAAAACACTGGATTGCTGAACCCCAACTCACTCTCTTTCCCCTTTACTGTATAACACTCCATACTTACCTGAATTAAACGTTGAACCTCATGTAACTGTAAATATTACACGTAATATCTCTTTTACTTTACATGCTGGAAATGCATTTACTACCCTCACATAACACATCTTCCTTAACGTAGTTATTAATAATCCATGACTTTTTAAAGAAATGTATCAAAAGCTTTTCACATCACAGTATTGCTTCTAATTACCTCCAAAATTTATTTTCACTTCTTCATTCTCACATCCTGCTGCCCAAACCATATGTGAAATATACTTATCATTAGAGAAATATATCCCCCTATTTTTGCCACATCCCCAAAAAACAGGCTTTGTTCTTTATTTAAGCCTCCCTTAACATGTCTTTAAGTACTCAAGTATTTTCATTCATCCGTCCTTTATTCTTCACAATAACTGCCATGTTATTAGTGTATATTGTCAACCGAGGTGCATTCACTCCCTCCACTATCTTTCAAGTTGCTTCACCCACTTTCATTTTGCTCTCAACTACCACAGGCTTCATTAGCATTCTTAATTATGGCCTACTTGTAGGACAACCTTGCTTCAACACTTTTTGCACTTTTTTTTTCCCTATCATCTTAGTCCATGTATGCTCATATACTGTTTTAAAAAATGTTTATCACTTTTCCTCACATTACAAATCCTTAATATTTTATACATTTCCAATTTGCTATACACAGACAAATTATTTTTTTTTCACACATTTTTAACTTTTTATACCTTTCCCCCCCACTATATAATCCACCATATTTACTATCAACAGCATATAGTTACCTTGTTTTTCCTTAATCTCATTTATTTCATTATGTACTATTTATCCCTTCATTTTAGATAATCTGACATAAGAACAGGAGGAACACGAACTATGATACTGTTTATTGGAAAGTTAAGTACTTTTGTCGCTAATACACCATGACTTTATCGAAGCAATACAAAGCTTCCCTAATCATAACTATTTAAATAACCCTAACAATATCACCTGACCAGCTCATTTAAAAACATCTGAGTCAATTCATTTTGTTCTTGCAGAGAACACAATTATAATACCAACCACAAATCTGTAATCGGAATTTATCAACACTTGTATGATATCCAGAGGGGGATGAGATTCCAATGCCCTGGCTAAGCTTTTGATGAATCATCCCAGCCACAGTTTTAAATTTATGGCAATTTACCAAGTTGACTTGAGACCTAGAGGTGGGCCATTGGATCTAGATCCTTATCTTGAGGACAAAGACTTATAGTGACAATTAAAATGTAATGCCATGGAATGTCCTGGCATTAATGAGGTGACTTACTTAAGCAGTGTCTTAAAACTGAAAGATGATTTTTTTTTAAGAATGTATTTTTATAGGTAGTATTTTCTTTTTCTGTCTTTTGAACCTTTTTTAGAGGCATGCTTTTTATACTTTTTAGTTTTAATTCACAACATTATGATTTGTGTATAAACTTAGTTCACATACATTTCTTTATAGTAGGAATGTAAGTTTAACAGGTCATGTTTTATGATTACAGATTTGTGGATGGTATTATCGTCAGACCTGCAGACCACTGCATTAACCTGGCATGCCACGCAGCTGTTCCCTGCAAGAACAAAATTAATCGACTGAAATATTTTTAATTGAGCTGGTCAGGTGATATTGTTAGGGTTATTTAAATAGCAATGATTAGGGAAGCTTTGTATTGTTCTGATGAAGTCATAATGCATTACCGATGAAAGCGCTTAACTTTCCAATAAACAGTATCATAGTTCTTGTTCCTCCTGTTCTTTTTTTCTGTTTTTACAAGTTTACATTTCTGTGGTTGTATTTATTTTTCCAAAATGTCTTAACAAAAATTATAACCTAAGCCATCTAGGCCAGATATCAACTTTCTGTAACTAAATCTAATATCTTATCTAACTAGTCTACTGTTAACACTTTCTCCATTCCTTTATCTTCCTCTTCCCTGCTATTTGCCACCTGTCATCTCCTCCACTTTCTTCTTTTTCCTCCATGATATATTTTCTCCACATACCTCTCATTTACTTATACAACATGTTTCTGAATCTCAGCTATTTCTCCTTTTTCATTTCTCATTCTTTCTAGTCTTACTTCTTCATATTTCATAATTTTATCTAATAAATGTTTTACTACTTCCTTTTTAAACTTAACCTTCAACCTCTGCTTATGTATCAAGTCCTTTGTCTTTATCTTTCTGTCTTTTTTCTTCAGTACCCTAACTCTTGGTAATCAGTAGTGGTATGTCCATAATTCTTCATTTTAAGAAATATTCAGCTTGGTAACAACTTTGAACTCCCTGATATCCAATTAACCTCAAATAAGACCCCTTATTACCTCCTTCCCAACTGTAAAATTCATTTTATGACACACACACACACACACACACACACACACACACACACACACACACACACACACACACGCCTCAAAGCAAACTTAAACAAGCTAAAGCCCCTTACTATTGAAAGAAACATTATTATTCTTGGAGGTTTCAATTATCCATCTATAAACCTGAATAGTTACACTACTTCAAGTGACTATGATCAACACTTCTTGGAATTCAGCAATGCAAACTCACTTGGACAGTTTGTGCATTCTACTAAGGTAGGATCAAATATGCTGGAAAAGATCATTGCAATGTACCATTATGATCTATGAGATAATTGCATAATCTCTATTTTGGTCTAGTTGTGGTTATCAGCAATAAAAGTGAGCCCAAACCAATCACAGACTCTGCTGTCTTCAGATATTTCTGTAAGGTGAATTTACTTCAATTATATGATGACTTAAGGAGGTTCAAGATCTCTTGCCACTTGAAGTCCCAGTAGCAAACACTACCACATTTGTAGAGAGGTATAATTCTCACTTCAATACATGTACCAAGACTTTGGTCCTGCTTCATATTAAATGCAGCATCAAGTTTAGGAATAATTTTTTTTGGTGGAACACTAGTGTATACCTCCAAATTAAACATAAAAAGTTAAGTAAATGGCTTAGAAACAAAAACTGGATCTTCCAAGGCTAAGTATGAACTGAGAATTGCAACTGGTTTAGTAATGGAGAGGCGAGATCTTAAAACATACACACAATTGAACAGAATCAATGTGATTGTTATGATGATTGACCCAGTTATTGTGCATGTGCTACAAAACCTACTAGTGGACTCAATGAATGCCAAACTACTAAAATTATATAAACACTTGGAAAGGTGGCAATAGGAAGAGAAGAAGAGAATGGTCTCAAAAACATGCTAAGTCGGAGCAGGAAAAGAAGGGGTGTGGGAACTCTCACATGTATCCAAACAGGCCTTAGCATACAGCCTACTTAGGCAGCTAGAGAGTGAAGGGGAGACCAAAAGGTAAGAGAAAAGATGACAAGTAAGATAATTGGGGAATATACAAGAATGGATGAGGAGATGCTAAAGGACACTGGACAGCAGGACACAGGGACAAAGGAAAGAAATGGACGTATAAAAAATATAAAAATAAGGAAGGTGGGATGCTTTCATACAGAATAAGCAAGTAGAAAATGGATAGAATAAGGGATAACATGAGGACATGAGTTAACAATGGAAAGGGCAGGAGGACAGACAGACAGTGGTCAAAATCTTACAAGAATTATTACCGTAATTTACATCAGCACAAAATGAACAGTGAACATATACCATGCTGAGAGAAAAATGTCTGAAGACGAGGAAGAAGAAAAAAAGGGAAACAAAAAGAAAAAGAGAGAGAATAGAAAGGAGAACCCCATGAGAAAATTGGAAAATATGGTAAGGTAAAAGCAGGATACTTTATGAAATCCGACAGGAAAGTTAAAGAAGCCCCTAAGAAAGTGCAAAGCAAAGGATAGGAGAAAGAAGAGAGGTGGCACACAAGATAAGTCATATGAAATGCTGAAGTCCAACTATAGTAATAGAGCCACAGTCCCCCCCTCCATCCTCTGGTTGATGCAGTTTACTCACTTTTATTTTAGTATTAATCTAAATGAACTATAATATTAACCTCTGAAGTTTATCAACCAATTTTGAGACACTACTCTGTGCGATATTTGGGGTAGCAAATATAATTTGGGGCAGGAAGAACAAATTCACAATGTAATTTGTAGAACAGAAGGAAGAGAAGAGAGTGCCTCATGATAAATATTTATTCAGAAAATAATGCTGAGTAAATTTAATATTTCTTGGCTTGTGCTTCATTTTAATTTTTAGATAGGTGATGTCCTTGATTACAGATATTGTTCAGTAAAAACTGTAAAAAAGATGCAGCCAAACTACAGTTTTCACTGTTTAATACCTTTAATCATCTGAAGTGGACACCTGTGGGATATATGCAACTAGCCTATTAACTCATTACATCCGAGTGATGCCTCCAGGTGCATCTGCAGTTAACTCCTACTGAAACCTCTAGGCATGAAATATTGCTTGCTCATATCTGCGTCAATAATTCCAAAAACATGCTATATACAAGGTTTTACAAGATTTAATTTTAAAGATTATACAATAGCAAACTCAACTGCATTAATATTTGACCTCTGTCTAGTGCAGGTACATACATATTAACTGTTGTTTTTATGGTATTAATTTACATAGGTTTAATTTTCAAATTTTTCTACATATTTCAACAACCAAGTAAAACAGACAGAACTCCTTAGCCTCATATGAAAGCTCTCAGCTAGATGAATAAAATGCTGCTGACACTATGTGTGTAACTTGAGTAGTTGCTGAGATATTGTAAGTTGTTTACAAAATACTACAAACGTAATAGTTATTGTGTTTACTGTGATTTAAAAAATTCAGTTTAAGACCTAGTACCTAAAGAATACTTTCACTATACAAATAGTTTGTGCTGAAGAGGTTGCTATTCATAATTTATTCATAATCCCTATGGTTCCAGAGATATGAACATTTGTTTGGAATGTGAAGAAATAATTTGATTCTGTTGAAAGGCTTAGGCTCTGCCATTGGAAGTTACAGTGCAAACTTCTGAGCTCCATTGGAGTGAATGAGTTCAGGACATATCAATGTTTCAGCTACATAGAGACATTAGAGACATGCAAATAATCCAGTGAACAGACACATGGGGAAAGTATAATAGTGCAGATATAAGCGAAAGACGCAAGTTAAGTAGTGGTTATTCATGTATGGCACTCTACAGGCAATGCTTCTGGGGCTTGTAATTCATAAAGCACACACCATTGCAAAGCAGTTGTTGATAAAGGTTGAAATCTGAGTTAGTTGCTAAATTTGCAGTAAATATCCCTTTCATTACCCACCACTGTATAGCACCAAAAAGTTTAAACTGGTTAGAACTACCCATTAAATTAACATATACAGAGCTTCTTACCACCTATAAAATTATCCAGTATCTATATGCTTGTCCAGCACTAAATACCATTTTACAATACTATGCTCCCAGCCGGTCATTATGATCCAATGACCAACAACTCCTGTCTGTCCACAAACCTATCAAATCTTCTGGGCCTTTTCTATAGTCATATGTTGCTGCTAAGCCCTGAAACTCCTTATTTGCATCCATCAGGTACCTCCCTCCCATCCTTCAAAACTATTCTGAAAAACTTCTTAGTTAAAATCTGGCTCTGTTCTTACTCAAGACCAGGATAAATGATATCCCTAAATGTGAACATTACTGTAACACCTCCTTACTCTCCTTTCTTCCTTCACTTCTTTACTTCTATCAATTTCTCTCCCCTGGCTTTCTCTGCAAATATGTTATAAGCCTGATTTTCCACTTACTTCATATTGTGATTCCTGTTTTTATTATGCTAACTTATATTTAATTTCTCTATAAACTGATTAAATTTTCTTTAAATGTTAACCAATGTTTTCATATTACATCTAATTTGGTATAATTATTTATGCTTTTGTATTATTTTTGAAGATTGTAAAATTATTGTTCTTAAATGTTTTGTAATATTCTGGAGCTTTTCTTTCCAGGCTTCTGCTGAAAATGGGCTTCAATGCAATTGGACTTTCCTGCTAGTCAAATGTCAATAAATAAATATAATTTTCCTTGTCTGAACCATGATATTTTCTTAGGTATGAGGCTAATATTTCAATTGCAAGACAAAGCACGCAGGTGGAATTGGTCATCTTGATGAATACTGTGCTGAATAGTTAGTTCAGAGGATAAGAATGGCATTTAGCTCTAACTGGGCATAAGGCTTATGACAGAAGAACTGAAACATATTTACAAAGTTGTCCTCATTATGTTAGTGTCTGATAGCTGCACAGAAAAAGACCTAAGCCTTTTTCGAAACTCATGAAAAAGGCTGAGAGATATACAATTGATTTGGTAGCTGGAGAATAAACGTTCTTACAGGTGTCTAGTAAAGATACAGTTTCTGTTCTGCATAAATCATTGTGATACAGATGTACTAAGCACTCCAAATGGAGTTGCTGCTTATGTCTTACAAGGGTCTTTCATCATTACATTCATAAGGAAGTCAGGTAGTAATTTCCTGGAGAAATGGGACTGCTATTTACAAAGTTTTCCTCAGTATGTTAGTGTCTGATAGCTGCACAGAGAAACACCTAAGCCTTTTTCAAAGCTCATGAAAGGGCTGAGAGATGTATGGTTGATTTGGTGGCTGGAATAAAGGGTGTTACAGGTGTCCAGTAAATATACAGTTTCTGGTCTGCATAAATCATTGTGATACAGATATACTAAACATTTCAAATGGAGTTACTGCTTATGCATTCCAAAGGTCTTTAATTATTACATTGATAAGGAAGGAGGGTAGTAATTTCCTGGAGAAATGGGACTGCTTATTGGGTTTAGAAATAGGATTACAGTCATTAGTGTAAGGGAAATTAATAGGTTAGCACTATGCTAACTACTCTTGCAGGCCAGTCTAAATGTAAGCAATTACCCCATATAAGAATAAAACCCTGCAACTTGTGTCTATAAGGTAAACACCTTAACCATAATGCCAACCTCCCACCAGTTGAGAAGTGTCATTGTTTTATTGACTGTTCATACGAATATAACTGGGGGTTGAAAAATTATTTATACAGTTGTAAAATACAGCTATCAAGCCCTGCTGCTTTCCCAGACTGAAATGCATTGAACTACCTGTATTAACCCCACCCTGCTGATGAGATTGTTCAATACCCTGTATGCAGATTATGGCAGACTTGAAGTAGGTAGTTTCTTCAGAAGCTTTTCAATACTTTTGGGTTTTGATTATTCATCAGCGGCACTCAGCTCTCAACAGTATTTTTAAACTATGTGGACATTTTCTGTACTCTGTAAGGTAGAGTCCTGGTCAGCTAATGCTCATATACCCAGTTCTACTATCCTTTCCTCTATTAGTCTTTTGACAACAAATTTTATTGAAGCTATCCCAGTTTCCAAACAAAAAAGTTGTATTATTGTTTATAGGCTTCCTTTAGGGTTGTTATGAAGTTGTCATAAAAGTTCTGCCATTGTATATTTAGTGGTGTAAAATTATGTTCATCTGCTTGATCTATTGTTGTATTCTGCTAATACCCAGTTTGTTAATTTGCTACTTAATGTTTGGATCTCAATTGATTGTTTCTATACTTTCTTAAAAAATTTTCCAGAGCCTTTATTTCATCATTTTATCACAGCCATATCATTCGTTCATTATATGGGTTATACGGTTTGGAGACAGTGGCCTTGACAAAAAGGCAGGAGTCAGAGCTGGAGATGGGAGGGTTAAAGAGGTTAAGATTTGCACTGGGTATGACAAGGGGGGGCAGGATTAGAAATAAGTATATTAGAGGGTCAGCCCAGGTTGGACGGTTTGGAGACAAAGCCAGAGAGGCAAGATTGCGGTGGTTTGGACATGTGCTTAGGAGTGATGCTGGGTATATTGGGAAAACGATGCTAAGGATGAGGCTGCCAGATAGCAGGAAAAGAGAAAGGCCTAAGATAAGGTTTATGGATGTAGTGAGAGAGGACATGCCGGTGGTTGGTGTGACAGAGCAAGATGCAGAGGACAGGAAGAAATGGAAACAGATAATCCACTGTGGCGACCCCTAACTGGAGCAGCCGAAAGAAGAAGAAGAAAAAGAATATATCATTCATTCATTCTTTACTAGCCCACTTAATTAAATGCAACGTCACATGGGAGGCACACCCTATCTCACAATTCAGTGGGCACAAGGATATGAAATAGTCCTGAAGGAAGCACAAAAATGTGAATTAATCCTGAATGAGGTGATAACTCATTGATGGCAGTGGACACACATACAAACATGCACGCATGCAGAGACACACACACACACACACACACACACACACACACACACACACACACACACACACACCATGCGCAAATAAAATATTCATAAGAGTTCACAATTCAAGGATAATGGCTGCTTTTCAGTTTAACTGAAATTTAAAATTTGTGTCCGATTCTCAAAAAAATTCTTTATCTACACAATAACCAGGCTATTGCCCTTTGGATAATAAGACATTAATCCATGGCTCCATCAGCCTGAATTGGCAGTATTTCAGGTGGATATAAAAGATCCCATGGAATTTATTGAAAAGAGTAGGGAAGTTTTTCAGAATCCTGGCCAAATTTTATCAAGTCAGTATGAATACCATCACAGGTTTCTTCTAAAAAGAAGCCACTGGCCTAGTGGGACAAAGTTGGCCATAAAAAGTGTAAGTAAATGTATATACATATATATATATATATATATATATATATATGTATACATAAATATACATATATATATATATATATATATATATATATATATATATATATATAGAAATATATATATGTATATATATAAATAAATATATACATATAAATATATATATATATATATATATATATATATATATATATATATATATATATATATATATATATATATATATATATATATATATATATATATATATATATATATATATATATATATATACACTTGATCATCTAACCAAAATAAATAATAATAATAATAAACACCATGAAGAAACTGGAATGAGTATAAAGGAGACCACATACAACAAACTTAACTGGCATCATAATGCTTGCTTTAGTATACTGCATGGTAATCATGACACACTATATTATGCAGTACATGATAGGATGCACTTCTGCAATTAGTAGAAGCCAGATAATGAGGAACTGTATGTAGATGTGGTATTCTTGTCTGCCATAGAGTAGAGAAAAAATAAATGCATGAAGCAGCAACAATACAGGACAAATACATATCTCTAACTAGGGGTTACCACATCATACTGTATGGCTAACCCAACCCACCATTATGTGGCCAGTCTGCTTCCAAAATGATGAGTAGTCTGCATATCGCAAAGTGTTAGAAAAACTTCTGGGCACAGCCTGATTGCAGTCTAAAACGAGGTATGTTTATTCTTGGTTGTACTCTAATGCCATGAAATACACTGCACAAGAAACAAGAAATTTCATCAAGCATATTACCATAAGTGTCCACCAGAAAACACTGTCATCTTGTGGCTAAACATATTATTACACATGACTGAAATAGATTATATACATGCATGTTAGTTGTTGCTATATATGTCTAACACCCCCACTCAAAAACTACTACTTACGTCAGCCCCATTTGTGATCTAAACTCTACAAACTTGTTTACTGTGAGTGGCTTTGTCATGGTCTCAGCAATTATTTTAGCAGTTTCACAATATCAATGCACAATCACTTTTTGTTCAACCAAGTCATAAATGTAATGGTGTCACTGATTGTCCTCATAAAAGATAGGCTGGGACTCTGGTTCTCCAAGATCTTCAAATTACTGCTGCAACCAAATGGCTTATTTTCTCATTTTTTTTTTATTTTTCAAATATATTTGAATGAATTCCATAGTATTTATACATAACATCTTAAATAACTATGTACACTATTTACATTAGCCTGACACTATAACAGATCTTAATATATACAGTTACTTTATAAGTATGTACAATCCATTATCAGAGTGTCTGATCGATTATGGTATAGTGTCAGTCAACAATAAGACTTTTCCCTAAGGGTTGATAAATGGCTTTGGATAAATTCTCAGTTCTTTAATTTTAATTTCCAATAATGCTGTGGTCTTCAGTAGGCTGTAGAAGTCTTCCAAAGTTGGTATTTTGTTTGTGTTCCATCTTCATGTTACACACTTCCTTGAAATTGTAAGTATAGTCCATACTAGATACATGTTTGACCTATTCAAATGAGGACCTTCTTTCACATTTAGTAATACAAGAGGTTTAGTTATATAAAATGGTTAATTAAATAAAGCTTGTAGAAAGTTATTAATACCATTCCAAAATGGCTTAATTTTAACACAGTCAAAGAAAATGTGGTTCCAATCTGGATTGTGTACTTGCTCATATCTCCAACATATTCCTTTTATGGAAGAACTAATTTTACTGATTCTGTCTGGGGTTAAGAATGCTCTGTGCAAGCATTTCCAATTAAAAACTTTCCAGTATTGTGTAAAGGATGTATAGTTTATTGATAATAAGATATTTGTTCTAATATCTTCAGTTAACTGTATTGAGTGTCCTTTTGTTATATATTTCCAATATGAGATTTTGGGTGTTGATTTATAGTTTATCAATATTTTGTAAAATTTTGAAATAATGTTTCCCATGTCAAAGTCATTATATATGATTTCATATATGTATTTCGTTAATTTACATATTTCTTTAAATTAATAATGGTTAATTATTCCACTTAAATCTTGTGAATATGACAGAATACTCTGTAAAGTTAGTCCTGTTGTAGAATTTTGTATGTTATTTTTATTACTTGCATATCTAAAACTTTTAGTTCTTTGATACATTGGAGTCAACAAACAAATCCTTTCTGTTGCCAGGAATTAATAATTTCTATATATATATTTTATGTGGAAAGTTCTTTGTGACTATAAATGGTGTTAAAAGATCAAACCAGATTTTTAAATCTATATTTGCATTAATAATTTTCCTAAATTAGTCAATGTAATAACTAATCATATGAGTTTTACTGGGTTTAGTTATGTTATATTGCATACTAATACATATGTGCCATGGCAAATTGTTTTTATCTGCTATATGAATATTTTTGTTAATCAAATTCATTTATTGATATTACAGTTAGTAATTCTTTCCAATTTGCAGAGTAATTTGGACTTATCCAATCTGAGATTGTTTTAGATATTGATGCTTTTATATATATTTCTGTATCAGAAAAGTTTAATCCTTCTCGTTTCCATTGTCTGATATAATGTATTAAAGCTATTCTGTTTCTTTTGGGAAACCATAAAAATTGTATTAGACATGAATTTATTTCTTCAAGTATATTCCTTTCTGGTAACAGTTGTATTGCCAAGGCTCTCTCTCTCTCTCTCTCTATATATATATATATATACATATATATATATATATATATATATATATATATATATATATATATATATATATAGGGTCTTGGGCAGTAAAACCATTTTTATTAACTGTAGTCTATCTTCAAATGTTAATATTTTTCATTCCATTTTTCCACAGAGATTTTAATTGTGTTGATGATATTATTGTAGTTTTTTAGACTAATTCATTATTATCCTTGCATAACTCAATTCCTAGATATTTTAATGTAGATGTTTGTTTCCCTATGATGTGATCCCCCTTTATCTGCAGTTCTTTTTTTATTTAAAAATACAAATTTTAATTTATTAAAATGGAGTCCTGAAGTCATGTGAAATTTGTCAATTAATATATCTAATTCTTCTAATGTCTCTTTTGTATTAGATAATGTTAGTAATATGTCATCTGCAAATAGCATTGCTTTAGAATTGTATTGTTCATAAACATCTAGTCCTTTGATTTTATATTGTTATGAATTGAATCTGCCAATATTTCAATAGCCAGAACAAATAGAATTGGTGACATGGGACATCCTTGTTTAGTGCCTTTTGTTATATGTATAGATTCAGAGGTAAAGGGACCTAAATTGGCATATGCTAAATTATTTGTACATATATTCTTTAGGAGATGAACAAAGGATGCAGGAAATTCAAATAGCATTAGGATTTTAAATAAATAGTTCCAATTTAAGGAATCAAAGGCTTTCTCTATATCTAAGCCAATTATGAGTGTTTCTGTATTTGTTTTAATAACATAATCTGTAAGAGAAATTATCCTTTTAACATTGGCATGTATGTGTCTATGATATATAAATCCAGTTTAATCATTATTTATTATTTTGGATAGCGGTATTTTCATTCTGTTAGTTAATATTGTCATAAATATCTTATAGTCATCATTTAATAATGATATAGGCCTATATGAGGTACAGAGGTTTGGCGATGTGTTTTCCTTTAGGATTTGCCTGATTAAGAAATATCTCCAAGAGTGTGGTATTAAAGCTTGTGACTGAATTTCTAATAGAGTTTTATGGAAGATGGATAGTATGTTTGAAGGAAAAAGTTTATATATTTCCATAATTATGCCATCTATACCTGGAGATTTATTATTTTTACCCTCTTTTATTGTATCTGTAATTTCTTTGTAGGATATGGGTGTTTACAGATCTAGTTTTAATTTTTCTTTTTTTATATATTAGAACGTTTCATTTAGATTTAATTGATTGATATGTATATTTTGTTTTTGGAAATGTTCCATATAATGATTTCTATAGGCATCAAGAATGTCACATATATCCAAGACATTTTCCCTTCCTTTTCATGGAAGATACTGTTAATGTTATTAACCTTTGATTGTATTTTGATTCTTGTGGATAAATTATGTAGATATTTGGGAGAAGTGGCCAAGGTATTAATTTTTAGTTTTTCTAAAGCTAAACTAGTTTTATGTTTTAGAATTCGGTTGTATTTATTGTTTAATACTTCTACTTTCTTTTTCATCTCCAAATGATTTTTGCTTTTTTTTTAGTTTTACTGAAAAAAGTTTGGATTGTAGATCTAATAATTCAGAATCTCATTGTCTGCTTTTTTTATACCAAGTTAGGGTTTTACCATATATGTAAGCTTTTAATGAGTCCCATATCATTATTTTATATCTGTGGTGTAATTAATATCCAAGAAGAACTGTAATTCAGATATCAACCAGGGTTTGAACTCTTTAATTTTAGTTATATATGCTGGAATTCTGAAGTTGAAGATTAATGGTTTGTACCCATTTTGAAGTTTTAGTATCAATGAATTGTGGTCTGAAAAGGGGCATGGAGTGATTGAGAAATTAATGATTTTAGAGTGCAATTCATGGGCAGCAAATATTTTGTCTATTCTAGTTTGGGTACCAAATCTACAATATTGATGGGAAAACAACCAAGAGTTATCTTCTTTAAATTTAAAAGTATCTACAAGATGAAATTATTCTACCCACTTATTTAAACTTTTGATACAGCAGATGTATGCAGTTGTCTTTTGTTTGTAGTTTCATAAATATCAAATATACAGTTAAAATCTCCTAATATTAAGTTGCCTTTATAATTATTGGAAATGAAATCCAAGTGTTTTTTTAACAGTTCCTAATCCAATACCTGGGAGCCAGTATAGATTAACTAGGGTCCATATTCTGTTATTATATTTAACTATTACTAATGCCATAAGGCCTTCTTTTTCTTCATACTTATAAATGATTTCTGAGTTAATCACATTTGTTTTTCATAAAATTGTTACCCCCCCTTTGTCTTTGTCATATAAGTGGATTGTGCCAATATCATATATTCCTTAGGATTCTATTTGTAATTGTCATTTGTTTTGAAATGAGTTTCTTGAAGGAAGAAAATTTGTGCTTTGTTCAGTTTTAAATATTTCAGTAGATTTGATCTCTTGCTAGGATTGTTTAAGCCATTGGTATTTAATGATAATAAAGTTAAATCCATCTTAGGTTATTTAGACTATGTACTTTTTGTTTTATTGTGACTATTAAACATTTTTCATTGATAACTATGAAGTATATGTTTGAGCTTTTAAAGGAAATTATCAGTTTTATGCTTTGAGTGTTTACCAGTAAAGTGATGTTTTGGTCAGGCATACTAAAATGTTTTTATGAAGTAACAAACTTAAATTAATAAGTGTTAAAAAACTAAGATCCACACTAGCCATGAAATGAAAATCATTCTTAATCTGATGGATAAACCTAAGTCCATCAGATTATCACTCATACCTTGACAATCCAGAACATTTGAGCTCCATAAGTTGAATTATCATATGGAGAATATTTGTGATAGGAATAAGCAATATTTATATTATTTTGAACAGATATAGTACTATTGTAGATTAGACAGAATTCTAATACAATATAAATGTCTACTTATTGTATAAGCAATTAATATTTACATGAAAGATAGATGACAAGGAATTCAATCATAGTAAAGTAGGATGTATCATATATAAAACCTCAGTAAAAGATTATAGGACAAAGTTATTTAACATATTCACCCTTATTGATGAAGTCTTTCAAAATGTATTGCTTAATATAAATAGATGATAATAATATGTATACCTAATGTTTATAATACAATGTATTTTACTGGATATATCAGAAGTTATATTTTCTTCTTTGCCAGCATTTAAGTAACCACTTTGTTTGTTGCTAACTTACTTAAAGCATCAGGTTTGTTTTATGTAAACATTGATGAAAGTTAGTGCATTTTAATTATTAGTGCATCCCTCTTCCCCCCATTTCCTACACATAAGGATTTTCATATCTGTCATTTCTTATTATAAAATGAGAGAAATTATAGGTTAAAAAAAAAACATTCTCTTATTGTGATTAATGATTACAAATTCCCTTTCCCTATTTATAAATTGCCATTTTATGGCATATACTGAGCATTTTAGATTTAAATCGCAGCATACTATGTTGTATAATCAGCAAAGGTTAAACTCAGTGATTATTGTCAATTTAATACTATTTGTTCAGAATGCGATTGTCACATTTTGTGACATTCCTAGTTCAGGCTTCTATTGTTTCCCTTGAACAACTTTGCCAGTTTGATGTCATGTATAAAACATTAGTTACCTTGGTAACAGCGTAAGTATTATGTATGGTCAAGATGGGTTACAAAACTACAATTCAATTAAAGCAATTATATAACTTGTTATGCACATTTACTTATATGAGAAAATCATCATGCTTCCCCTTGATGTTCATTATAGTGTTTGTCATTTATGACAAGTTAAAACAGTAGTGTTATTATACACAAGCCCATGTTATTAAACTGAGTGTCTATTGTCAATTTAATACTATTTATTCAGAATATGATTGTTATATTCTGTGGCATTTCAAGTTCAGGCTTTTATTGTTTCTCTTGCACAACTTTGTCAGTTTCATGTCATGCATAAAGTATTAGTTACTTTGGTAACCACTTGAGCATTATATATGATCAAGATGGGTTACAAAAACTACAATTCAAGTTAAAGCAATTACTTGACTTGTTCTGCATATTTACTTATATAAGAAAAGCATCATGCTTCCCCTTGATGTTCAATGTAGTATATGTCATTTATGACAAGTTAAGAGATTAGTGTTATTATACACAAGCCCATGTTATTAAATCCTGCCATTAATATCTAAATTTAGCAGACTGCTTCATCTTATATGACTATTATATATGTTTTGTCTAGATTTACTAAAATAATACATTACATAACTATTGTGGGTGTTTTTTTTTCTGTTGCTTAGTTATTTGAGAGATCACAAGCCATAATGCTTATTCTTATTATTAGCTCCTTCCAAGCATGTTTATACAGTCCATAAACTTTAAATTATGAGACCCTTCTAGTTTCTTATGTGTTATAAGTATATTTTCATCCTTACATACACATATATCAGTACTTCAAGCACGGGCAACAATGTCCATCCAGTTTTGCCAGAATACCATTCACTAGTTCATGTGGTGTGTTTCCAGGGTGTTCTTAACATATCCAAACCAGTATTTGTCCTGTTCCATTTTACCAGCCTGTTCCATGCAGTGGCCACTCTGCCAGTGAACCACTGAACACACCTTCCATTCCCACAGGTATTTCACGAAGGAAATCTGATGACTCTCTAGCACTCCCTGGCAACCCCAAACACCCTTAGAATCAGCTATCCCCATATGCCCAACATGTCCGAGCAAGCTCACCTCCCAGACCCCTGCAAAGGGTACTGCACAAGACCAACTGCTCTTAGTTCTTCACAATAACTCAGACTTCTACTCTTATGTAAGTCCTTAATGTGTTTGGACCAAAATAGATTTTAAATATAAAATTGACCTTATTATTATTTATTTATTTATTTATTTATTATCAAGAATCAACTTAATGAGCTAAACAAAGTGTTCGGAGACCATCAATATGTGTACATGTGGTTTAAAACAGCCCTTTTATTATATATATATATATATATTAAACCAAAAACTTCATTGCCGAGAATCATCTCTGAGGCTCCTCAGAGCCTTTAAGCATTATTGTCACTCTGTATCCATTACCATAGCAACCTGGGAGCATCTGTTTCTGTTAGTATGTCTGTGTACTGCATACCAGAGGCTCGTTATGCACCTGAAGCAAAGCTTCATTTCCCTGCAACTTCAAGCCTAAATTCCCTCCCTTTCAGTGAGGCAGCATCCAGGAAAAGAATGGAGAGCAAACAGATAAAAAAAAAAAACTTCCAACAAGCCATCACAGCAAGAGATAAAACATTCTTCCAGCCTTCCCACCTCTTACTCAGCAGATGTATAAACAAACTATTCTCTTCCAAAATATGCCATATCATAGTTTTATCCACCCCCTTCCCCTGGATCCAGGCTAAAACACCAAATGTCTCTTCATAATACACAAGCATCAGTAAACCTCGATTCCAAGTCGCAACCCACAGCTTCCCAGAGATGAAAACAGCAACATACAACAGCTGCCAGCCACAGCTGCATCCATACACACCATGTCAGGCTTAATCAAGCAGCACTTGAAGCTATGATACCTGCCATAATTGCTATTAACTATGTTTAGACAGAATAATAATGAAATTTGTACTAGCTGCCAGACATGAGTGCATCCACGCACATCATATCAGGATTGATCAAACAGCACTCGAGGCTATGATACCTTCCATAATTAATATTAACTATGTTTAGACAGAATAATAATGACATTTGTACTAGCTGCCAGATACAGCTGCATCCATGTACACCATATCAGGATTGATCAAACAGCACTCGTAGCTGTGATGCCTGCCATGACTGATATTAACTATATTTAGACAGAATAATGATGACATTTGCACTAACAGCTTGCTACTATTATTTAGCCAGGATATACATGACATTTCTAAATCATACTTTAACTGAAGAAGGCTTTAGTCACTATGACAGCATTTTTTTCAAAACACTCTACTGTTACTGCTATTATATATGATGTTAATTTGTTACATTTGAGTCTGAACTCTGATGAATGGTACCTTGTTGAATTAGTTAATTAATTACTTAAATTATTATACGTAAAATCAATGAACAATTAACAAAATAAGTATTCATTGAGTTCTAGTAGGGGAATAGAAACTTCTATGTTTGTATTATTTGTTGCTTTGTTTGGCTTATATATAATGTAAATAGCAACCCATCTTGACCTACCTTTGTTTGTGAAGAATTATTGGACTCTTTGAGCATTCTGAATACATCATTACTGTTTCTCAGTTGTTTAAGAAACCCTCCTTTTTTAAATAAAAACAGATGGCAAGTGATGTGCTATATCAGTTTATACTTTGAGAGATGTAGTTGTAAGAGTTAGTTTTATTTCTTCTTTCTAGCATCAGTCCAAGGATTTGTTTCTTTTATTATTTTAAGAGTAGGAGCAATCCATTCCATTTCTTCTGGGATAGACTCTATGTTGTTGTTTTTGATGAATATAGTAGCTTCTTCTAAGTCATTAAAGGTTCTCATCTCATTCGCAAAAAGTATTTTTATCTTGGCTGAAAAGGCCAGCAGTGCTTTAATGTTGTTTTGTTTTAACAGTTTTATTATTGGCCAGACTATTTTCCTTTGCTGTAGTATTCTGGAAGAATAATCACTGTCAAACCTTATCGGGCTCTGATTGTATTTTAATGGTGATTTTCTCCAAGCAGATTTTAATATTAGTTCCTTATCCAGAAATGAAAGAAATTTTTTAACTATGGATGTAGGTGGAGTATTATTTGAGTTAGAAGCAGGTTTCCTCAGTGCTTTATGCGCCCTTTCAATTCCAAATGAGAGTCCCTTTTTCAAGTCTAAAAATTCAGGAATCCAGGTTATTAAGAATGAAATAATGTCTTCACCTTCAGTGTTTTCAGGCAGACCAAAAATCTTTATGTTGTTTCTCCTTTCCCTGTTTTCTTGTTTTTTAAGTCATCTATTTTTTTAAGCAGCGATGTATTCTGTTTAAGCAGAAGTTCTTTTTGGAATTCTTCCTTTTTGAGTCTTCCTTCAATGTCATTTAGAGAAGTCTCTATATTTGTTATTTTTTGTATGGTGTTGCTGTAATAGTTCCTTAAGAGTATCAGTCTGTTTCTGAGAATTTAATTTGAGGTTTTCTAAGTAATTTTTAAAGCCATCCATCTTCAAAAATAGTTTCTGTAAGGTAGATGTCATCAATTGCAGTTCTTTCTTCAAAGCAGCATCTGGGTGAGAATTCCTTGAGTTGTTCATATTCAGTGACTGAATATATCTCCAAGTTACTTGACAGGAAAATTGTTGTAAATCTCCACCAAAATTGATAGTTATATAGTTTAGTAGTTTATCTATAAATTTCTGACATTTTAGACTTGGAAATAATAATATTTCCTATATTATCATACTAGTTTATGGAGCTCTCAAAATTCACTGCTCTCAGTTGGCCATCTAGGCTCCACCCCAAGCCAAATGGCTTCTTGACTGGCATAGACAGCATTAATATATTCAATTTCTGCCTCTGTGAAAGACAGCACCACTAAGGTCTGTTTCTTGCTGGCCCAGGATATAGGACTGTTTCATATTTTGAACAGTAACCACTTGTAGATTTGAATGTGTTGAGGTCATCTGCCCAATCAGAGTCCACATGTCCTGTGAGGTTTAAGTCACTGACTGCTGACAACTTTAAAGTCAAGCCTTTTGTGTCTTTGAGCTACCCCATAACTTTTTTTATTGAATTCCAGCTTCTTTGACATGGTTTCCTATATCCCTGCACAGAAGTGACATGGCTGCTGCATTGTCTGGACATGTAGTGGTTGCAATGTACCACAAGTGCCCCCACTGCTTGTCCGCACTGCTCATTAGATGGTAGAAATATTCTTCTCCTTCCAACTTTGGGTAAGCTATGTCCATGGGCATGCTCACTCATTTAGCCTGAGGCATGCTGAACTGTTAAGAACTGAATCAATTTTTATACTCTGGTTCAACAGAAAACTGTCATCCTCCGTATGTTAATTCCTAAGTAGTATGTCACCTCACCAAGATATTTAGTCTCAGACTGCTGACTGAGTCCTGCTATTATCTTTGCAATTTTGTCATTCCTTTTGTAAGCAATAATCAAGTCAGCCACATAGATGAACAGATCCAGCCATTCAGCATATGTATGTTTAGAGTATAGGCATGGATTGGCTTTGCTTCGCATGAATATTTCATCTAGCAGAACTTTGTTTATTTTTGAGTTCCATGCCCGAGCTGCTTGTTTAAGACCATACAAGGAGTTTTGCAGTTTGCAAACAAGATGTTCTTCACTTTTCACATATCCTACTGTCTGTGACATGTATATTTCCTCTTCTATATCTCCATTAAGAAAAGCTGTGTTGATATCTTTATGTTTCACAATCATTTTCTGTAACGCCACCACTGTCATCAGTGTTCTGAAAGTACTTTGTTTGGCAACTGGAGCAAAAGTAGCATCATAGTCTTCAACACATTTTTGTGAGCAACCTTTTGCAACTAACTTTGCATTGTACCTACAGACTTTCCATTCAGAGTCACATTTGGCTTTAAAAACCCATTTGCATCAGATTACATGTTCACCTTGAGATAGTTCTGAAAGTGTCCATGCCTGGAGTTCATTGAGTGATGTTATCTCTTCAACAGCAGCTCTAATCCACATCTGCTTCTCATATGGTGGTAGTTTTTGCATCTCTTCCCATGAACCCGCCCAGCCTGAATTGCTGTGCGAGCCATATACGGCAACCGTTTAGGTGGAATACCTTTATTGCTTTTTATTGATTTCTTGACTGAAGTCATTTGTGGTTCAGCATCTTCTTTATCAGTTTTTTAATTGTTTGCAATAATTTCTATTTCTGTGTAGCTTTGTTATTGCTTTTCTTGTGACATGGATATGGATTTTTCCTCAGACAGAACAGTTTGTTTCAGTTCCTGAAACTTTGAACACACAGAACTTTCATCAACAATTACGCTTCTGCTAAATGTTACCTTGTTTGTGTCTGGATGTAGAATTGTGTATCCTTTTTGACACTCGATGTAACCCACAAGTACATTTTCCTTTGCACATAGATCCTGTTTTGTATGAATTTCCTTTGGAATGTGCACATAGGTTGTATTTCCAAAAATGTTGGTGTCTCAAATCTGGTTTATTTCTGTTCCACAGTTTATATGGAGTGTTCTCTGTTGTTTTTCCTGGCAAGCAATTTTGGAGATAGCATGCAGTCATGATAGGCTCTCCCCAGTATGAGGTTGACATATCAGCATCAAAAAGCATGCTTCTTCCACTCATACAGAGAGTCTGATTCATTCTGTCTGCAACCTTGTTTTGGTCTGGGTTATATGGTACAGTGGTCTGCAACATAATTCCATGTTTTCTGAGAATGGCTGATGTTGTGCCACTTGTATATTCAGACCCATTGTCTGTACGTAGCTCTCTGGGCATTCTGCCAAATTTATTACTTACTTGCGCTAGATATTGTTCTAACTTCGCTAGCACATCATCCTTGTTGTGCAACAGGTACAATGTTGTGTACCTGGAGTAATCATCAATGAAACTAAGAAAATATCTCTTCTTTCCTGGAGTCATGTTTTTATTGGACCACAAAGATCTGAATGAATTAAGTTCAGAGGTTTTAGAACTCCGCTGTTATCATAATTTTTCCCTTAATGCAGCTGGTTCATTTCATTATTTGATCCCACTGGCTAATTTTTACATTGTTTGTATAGTTACCATCAACTATTTTCTTTATTGTATCAGGACTTCTGTGCCCAAGACATCTGTGTCAAGTGTGAACGCAGTGTGAATGTTTTTCCACTTTGGCTGTATTAAACATTTCACTGCAGTTCAGCTGAAACAGTTCATCTGTGATTTTGGCCTTTGCGAGTAAGCAATCCCCTTTTGTGATGACACAACTTTCACCTTGGAAAATCATTATGCTGGATTGGTTTGTAAGCTTCTTCACTGATAATAGGCTAATTTCAAGATCAGGCACATACAGAACATTTCTCGTATGTATCTTTCTGGTGATATTCTGAGAGATAGGACAATAAATAAAACCATCTCCAATTCCTTCTGACTTAATTACCTGCCCATTTGCTTTGGTGATTTTTTTCTGTTTTGGTTTGATCGAGTTGAGTGAAGAAATTTCTGATAAGGTTGGGCGCCGGGCTGGCAACTTGACACCATAAAAAAAACACTCACTGCCAATCATTAGCAGACTGGAGTTCCGCTGTGGCGACCACTAACCGGGAAAAGCTGAAAGACAGTTTAGTCAGGTGACTTATAGCTCCTGCATCAACACATGATGCCTGCACAGATGAGGTGCCACATTTGAACACAAATGCATACTCAGTGTCACATAAGACATCTGCTTCTTCTTTGAGATTGTTAACTGGTTGTGATTTAGCTTGTGTTTGCATTATAGCTTTCTAGATTCTGCAATCTGCCTTTAAGTGTCCTGTTTTTTTTACATACAAAGCATTTACATGTTTCTAGCTGCATATTACTGTTTTTATTTCTGTTTTTATCTTTAAAACAGACTTTGTAAAGGACATACTTTCACTGTTTATGCCTTCTGTCTTGCGCTTGTTTTCATCCACAAGCATGCCTTTAACATACTCTAATGTCAGTTCTTCATCTGGACATGCATCAAGTGCTGTATTAAGTGCCTCATAACTTTCAGGTAGACAGTCTTTTGATATGGACACGTTTGAAAATGATTAACCCTGCTCTAACATTATTTTTATAGAGAAGGTAAAATATGCTTACATGTATTTGAGCAAGAAATTTAATTCCTCCTTGACATGTCATTCATTTTTTAATTAAGCACGGTATTAAAACAATCATTATATTGGACCTCCAGATGGCACAACGGCAATTGTTGTAGCCTGTACAGTCATCCAGGATCTCATAGTAGTATGTGACATTTTGGGCCTTTGTATTTTGATTAAGCACCTAAGCAGCTAGGGACATATTGTAGTCCATCTGACAATATGCTTCATTAGTCTGCCTCTTAGCTCTTGGTAGCACATTATTTCTTGGGATATATTTATTTCCAGCAGCCATCCTCTGGAATGTGGAATATCACAGGTCTTGATTTAGGCATGTTGTTGATCCCAGAGTGTATTGGTCACATAGAGAGGTCCAGTAAGGTAGATACATTCATTATCAATTATATATGTTTCCCCAAAGGGTCTGTGTATAAACAGAGGGGACACTGATTCATGCTATTATCTCTTTATTGCATCTTCCTGTCCTTAACACCTGTAATTATATATAGAAAGATAGACTGGAATTTATTTTACGGGACTGTGATCTGAGGGTGATTTCATGACAGACCCAACTAAAGCAGAATATGTTAGATGCCATCAAGGCACCTTGTATCTCATTTGTAACTGAATGATATTACACAGATCCAGTGCTTAACCCTAACATCAGATTGCAATGACATTTCTTACACTGGTGTCCTCTTGATGAAGCTGCTTTTCATCATCAGCTTATGAGGGTATTGGCTACAGCTGCAGCAGGTACATTCTGAAGCTTGACATTTGGCTGGGTTTCCTATATCTGCTGCATAATGCTTTTATTGTGAGATGTGCTCTGGCTTCTAGTTGTCAATGTGTCCCTTTCTGAGATTGCTATCACCTATACATCATGGGTACAGCTTATTTATATAGATAATGATTAATTTTTGCTGGCAGGCTGGACCATTTAGCAGATATTTTTTAGCTATTTTTAACTGTTGTTTTTATACGATGGCCACCCGTGATGATTTACCTAGTTTTGTTCAGGAGATAATGTAATATGTTTTTGGGAATTTGGTTTCACTGCAAGTGTAAGCTCACATGGGACTGATAGCAGTACATAGAATGTTGTTTGCCTGATATTGTTGCTGCTTTTAAAGACCTCACAAAGGATTCCTTAAAACTACATTTGGTCATTTGGCACTTTTGTTTGCTAAAGTTATATAAAACACATGAAGTGATACGAAGGTGTCTTCAACTCTTTTTGCAGCCAGGAGTTGGTAATAGATATGAAAAGGCTTTTATCAAAATGGTGTTCTGTACATAAGGTAGCACTCTAGAATGTTTGATAATAAAGAGAAAAGATGAATAATAAAATTGGGGGCTATGCTTCCCCTGGGGTCTAAATGACATTTTTGAATAGAAATGTATACATATATTGTAAAGAAAAAATATATATATTATTTGCTCTTTAAACAACATATTTTAAATACATACATATACGTGCAAATATTTCAAGCACGGGCATTAATGCCCTTATAGCTTGCCAATATACCAAAACACTTGTTTCCATAATAAGTATCCAGTCTGCTCTAAAAATATCTAAACTAGTACTTGCTTTAATGTAATTTGGTAGTCTGTTCCAAGCATCAGCTACTCTGTCAGAGAACCAATCAGTGCACTTCTCATTCCTATAGAATCTTCTACATAGGTTATCTAACGATTCTCTAGTACTTTTTGATAACCCCAAACATTCCCAGAGGTAGCTGTTCCTAAATGCCCACATATACCTGAATAAGATCTCCTCTTAGATATCTATAAGAAACACTTTACAAGTTTACCAAAATATGAAGCGCAGTGCAAAAACAAACTAGTAAACGAAAAATGCACTGTAAAGAGGACGGACTGCACCGGACAACTATGATTCCACAAACAGCTTTATTGTACGTTAAACGTTAACCAAATACCACGTTTTTCGTCACTTGAATTAGACTTCATCAGACAAGAACTAACATAACAAACAACCATTTATATATGCTGACCTTTTGTTTAAAATAACCAATGAGAATCTAGCAATGCTCATAAATATGAATGAATGTACTGAAATACAAATATAAATGTAAATGTAAATATATAACATTGAAGAGGTGAGGAATAAAATACTGTGATTCACAGATATAAAATATATATATGTACCACTTTTACAATAACAAATAATGTCATAAAATAAATTTTTTATATAAGAAACTTCGTAACTGCACTTGTTTGATAATAAAAACTAATTTGTATTGAAAAATCACCAACAATACTCCCACAGTATTTTATTCCTCACCTGTTCAATGTTATATATATATAGTTACATTTACATTTATATTTGTATTTCAGTACATTCATTCATATTTATGAGCATTGCTAGATTCTCATTGGTTATTTTAAACAAAAGGTCAGCATATATAAATGGTTGTTTGTTACGTTAGTTCTTGTCTGATGAAGTCTAATTCAAGTGACGAAAAACGTGGTATTTGTTTAACGTTTAACGTACAATAAAGCTGTTTGTGGAATCATAGTTGTCCGGTGCAGTCCGTCCACTTTACAAGTTTAGATATTTTAGTCTTTCATAATAACTTAAATTTTCACATCCATGGATACCCTTGGTATATTTCCGCTGTACTCTTTCCAGTTTACTCATGTTTGTTTTCCTATAGGGTTTTGATATTATTATTCCATACTCAAGTCTAATGTAACTAACATACAATTACTTTACTATTTTTGATTTTCTAGACTTTATAAATCTTTTTATACAACCTATAGTTCTATAACTAACATTAACCAATTGAATGATTTGATTAGAAAAACTCATAGCTGAATCTACCCATATACCCAAGTCCTTAAATGAGTCTGCAGTTTCAATCACTGTATGCTGTATTAAACATTCACCTTTCAATTTATGCCTACAAAATCGCATATGCTTAGTTTCTTATGTATTTATCAGCAAATTATTCCCCTGTGCCCAAATGGTCAATTTAGTCAAGTTATTTTGCAGACATGGCTTATCTGTTAAAACATGTAATCAGTTTACCCAATTTCAGGTCGTCTGCATATAAACTGTAGAACACTTCAGATGAAAATGTTAGGTCTGAAAGATACAGTCTAAACAAGTAAGGGTCTAGGACAGAGCCCTGTGGGGGACCCTGACTGTAACGAAGGTTTTTGCCTGTCCAGTTGCTGTATGATACTTGCCATGTCCTATTTGTAAGCCATGCGGCTATCCATATTATCAAGATTACATCAAAATCTAGTTGTACTAAGTTACTGATCAGTGTTATTTATTTATTTAATTATTTATTTATTGCATTTGTTTACCGGGAAAGTCCACTGGGTCTAGGTGAGCCCATTTTCAGTGGAGGCGGGGGAGAAAATCTCCACATAAAAGTCAACATTACAGAAATACAAATATCAACAATACAAATATCAAAAATGTAGAACTAGTTACAGTTTTTCAGCAATTCCATTGCAGTTTTATGGTAGTCCATGGATGATATTAACATGTACTTTTGGTCATATAGATGCCATAGACATTACTGGTTGGGAGGCAGAAAAAACAGTAACATCGTATACAATTATTTACATGCATTTAAATCTGTGTAGGCAGTGTAGTAACAGTCATTGGTATGGCTGCAGACCTGCTAAGACTACATACCTGTAGCCCCAGAGAGTGGTCTGTCTAGGCAGTGTGGTAACAGTCATAGGTATGGCTGCAGACCTGCTAAGAGTGCATACCTGTAGCCCGAGAGAGTGGGGTAGTGAGAAGAGAAGAAGAGTTATTTTTGGCATGGGCATAACCAGCAGGTAGAGAGGTGTTGTCTGAGGGATTTTTTAAGGAGAGCAGGGTATGAGATATGTGTATGACCCTGTCAAATGCTGAAGTTAAATCGATATAAATTACATCACACCACAATTTTTCATTAATAGTTGTTATTATATTGTTATAGAACATCATGTTACAGGTGGTAATAGATCTGTTTTCAACATATGCATGGTGATATATGGTTTCAAGTCCCAACCTATCCAGTTCTGACAATAACTTATCCAATATTACCTTCTCCATTATTTTTCCACAACATGAAAGTAAACTTAAGGGTCTATATGACTCTGGGTTTGTCCTACTCCCCGTTCCCTTATAAACAGGTTTAGTAAGCACGTCTACAATATTGAGGAATCTCCCCATATTTATATGACCTAGTGAATAATAGATATAATGGTACTGCAAGTTCTTGCTGAAGTGTTCTCAAGTCATTTTTACTAATCCCTTCTCCTCCCTAAGCTTTGTTTGGATCCAGTTTGTACAGTTCTTTTTCAATATAATCAAATTTGATTCCTGTATCTGTGGTTACCTGGATATCACTAGGACAACTTACCACCCCTTTTGTGGAGCCAAACTGTTTTGCATAAGATTTTGTAAATATATATATAATCCTGTTATGTGTGAGAATAAATTTTAGAATCTGCACACAGTTTATCAGGTTGTGTGTCTTTACTCCTTCCACATCTTATATTTCTATAAAAAGGTTTCCTATCATGCTAAATATCTTTATATAAATTTTCTTCAATTTTTTTTTTATTTTGTCTCACACTATGCTTAATCTGTTTGTCCAGCTTGTTTATTTCAGTTTTCAAAGTTGTAGTTCGACATATTTTCCATTTCTTATATTTTTTTGTCTCTCAACTTAATCAGATATTGTCTTCTTATGAAAATATATCCGCCTGATGTTGTATGCCTAGATCCTCATGTTAAACATTTTTTTGATTTTTTGTACTCAAACAATTCCTCTTTCAAAACTTTCCACATTCCATCTGCAGTTTTTCAACTGAACACCTCACTCCAGTTAGTTTTACATAGTGACTGTTTTGCTTGCATATAATCTCTAATTAACTTTCTGTGCATTGGCTTAGATTTATTTGGCAGAATTATCTAGCAACAAATTAACCTTTATAACCCCGTGATCACTGTACATCAATGGTGGTAAAACTTGACTTAAAGTAAGTAAGTAATTTCTTTGGGAACACAAACAATGTCTAGTATGTTCCGTCCCCTGGTAGGTTTTTTTACAATCTGAAGCAATTGTTGTTCCTAAATATATGCTGTGAATAATTTCCTTACTAACATTGTAGAATCAATATTATTCTTATCTATTTCTGGTAAATGTAAGTCCCCAGCTAATATTATTCTTCCCTCCTGAGTATCATGCAAGAAATGTATGAATTCCTCTAGGTCATCTGCACTTGACTTTGGTAGTCTGTACACTCCAACAATTGTACTATGTTCCAGGGTTGCCTTTATTATCACAGTTACACAGTCTATAGTGTTGGTGTTATCATTAAACATGTAATAATTACAGGTCTCATAACTATCTTTAATCCCTGTCATAATACCTCCACCTTCTATCCTGTTCTAGCATATTGTCATTAGGAGGCAGAATGTTTTTTATATTCTTTACATCAGCTATCCTTTTTATACCATTGGGTTAGATTATGCACATTACTGAGTGAGTCACTCTTGTTATATTTGATTTGCAGATGTGCAACATTTCCATTAGGGCAGGATCAGAGACTGCTGACAGGCATAAGTTGCCTCTCAGCAGCCTATAGGATACAGAGTAAAGTGACACAGCTTTCAGTCTTTTCATGTAGGTCATGTTTTGCAGGCCCTCAATTTTTTTGTTGAGAAACATCTGTGGTCTCTGCAGCTGCTGTAGGTGTCTGGTGAGGTACATGCAAAAGGGAGAGTTGTACTCTCTTAGTGGTCTGATGCGGGTCGAGTTGAGAGGAGTTATAACATTCTTAGTCTTGGATGCGATGCCCTTACGTATGAGATGCACAATGTAGAAGGCTTTCCTTACCACTGCAGACATATGGTGATTAAAGAGTACACTTAATATAGCCAAACTTGGTCGGGTCAAGAGTTTGAAGGTTGCCTATATCGTTTTTGATAAGGTCCATGATTATTCTTTCCAAGGCCTTGCAGATAAGGCTGGTTAGACTTAGGGGTGTATAGTTCCCATGGTCAGTTGGTGGACCACGTTTGTGCAATGGGATTACTGCAGCTGTTTTCTCCACTCTGTTGGAACAAAGCCAGAGCTCAGGTTGTGGTTAAAGAGAGTGCCAAGTAGTTCACTAGGTCTTGCTTTGGACTGTTTGGTAAGCAGACTGGGATGTTAGCTGGTACAATACAGGCTGCATTTTTGGCCTTGAAGAGCTCAGATATGACCTGCTCATTGGAAATACTAGGTAGAGAACTGGTGTCAGTTATACTTTAGGGTATGGCTGGTGGGGACAGGGGGGGTGAGGTTTGTGCCAAATTTGTCATCTCCCAAGTTGGCAATTTCCACAGGTTCAGTATTATTGGCACCATCCACTATAATTAGTCCAAGAAAAAAAAAAAAAAAAAAAAAAAAAAAAAATCTTGTTTACGCTATTTGTTTCATTCATTTTAGTTTGCCTCTGATTGCTGCTTTGCCAGGTTGTTTCGGTGTTGTGTCATTAATAGGCTTTTTTTCTTGGACTAACTGTTTGCATTTGCCTTTTGATGGCTGAAGCAGCGGAGGATTCTTTATTGAATATGACTTTACATCCGACGCCTAGTACCGACGGATGTAATATCAACAGTTTGTTGGTCACCACTTTGATAGACATACAAAACTCGCTTAAGTTTCTGGTGGAAAGAGCGACCGATAGAGGAAGTTCGGCTCATGCTTCCAGTCCGGTTGAACCATTTTGTGAAATGGAAACAGTTATAGATCTTCACAACATTGCAGGTTCCGGTGAGCAAGGCAGGAAGAAGGTAGTAACTAGCGAAGTTACTCGAGGTTCATTTGTTCCACGATCCTACAAGAACACTAATCATTTTTTTGAACCCGTTAACAACCCTTTTTGTCACTTTGATCAACCAGGACAAGGGTTTACCAGTGAAGAATACCATCGCAAACGTGACGGGTTGCTGAAACTACTAAAAAGGTATCGGTCTTTACAACTTGAAAACTGTTATTTTAAAAAGTGTATTGACTTGGACATAGTGCCCAAGGGACTCCGGTTTTTCAAGTGCCTCTATTGGGCAACCTTTTTTTGAAAAGTTAGTTGGTTTCTTTAACGATGCTGGAAAGAGGTTTTTGGAACTTTTAGTGGACAATAATATCAGCAAAATGAGCTGTCTCAGAGACGAGATCACTACTTGTGAATCTTATTTCAGGG
Source organism: Protopterus annectens (assembly GCF_019279795.1). Lineage (NCBI taxonomy): Eukaryota > Metazoa > Chordata > Ceratodontiformes > Protopteridae > Protopterus > Protopterus annectens. The sequence goes on along the minus strand of NC_056729.1, from coordinate 635,062,475 downwards.
AGAAATTAACTGAACTTTCTTTTGACGACTTGTTTAACAAGTTATCCACTGAGGTTGAGCAGCATTGCACTGATGTCATTAACAGGAAGCAGGAGAAATTAGTAAGGGATATTTCTTCCTACGAAAATAAAACTGCTTACAATGATTTTGTCGGGTCCTTTAAAAGGAACCATTTTCAGCATCAGGCCCCTAATTCTAACAACAAGCATGTTTTAAACACCGGGGCCTTTTTTGATGTTAGGAACGCCAACCAAATTACTGTTCACGACAAAATTTCTTCGGACTCTATTCCACCCACCAGTACTTCATCTCCTCCCAATGCTGATGTTAGACCCACAGGGACAGAGTCTACTGATATTGATAGTAATAACACGACTGACAGTTCTGTTTCAAACAAAGACAGCTCTAACATGACTACCAAGACCAAATCACATTCTAATGTGAATCCTTTTTTTCAAAAGAAAAATTACGCCAACAAGACCAGCATCCTTACAAGAAGCCGCACTTTCCTGGGGTCAAACTCCTCGGGAGACGAGACTTGAACAAAGACCATGAACTTTTTAGTGTGATTAATTTAAGTGGACATTTGTTTACCGACTGTGAGTTGAAAGTTTTGCAGTATGGCTTAAATTTTGTGCCTAGTAACAAAGCAAATATTAGCAACACTATTCTGGATATTAAAAAATATACCAGGAAGTTGAATTTAGCATACATTATGCAAGACATTTCAACCACTGACAAAGCTCTTTTTAAACCTTCATCTTTTACACCTAAGTTACAGCATACTTTAAGAGTGTTTGAGGACACCTGTATTCAGGATATCACTAAGTCACTTGAACACAATCATAGACATAGTAGTAATTTAAATAGAGATGAAAGGGAAGCTTTACACAACTTACAGTCCTTGAACAAGGAATTAAGATACATGAAAAGTGACAAAGGTGGAAACATTGTGGTGATGAGACAAGATTCTTATAACATCAAAATGACAGACATTTTGAATAATTGTGATGAATATGAGGTTATTCCTTTATTTGAAATAACTAAGAGACAGAGGTTTATCCATTCTTTACTTTATGATGCATTGATGTCAGGTGACATCAACATTGATGTCTATGACTTTTGTGTGGTCGAAGATCTTAGGATTGGGGTGATATTCGGTATACCGAAGACCCACAAAGATCTTGAAGACCCACCATTTCGACCTATTGTGTCTTCACCCCACTCCATTACTGAGGGCATGGCCATCATCATTGATGGGGCCCTTGGATCAATATTACATCATTATGATTCTTTTATTAGGGATTCCTGGGATTTTTTGATTAAACTAAATAGATTTTTTCAGGTAAATCTATTTAATCCTGACAGGCACATTGTTTTCACCCTTGATGTTACCTCACTGTATACTTGCATCCCCCATCATGATGGAATTGAGGCTGTTAGAAGCTTCTTACATCACCACCACACTGGTTTCTCCAGTAACGCTATTGCCACCATATGCCATTTTCTGGAGATTATTTTAGACACCATTTTTTTCCTTTTTGGGAAAACATACTACAGGCAAAAGCGGGGTGTGGCTATGGGTTCTCCAGCCGCTCTGGCTTACGCCAACATTGTCATGGCACAATGGGAGCAGGAGTTTATTCCACTTCTTAATCTAAAATATAACATCTTATTTTACTGTAGATTTGTCGACGATTTGTTCTTCATTATTGAGGGCAACAAAAACACAGTTGACTTTTTTGTCACATAGGTAAACACCTATTCTAGTTATATAAAGTTTGTGAAGGGTTCAGTTGGGCTTGAAGTTAACTTTTTAGATGTTGGTTTAAAGTGGGATAACATTGACAATCGCTTCCATAGTACAATCTTTTGGAAGGAGACCTTTACTAATGGGTATCTTCACTTTTCTAGCAACCATCCTAGACATATTATCAATAATATCCCCAGAGGGCAAATGATTAGAGCCTGTCGAATGACCTCTAAATTAACAGATTTAATTGACGAGATTGACTTCATCATTTCCCTGTTCCAGGACAGGGGATATTATGAATCAACACTGGTCAATACTAGTAAAGACATAATGACCAGACGAACAACTGACTACCCAGCTCTGTTGGATTATTCTGGTGGACAAAACAGTAAAAACTGCCTGCCCACCAGCAACACGACTACTGATAAGGGCAAATTTAACACTAACTTAACTTGTTCTATGGAAATGAGCAATGACCTAACACATATTCAGAAGGTAGTCAGGAAAAATTGGTCAGTGATCAATGGTAATTTAGATCTTTCCAGGGTGGTAGGTAATAAACCTGTTTTTGTATCCAGAAACACACGCAATTTAAGAAGAATACTAGAGTATAAACACACCCACTACAACAGGAAAGTTGCTACCACTGAGAAAGGTATGCAATGTTGTCACAACTGCAAAATATGCAGATATATTTCTGTGGGACCATATATTAGTATAGAGTCTCACCATAGAATTTTAACTGTTCCTAACAATGTTGATTGCGACACTAGTGGTTTAGTATACATCAGTTTATGCAGTACTTGTCCTGCCTTCTATGTAGGAATGACTAGCAGGAGTTTAAAAATCCGTATTAAGGAACATCTTTATGACATTAGAAAGAAAGATCCAACTAATGCTTTATATAAGCATTCCATTCTTTGTCATAATTTTAAAAGATTTTTATTTTCCATGCTAGAGGTTTGTCAGAACGACATGAGAGGGGGGGATTTTAAAAATTACATTTTACAAAGAGAAGCCCTTTGGCAAATGAAACTAAAAGCTGATAAACTTCCAGGCATCAATGAAGCAGTCAACATTAAATGTTTTTTGAAAAACAGGAAGTTACATCTCCATAAAAGGAATGATGGTGTTAACTCCTTTTTTAATTAACACAGCAATTTAGTTTGATTGTAATTAAGTTTTAAATTGTTTAATCAATTTGAATGTATTTAAATGAGTTCATTGTCACATTTTTTATTCTGAAGAAGTCTACGGACGAAAGCGTGGAATTAAATCTTGTTTACGCTATTTGTTTCATTCATTTTAGTTTGCCTCTGATTGCTGCTTTGCCAGGTTGTTTCGGTGTTGTACCATCCACTATAACCTTGGCACATAGCTGGCCATTCCCTTTTAGATTTCGGGGGAACTAAAGAATGTCTTTTGATTATCCTTAGCTAGGGCTGCTAATTTAGTCTCATAACTAACTTGAGAGGACTTTCAGGATATCTGATTTGCTTGTTCAAGCTGTGGAGGGTATTCTTGTTCTGCTGAGTAAGTTCCCTCTTCTTAGATAGCAGTTTCTTCCTTTTGTTATATAACCTATTTATACTTGAGGACCACCAGGTTGACTTGCTTTCTCGGGAGGAACTGGCTTTGATCTGGTCAGGTAGAGCTGAGTCTATGCAGTTGGTTACGTGGTTGTACAGACCATCTGTATACTCCTCTGTTTATGGGTTATTGCTGGCTGTGTTAGCAGGGGGTATGAACATTTTTATACCATTGCTTAGTAGGCTGTAGTTTGCTTTGAAGACATTTTTCAGTTTTTTTTGCTCCTGTGGGGGTGTCAGGTCTAACTGTTAGTTTGAACTAGACAGATTTGTGGTCTGATCTTACCAAGGAGGGCAAGACACAGGTGGTAGTGAGGTGACTCCCCATGTTGGTGAGTACCAAGTCCAAGACACTTGAGTCTCATGTAGGGGTGCAGACTAACTGTTCCAGGACATTTGTACTGACAAAGTCCAGGAACCTCAGGGTGAGCATATTTGTGCATATGTATGTCACCCAGGATAGCTGAAATCTCCCATGACCAGAGTGTTTGCTTGTACAGTGCGCGACTCGAGCAAGTCCATGTAGGTGGTGCTTCTCTTGGTTCTTTGTGGGTGACCTGTAGCTAGCCATGATGTGGTAGGGTGCTTTACCTATAGTTAATTTGACCTGGATTTGCTCAAGAGAGACATACTCTTTAACTAGTCTTGAGGTGTATTTGGTATTATTGGAGATCAATACGCCTCCACCTTTGGTTCTTTCATGCTCGTTTTGGGGTCTGAACATGTGGAAGGGGTTGCAGCCTTGCACAGCCGGGGTGTTATCTGTGGCCTTGAACCATGTCTCAGTGACTACACAGATGCCAGCATCTTCCAAGGTGAGCAGTGCTTTCAGGGAGTACAGTTTCCTGTTTAGGCTCCTAGCATTAAGCAGTACAACCTTGAGTTTGTCTTGAGTGGATTTGTTTATGTCAGGGATTTTGTTGTTTTGATATGGTCTAAAAAAGCACTATGGGGGATGCAAGTGTCTTTGGCAGTATCCAAAACATAGAGAAGACAGGTGAATACCATCTCTGTCAAAGCAGCATGGTCTGTCGACCATGTCTTCCCAAGCTGATAGATACTGGATCCCCTGGATTGACACCAGAACCTAAGCCAATTATTGAAGTCAATCATTTTTTGTTTATATGGTAGCATCATCTTTTGTGAAGGTAGAATGCTACTTAGGGATAAGATCATACCTGCCTGAGAGAATTGATTCCAAATACATAGTGTAATTACGTCTCTTACATTATGTATTTGTTTTAGGAGTAAGTGGTTGTCAATATACATGAGGCAATTGCTACATTGCCTCAGGATGCCCATGTCAGTCAGGCTGGCCAGAGAAATAGGTGGAAACTCACTGTCATTATGGCAGGTTTTTCCCGTAACTACTACTGGTGAGCAGGCTACTTTGACCAGATATTGCTATAGGACTAACAAAGGGGCTTAGTCTATTGAAAGCTAGGGGTGAAAAACTATGGCAGTGCTTCTCAATGCACAACTGAGTTGCCTGCTATATGTTAGGGAAGCTTGAGAGGATTCCCTAACAGGTGTCTAGTGGAAAATTGTCTTTCAAGGTGCTTGCGTCTGTACAGGGCACCAATAAATCTTAGTGCACAGTGCCCAGCTATGTGCAAATGCAAGGCTGAAATATAAATGAGAGTAAACACTTTTAAGCTAAACTACAATGGGAAAGCACACAATCCCCAGGATTCAATAAACTCCATGGAGGATTAGTGTTATTGCTACATGGGGTGAATGCTGTTTGCATCCACATAGCCTTCTCAGCAGCACACCTTTCATATTTATGAAGGCGAGCTACTGAGAACGGATCTGCAGGCACAAACACTGAATGAGTGCAGGGGGGTGTTACTGTAGTGCTTGCAGATCCAACATGCCCCCTGCACTCTCAAAGTGCAGAGCAACTAATAAAAGTAAAACAGTGTCCACGGACACTGAAAGAGTTAGTAGAAACTGAAATAAATGCAGGGGGTGTGTGACAGGTACTGTCCCACACCCCCTGCATTGTGAAAGTGCTGTATGGCACTTCATAGGTTCATAGGTTCATAGGTTCATACTAGGCTATCTGCCCTAGGGCATTTATAAGCCTAGCCAGAGTGTGTTTGACTTTTGCCACCCATTTTAAATGAATTTTGCTATGCCCTTTTTCGAGGTTAGTATACTGTGCCTCTGTCTAGCAGTGACACAGAAGTGATACCCAGGGTAAACCTACGATCGCCCATCCACTCATCAAGATTCCTCTTGAAGAGAGTCAGTGAGGGACTCTGCCTAACCTGGACTGGGATTTTATTCCAGAGTGAAGGGAGCCTCTGGGTTATGAATCTGTCCTTCCAGCATGTCCTATTTATTTCAGTGCTGAGGTTCAAGTCTCTTGAGCGCGTAGCTCGATGGGATTTGGATTTTCTGAGGTGCAGCATGTCCATTAATTCCAGGATGGACATGGCTTTATATGTCAGGCACAGATCGCCTCTGAGCAGGTGGTATGCTACTGAATAGAGCTGGAGTTTCTTTAACCGGGCAGCATATGGCATCTGTTTGAGCCCTTTGATCCTCTTAGTGAGGTAGTTTTGGGGTCATTCCAGTTGCTGCAGGTGTCTGGTAAGGTACATCCCAAAAGGGGCATTGTACTCAATTATGGGCCTGATGAGGGATGAGTAAAGAGGCACGATGACCTCCCCTGATCTAAATGTGAATCCCTTCATAATTAGGTGGGCTATATAAAATGTTTTTCTATCCACTTTGGCCACGTGGTTTTCAAATGAGAGATTGCTATCAACTTGGGTCCCCAGGTTCCTAATTACTTCTTCCTTACTTAATGGATTACCACCTATGTGGTAATTTGTGGGCACTTTGTTTTTGCCAAAGGGGATGACTATACACTTTTTACTGTTTAGCTTGAGGCCATGGCTCTGGCACCAGTTGTCTGTTTCTATGAGGCCCTTTTGTAGGATGCTTGTGTCAGCTGGAGAGTCAATTATGGTGCCTAGTTTGCAGTCATCTGCGAACTTGGTCCACCACAGTCCTTCCGTGTTGGCCTGTACCTCCGAGAAATATATACCGAACAAGAGAGGTCCCAGGACTGAGCCTTGTGGGATGCCACTTGTAACTGGTTTGGAATCAGACATGGCTCCAGCAATTCTAACCATGTGGGTTCTGTCCTTGAGCCAGTTTGCAACCCATCTAGTGACATAGGGGTTTATATTTAAGCTGGTGAGCTTATCTATAATGCCCAAGTGGGGTATTGTATTGAAGGCTTTTGCGAGGTCCAGGTAGGCTGTGTGGACCACCTTCCCCTCGTCAATGGCCATGGTGACTGTTTCAAAGAAATCAACCAGGTTTAAGAAGCAGGATCTGCCCTTAACAAAGCCGAACTGGGTAGGATCCAGTGTCTGTAGGTCCCCAATATCTTTATTTATGAGGTCCATGATGATCCTTTCCATAGCTTTGCAGACCAAGCTGGTCAGGCTTATGGGGCGATAGTTTCCAGGATCCGTTGAGGCACCACCTTTGTGGAGAGGGACCACTATTGCTGTACGCCACTCTTTGGGTACATATCCTGTAGTAAGTGTGAGATTGAACAGTAGTTGTATGTTTGGGTTTAGCTCTTCTTGGAGTTCATATAGGACGCAGCCCGGGACACTGTCTGGTCCCACTGATGCTGTGTTTTTTGCTTTGGAGAGGGCGACTCTTACCTGAGCATCTGAGATGTCAGGGGGCAGCATTCTGCTGGGATAGATATTTTCCCTTTTGGTGGGGAGGGGGGGGAGAAGTTTGCGCTGAACCTGTCAGCTAGGATGTTGACAATGTCTGTGGGTTCAGTGTATTTTTTGTCATTTTGGACTAATTCTGAGTATATCTGGGAATTCCCACCCAGGTTCCTAACATAACTAAAGAAAGCCTTGTGATTATCCTTAGTGTCCTGTGCAATTTTTCTCTTGAATCTGGCCTTAGACGATTTTATGAGTGCCCGTAGTTTTTTCCTAATACTGATCAGAGATGCCTTCCCTTTTTGGGATTTTGCTCTATCATGTAGTAGCTTCCTCCTTCTATTGTATAGTTTGTTTATGGCTGGGGTCCACCAGACAGGACGCCTGCCTTTGGAGGATTGGGTCTTGGTTTTATTTGGGATTGCATGATCCATGCATTCCTGAAGGTGTTCATAGAATGCATTTATAAAGGATTCTGCGGTCTGTGCCATACTTTCCATAGGCCCAGGAGCTTTGAAGGATTCCACCTCAGTTTTGATGAGTGTGAAATTTGCTTTAGAGAAGTTTTTCACTGTGGTTTTCTGTGCAGGGGGTGAGGTCAGGATGTGAACATCCAGTGAGATTAGTTTATGGTCTGATCTTAACAGTGAGGGATACACTTCTGGTCTGGAGCACAGAGCCCCCATGTTGATGATGATCAGGACCAGTACATTTTCCCCTCTTGTGGAAGTGGTAACAAGTTGTTCCATAGCATTTGAGTTTATAAATTCTAGGAACCTTTGGGCTAGGGTGTTGGAGCTAGAGTAATGCTCCCAGTCTATCTTTGGGTAGTTGAAGTCGCCCAATATAATGGTGTTTGGAGAGACCTTCATATTTTCCAGTGTTCTCAGGAAGGCCGAGTGGGGTTGCTGGGTTTGGGAGGGTGGTCTGTAGCAGGCTATAAACTGGAAGGCAGTTTTACCCACTGTTAGTTGCACATGGATAGTCTCTGATGCTTCGTGCTGTGCCACCAACCTGGAGGTGTGGGTATCTTTGATGAATATTGATGCTCCCCCTCCTTTTGTGGTTTGGTCCAAGTTTTGGGGCCGAAAAGCATGGTATGAGGTATAACCTGATAGTGCTGGGGTGCTCTCGGGAGCCTTGAACCAGGTTTCTGTTACTGCACAGATATTGATGTTCTCCATGCTAAGGAGAGTTTTGAGTGCGTGCATCTTGAAGTTTAGACTTCTGGCATTGAGTAGCATTACTCTTAGTTTTTTATCCCTTGTGATACGTATGGAGGTGGGTTTGTCTTTTGAGCCTTGCCTAAAAAAGGCACTATGGGGGTGGCAAGAGCCTTTGCCAATATCTGAAAGCCCAGGGGTGACAGGTACAAGCCATCCATAGCAAAGCATCGTGGCTTGTCGAGTATGTCATCCCAGGCTGACAGGCATTGGATCCCCTTTGAATGACACCAATACTTAAGCCAATTGTTGAAATTGATCATCTTGTCTTCATATTGTGGCATCATTCTTGATGAGGGTAAAATGCTACTCAAGGTCAGGGTCATACCAGCCTGGGCTACATGCTCAGAGAGCTCCTCTATGTCTCTTTTCATGTAGTCCAGGGAGGCACATCTCAGGTCATTCACACCAGCATGGACAATGACTGAGTCATATTTGCACTTGCCTTGGAGGGACCTGAGTGCTTGTGTTATATGGTGGATCCTAGCGCCCGACAGGCAACTCACCGTGACCTTCTCCTTGTTCAGCCTGGTGAGTGGGATGTCAGTGTGCCTCATGATAGAGTCACCTATTACAAGTGTATCAGGTGTGTTGTTTAGTCTTAAAGGCTGTGACTGTTCAGCACACTGGCTTTGTGAGCTATGTGTTGCACATGTTTTGTTTTGGGGTAGCGGTTGCTTGGGTGTCTGCTTTGGAGGTCTCTGCTGCTTAGGCAGATTTTTATTTAGACCCTCCGAGTATGTTTTTGTGTGTTTATGTGTTTGGTTTGCTGTCGTGGTAGGTCTGTGTGAGACTGGAATTGTAGTGAGTGTGGTTTCATTCTCCTACTGACTGGTTATGCCAGTACTGAGTTGAGAGAGCTTAGCCTCCAGTTTGGCTATATGGTTGCATCTCTCACATGTGTTGGAATTTGTTGGGAGGAGGAGAGGGTTGTCTGTGTACATGAGGCAGTTGTAACATTGCCTCAAGATTCCCAGATTCACCAGCTGGACTGGATAGGAGATTGACACTTGACCTTTGGACATGCTAGAATAGTATTGGGAATTCCTTTATAATTGAAAAAAGGGCCAATGGGGAACAAGGTACTCAAGGGGAGTTTGTGAGGGTGTAGTGCTTTTAATTTTTTAGTGCTGACTTATATAATTGCTTTAGTGCGCAAGTACCAGGCTTTAGAGTAGGAATAGGGTGTTTATTATGAGTACTAGATCAGTTCTATGGGAAAAAGTGAAGAGCAGACATTGTGGAGCCGAGAATGGTTTAAACCCAATTAAGCGGAGCTGCCCGATGCTGCGCTATGTGCAAAATTGTGCAAAGCCGCGCCAAAGCGGGTTTAATACAGAGGGGACAAGTGGACACTGAAAGCTAGAGAGTGAATGGGAAGCAATGCAGGGGGTGTCACGTATCCCCTTCATTGTGAAAGTGCCGTACAGCACCGATACCTCTCAACCTCTTAAAGCAGAAAATCTAGGCAAAAGCCTAAAATGATGGGGGGAACAAATAGGGACAGATTTTAAATATTGCTCTTACCAACTTTGCAAGTTGATAGAATAATAGGTTTTGCATTAGCATGAATTTTATGAAGGATGTGGAGTCTTAAACTCAAATGTCTGTCATTATTTAATGACTTCAATCTTCAGCTATTTGCCAGAAAGGAGCAGAATTTAGAAGGAACACACCAAATATATGAGGCAAAAATCTGGGCATTCTGTGAAAGCCTGTACAGTTGAGAGGTATGTGGGGTATGTCATCAGGCATACAGCCATACCTGTAAACCTCTAGTGCCCAAACTCCGGACTAAGGCAACTGAAAGGGAGGGTGGGGCAAAGGTCCAAAAATAGGGATGTATTTTAAGTACAGCTCTCATAAACTTAGAAAGTTGATAGAGGAACAGAGTTTGTATTAGCATAACATTTTCTGAAGGATTAGATGTCTGAAACTCAAATGTATGCCATTATTTAGTGGTTTCAGTCCTGATATTGCTCATACAGACTTAGAAAGTTGATAGAATGACAAGTAGTGCATTACTAAATATGAACCAGCATTAGTATTAATATATGTAATTAAAGTTCTTGTATTACATTTTTTTTTCAGTTATACGTTAAGTTTATGCAGAGCTGTGTGGGTTTGTGCATCACTGCTTAAACATCTCATAGGAGCTAAATACAAATGTATAACTAAAATCCTCAATGGTGAGATAGTGTAGTGGTTAGAGTTCTGGCTTTACATGCAGCAGTTCATGATTTGAGTACCAAGACTGGCCCTTCATTTTTTCATGGGAAAATCATTGATTAAATTATTTTTATTTTTAAATTATGTAGTAATTGATATTTGTTAACCAGGATAGTGTAGGTGGTCCAAAATTGATGTGTCAGAGGATAAAAAAATGCAAAATCACCCATGTAGATACAAATGCCCCATACAGTATAGTCACACCCCAGGGTAATGTAATGAAAGCACATAGGGGGGCATCATGTAAAGTAAATCATATACACTTAATAATATGTCAATAATGATTAATTCATTTGCAATTCTGAAATATTTTCTTAAATGAAAACTGAGCAATACTTAGCTGTGCTTAGCTCTGCTCAGCCAGTCTGAGCATTGCTTAGACATTAATTCTAAGCAGCAGTCAGCTCAGCTAAGTAGATTTGTGCACCGCCAAGCACTGCTCAAAATGTACCCCTTTAAGCACTTCTCAACTCAGCATAGTGGATTTGCACACCACTAAGCTATGCTCAATATTTTCAAAATGGTCCAATGATGTAAAAGGTGGGAATATGGCCTTATTTAAACAGCACAGGTGGGAATATAGCCAGAACCTGTTGTAGTTTGCTCTCTGCAGGAACTATGTCTGGCATTGGAGAGGGAACGAGCTTTTGAGTGCAGCGCTGGGGCACTTGGGAGTCCAGGGTCATGACTGGGTTCCTTGTTGAACACTATGGCAACAGACTGCTGCAGGGCCAGTACCAGGGCTCACAGTACAAAGCAAAGGCCTGTGACTGTCTGGCATGCAACCTCACCAGAGCCACTGGAATCCCCTGAACTGGTGAGCAGGCATGGCATCATTATGCTGACTTAAAGCGTAAGAAGGGGGTACTCTTGGCCCAGTGGACCCAAGATGCTTGGGCACAGAATGCTCCAGTAATTTGTAAGTATCTCATCCATAGCTGTACCAAATTCTAGCCTGAGTATGTGATAGACAGGTATGCATAATGTTTGTTTTATCCACTAGAGCTGCAGCGAAGAGGGCTATCAATGTGGAGGCCCATGTGGACAGACTGTCAAGGCTGCACTGACAAGCTGGTGAGTGCAGATCTATCTTGCAGTATATAGTGCAATAAATAAGAAGGAGTACATTGTTTACTGTCAGTGGGCATAATAGTGTGTTCTGTGTTTGTCAGACTAATATTGATCTACAGGATATGCAGTAATAAAGCACTGTGTCATGTTACTAAAATAAAGATGTATATCACAAACCTTTACATTTACTCTGGTATGTTGTTGTAGAAATAGAATGTGTATAGGCTCTTTGCAGCAAATATGGCTTTGACAGCATGCATTAACTGAGGTTGTTCTGAGAACCAGCTGTTATGCAAAACTGTAGATTGTGGAGCTGTAAAACAAGATATAAATGAAATATGAAATATGCTATGCAATAAGATCTAAACTCTGAATAGTAATCTGTAATGTATTATAGTGTGTTCCCTGCAGCATTGTCTTGTGTTAAACTTTGCTTTCCAGATTGTATTATTTCAAAGGATTAATACACAGTACACTATCTGTCATGCATGAATCTCAGGATTACAAAGTCAGACTGTCTAACCAACAAAGTATTAGGCAGAAATCAGTCAAACAAGACACAGCAGTTCCCATGTAGATCAATGTGATAAGAAATAGCTTTGTTGTTCATTTTTGCACACACAGACACAGTGTGAATCCAGGGAGTGGTACTGAGATGTGTGCATATATACATTTAAGACATTTTGAATATTTATAGAAACAGTCAGGTAGTGTTAACAGATATTTTCTGTACAGGTCTTACAGGTAAAGAGATGTTTGCAGTAGCTGCATGAAGGGTATACTAATACACCGTCTGCCACTGTTCCACTGTCCAACCCCATGCCTGCAAATGACAGACAGATAGGTACATACACCATGCACTCTTCCTGATACATGTTTCTCAAGTGACACGCTGTCATGACTAGTGGTCACTGCTGCCAATAACCTTGAACACAGATAGGAATCTAGGTGAAGTATACCAGTAGCACACTACCACAACATCAGTGCAGGATACCCCTTATTTGTCATATATGTAACCCTGACATGTACAAGTCCCCTGTAGTCATATACCCAGAGTTGTCATAGTTTGCCCCATACCATTCCAGGTTGACAGTTTAACAGATATTCATGTACTAAAGAAGCTATGGGCCACAGGTAGATGTAATATGAGGGCCAGACCTGTAAAGTACTGAGCAGTACTGTTGTGAAAAATAGAAGCTTATGCAGCTGTTAATGAACTCCCCCCATATGCATCACTAATTATTATTCATATACTACAGGTATGTTTTTCTCTTATTGTTCATATATTTAATTGGTTGCATTTTAACATACCTTGTTCAAATAGGGTTCCTATTAGAAGAATGAAAGTTCAAAATATTGAATGGCTGCATAAGCAAAAATGCCATTCATAGATGTGTTTTGTTGTGAGATTGCGGTACAGTGAAGATCGGGAAATTTGCCCTTTCCTCACTGTAGTGCAATCTTGAAGTTGGTATATATAATTATTGGGGGGTGTGGGGGCGCAGCCCTCCACAATAAAGGGTTCAAAGTCTGGCATTTTCACTGTTTAAAGCATTTGAGGATATGAACTTTCTTTCATATAATATAGACCAGTTCAAATACCATTGTTGGTGGCCTGTTGCAATCAATATAACTGGCATGCTGTTACAATGCTTACTGTTGTTCCATTTATGCATGTGTTCTGTTTGCTATGCAACTGTTTCACATCTATTGTTGTGGGTTAATTGAAAGGCCCACCCATGCTGTTATAACTAATTTTGAAATGTTTTGTTCATGACTAACCAAAATATTTTGGAAAACTTCAACATCATAGCACATTCAGGAAGGCAGATCCCAGTGGATCCACCTGTCCAACCTCATCTGGCTGTGGCACTGGGCCCCAGCACATCTGGGACCCACCTCGGAAGTTCCTCCTCCACTGGTCCTGCATGACCTTTGGGTGGAACTGCCTTAGGGGATGGGGCCTACCCCCCAGGTACAGGTGCAGAGAGGAGCCCATCACCTGCAACAAGTTCTGGGGTATGGTGTGCAGTGCCATCTGCTCAGAGTTGGATGGATAGCTGAGCCACTCGAAGGCTGCCTGGTGCACCTCAAGGAGAAGGCTTCCCCTGTTGTTCATCCCCCAGCACAGTCACCTTTGGGGCCTTGAAAGTGCAGTGGTGACTGCCCATGGGTGGGGATCTCAGTCCCACTGTATCCATTTGTGGGCTCATGAGCCTCTGATTCCCAACCACATTCCCTGTCCAAGGTGTCTACCCCCTCATGTGTCATATACCACCCCTGTCTGCTGTCTTGTGTGTCTTGTCTGTCTGGAAATGCACCTATCCTACCCAACCCTACATCCCTTCACCAACTTCCCACTCTCACCTTAAAAAAAAAAAAAAAAGTGCATTTGTCCCGCAAAATTATCATTGCCCCATACATAGCTCTACATTTCTAGCAAATGTACAGTGACATAAATCAATCTACCCTCAAATTACTCTATAAGTGTATGTTGCCAACACCCCTCCCTGTGGGGTGTGAGGCTGTAAATTCCAAATTTCTCACATCAGTCACAGCTGTTGTTGCAGAAGAAATTTAGAGCTATGGTCCTTTCCTACAACTGTCCTGCACACCCCTAGCTGGTTTTCCTAATGTTTTAACCCCTACTTGCCCCCATTTCACCACTTTCATATCACCCTTTTTTTCTTTTCTTTTTTTTGAAATTAGCACAGGTTTGAGCAGGAATAAGTGCCACTAAGCAAAGCTAAGGGAACTTAAGCATCTCTTAGCATCATTTAGCTTCATGCAAAACCATGCAAACCTGCTTACAACTGCTTAAAACTGCTTTAATCACTCTGTCTCAATCTGCTCTTGTTCTGCCCAGGAACAAAATAATCAGCCCTGCTAAGTCTCGAATCCAGGACCCTGTGCACTACAATCACAGGAAATACAAGTACCCCATCAGAGCTGTGGGAATTTGTAATGCTTTTACAAACATATTATGCATTACAGTCATTTAACATAAGGGGGAAAAAATGCACATCCCTTTAAGTCTTAAACCCAGGAGCCTGTGCACTCCAGTCATAGCAGCTATCACTACTCCACATGAGCTGCTAGAGTTAGTAATGCTTCAGTAAATACATCATGCAGGATGGTCATCCAACATTAGGGAAAAACCTGTGGAATTAGTAATGCTATACACACACACACACACACACACATATATATATATATATATATATATATATATATATATATATATATATATATATATATATATATATATATACTCTAAGAAAACTAAGGCAAAAGCTGCACCTTGGCTCTCAAAAGAGACCAGGCTCAAAATTAAACTCAGAAATAAAGCTTGGGCTTTATGGTGAACTACTAAACTCCCTCATGATCAAATTAAATACAGGCAACTTAGGAATGAAACTAAAAAACAAATACTACTTGACAAAAAACAATACTACAGCAAACTACAAACTTCTAACCAAGATAACCATCAAATGTTCTGGGCAGGGCTAAACAATTTATTACACCCTGGAAAAACTACTACCCCTGTACCAGCTGCCCTCACTGATAAACCCTCAGAAGCAGTTTTGGACAGTTTTAATCGTTTCTTTACCGAGACAATCCAAGCCCTAGCCAGCAAACTGCCTCTCAGCCCCCACAACCTAGATAGTTCCACCCCTAAAAATCTACCACTATTTAGCTTTCAACCAATTGCTACATCACTTATCCGCACCTTAATCAGAAAACTAAAACCCACCACACTCTCAGCTGACCAACTTCCAGCTGAATACCTACAAAAATCAGCTGATGCCATAGCCTGTCCAGTCTCATTACTTATCAATTGCACCTTAAAAGAAGCAAAAATTCCATTTATCTGAAGATATCCTATGTCATTCCTCTCCATAAAGGGGGTAGTTCTACTGAACTCTCCAAATACAGGCCTATAGCCATACTCTCTCCTCTAGCAAAACTAATGGAAAAATGTATTCAAAAACAGTTCATGCACCACCTAATAAACAACCATCTCCTGGCAGATACGCAGCAAGGCTTCAGACCTCACCACAGTACCACCACAGCCCTATTAGTCTTCTCTAACACCATAAACTATCATCTTAACAATAACCATATCTCTTCAGCACTATTCTTGGATCTCTCCAAAGCTTTTGATATGGTTGATCACAAACTATTAATCCACACCCTACAGTCACTCTGTCTAGATCCAAAATCACTTCAATGATTTGATTCCTACCTAAGTGGTAGACAACAGGCTGTACTCTGGCAAACTATACTCCCCAGCCTATTACCTAACACCCTGGGAGTTCCACAAGGCTCTATATTAGGCCCACTGTTATTCTCCATTTTCATCAATGATTTGCACACTGTCATACATAAAGTCAATTGCATCTAATATGCAGATGACTCTACACTAATTTGCTCAGCTACATCCCCTACTGAGTTACAGCTAACTACCCAGACTACCTTTAACACGATAGAAAACTGGCTCTCTAATCACCGCCTGATATTAAATCCCAAAAAGACTAAAATGCTAATATTCCTACCAACACAAAGGTCCTGCCCCATAAACATCACAATTAAATCTAAGGATGGCACAGTCATCTCACCTGACCCATCTACTAAACTTCTAGGTGTCACTATTGACAACTACTTAAAGTTTGACCTATATGTTAACCAATTGATCAAAACCATCAATAAAAAACTAGGATCACTGTATAGAATAAAAAGCTTTCTGACTCCCCCAGCCAAGGTAGCCATTGCTCGATTTCACCTTCTCTCTACTCTCCTGTATGCATCCCCTCTTCTTCTTAATAACAATAAGACAACCCTAAACAAGATCACTAACTGTTATAATCACATCGCCAGATTTGCCACTGGGCTCCCTTTCAGGACACATCACTGCATCAACTTAACACAGCTCGGTTGGCTCGAACTACCTAGTCTATTGCTATATAGCCAACTGATCATGGCCCACATAATTATATACAACCCTGAAAACACCCCTGCACTCAAAAACCTAGTCACCCTGTATAACAACCCATGACCATTGCACTCTTCTAACAGACTCCTCATCCAGACCTACAAAACTAATAACCTAGCCGGTGACTCTCTCCTTTCTAACTCTCTAGGCAGATCTTGGAACCTTTTACCTCCTGAGATTACCTCACTTTCTTCTCTAAGTCATTTCAAAGCCAAGCTCAAACTATACCTTGGGTCAAAATGGACATGCTATTGTACAAAGCCTGGCTAATCCTCTCTCCACATAATGTACAATCCGCAAATGTTACCTTTTAGTAACTACAACTTTCACACTTACTTCTGATGTTATCTAATGAATTTTAATGACACTATTAGAAATGACAACTTTTTTGACTCCATGTTAAAAAAAAAAAAAAAAAAAAAATATGTGTGTCTCAATGTTCTTAAGTAACTTTTTTTCATGCTACCCAAATTCTTGTGTTATAAAATGATACTTTGTTTTTTTGTTGTTGGAGTTTTTCTCCCCGGGCTTCCGCTGAAAATGGACATATATCCAGACGGACTATCCTGGTTAACAAATGTAAAATAAATAAAATAAATAAAATATATGTGTGTGTGTGTGTGTGTGTGTGTGTGTGTGTGTGTGTGTGTGTGTGTGTGTGTGTGTGTGTGTGTGTGTGTGTACTCAACCTCTTAGTTCAAGAAATCTGCACAAAGCCTGACAAAGTGAGGGGACAAAAGCCAAAAAATAGGAACGTATTTTAAATATGGATTTTATAAGCTTAGAAAGTTGCTAGAGTATCATGGTTTGTTTTAGCATATATTTTCTGAGAGATCTGAAACACAAATGATTGTCATTATTTAGTGACTTCAATGCTCACATCATCCCAGTGATTTGTCAGAAATGCACAACAGTTATGGGGAACAGACCGAAAATATGAGCCACACATCTGGACAGTGTATGAAAATCTGGACAGTGGAAAGGTATGAGTGCAGTCGTGTAACAGAAGGGAAAAACACTGAGAGCTGCCAATCATTATACCCAGCACCTTCTGAACTACAGTCAGACAAACACAACACTACACCAAATCAGCTCTGGTGAATAACTCATGCATTTGCAAATATATCATGCACTACAGGAATGTAACTGTAGGGAAAACAGACATTGGTGAGAAATTATCTACTCACAACCATTTGCACCTCAATCACAGCACCATATTAGTAAGCCAACTGACCTCTAGAGTATAATGACTGTTTGAACAAACATATCCTGATTGCCAGTCACGCACTTCTCCTACATATACTGCCCCAGGTCACAGTTAAATTGGAATCCTGACGTTATGGGACATGTCTCAGTCTGCCCCTACAGACATATACAGCTGATAGACCACCAACAACTGTAGCAGCATGCACAGTCAGATAGAAAAGAATCTGTGACACTCACATCTGCAGCTCTCCATACTCAGCCCAGCAAACATTAATACACTACACTGCTACACAATCTTGACAGTCTGTTAACAATGAGTAGACATATCTAACTCTCAGCTGTACAGATTTCCACAGAATGTCCAGGGTATGGGACCATATTTATGGCCACTGCCTTATAACATTTCTGGGATTCTGCTAAATCATTGGGATGATATCAGGAGTGAAGTCATTAAATAATGATATACCATACCTCTGAACCTTTTAGTGCAAGACATCTGGACAAAGCCTGACATATTTAAGGGACAGAAGGCCAAAAATAGGGATGTATCTTAAATAATTGTGTTATAAACTGAAAATGTTGTGGAGTTATGGGGGTTTGTTGTAACATAACTTTTCTAAAGAATATGAAGTCTGAAACACAAATAGATGTCATCATTTAGTGACTTCAATCCTCAGAGTATCCTACTGATTTGCCAAAAACAAAATACACAAACCCCATATTAGGTGGAAATATTGGCTGTACAGGGCCAAGAAGGAGCATGTGCCAAATTGGATGCAATCTCACCTTTGTCTGAACAAGCAAATAAGGTAACAGGTGAATTACTGTAAGGCTAACTTTAAGTGCAAATTGGACACATCCACCTAGGCCAGTCACAAGGCCTTCTTCACATATACCAAAAGTAGATTCCTTCCTGTACGGCAACTGCACGGCTCCAATACTCAATTATAGTCAGTCAAAAAACAGCCAGCAGACAATGGAAATGTCCCAATTTCTTAGAATGAAATGAATCTGTTCCAAGCTTGATAGTTATGTAGGGTACAGGGATGATCTCATTTCTAGATTTAGAGATAGGGGGTACTCAATGGGCCACGTCTTGAGTGCTAGCAATACTGTTTCTTTATTGGACAGGCATGATACTTTACAATATAAACAGAAACAGACTAACCATCATCCAATTATCTGTTTTGTGACCACTTATGACAGGAATAGGGACATTTTGCTTAATACTGTTCAGAGACATTGGAACATACTACGGGCAGATGATTACTTTTCTACCATTCTGGGGGACAGGTGCTCATTTTCATTTCATAGGGGGAGGAATATTGGGTCCCAGTTGAGTCACTATAAGCATATTAATAAGGGTTTGGTTGACTCTGGTCAAAAGGCAATGACTGGTGACTTATTAACAGGTTGCAGACCTTGTGGTCACTGTACCCACTGTAAGGTTGTTAACAAAACCATGGATTTTTCCAGCAGTAATACGGGTAATTTATTTAAGATTTCCCTTTTTGTGAACTGTGGGACAGACTGGCTTATCTATTTAGCAACCTGTACTTGCCATGCCTTCTATGTAGGACAGACGCCCAGACCCCTTGAAACAAAAAACTTAGTAATGCATTATATAAGCATACTACTAAACACCCCAATGCTACATTTAGATTTACAGTTATTGATAAAATCATGGGAAATAAGGCTAATAAAGCCAGATGGCATAGCCTTTTGAACTCAAAAGAAAGGAAATAGATAATCAAATTAGGTGCATTATTTTCACCTGGATTGAATGAACATTTGTAAGGAACCAATGGTTATTTAACACTCATTTATGTGCATGGTATTTAAGGCACTAATTTTTAGTATTACCTTAAACACTGAAGAAGGCTCAAGTTTATTGGAGCTAAAACTTTGCCATCTTCTTCACATATGTCTGCAATCACAGAGGAAACACCCAAATCTGCTCTGTACTGGTGGTCAGTAACACCACATACACATGTGCCATAGATATAGCCAACCTGCTACAGACAGGTTAAGTGAAAACCTCACCCTCCTGCTCTCCTATCAGTAAAGGAGGACATGCACAGCACCTGCCCCCTCCCCTCATCATCAGGGAGCAGGTCTGTAATGCCCTCTCAAAGGCAACAAACTGAAGCCCCCATGGGACCTGATAACATCCCTGGCTGCATCCTACATGAACTTGCTCATGGGCTCTCAGCTCCATTACACACTGTAGTCAACCAAAGCCTGAGCACCAGTGTTATCACATCTGCATAGAGAACAGCCACTGTCATCCCTCTACACAAACGTGGAGCATCCACTGACCCAGCCAATCATATGCACATCAGCCTAACTAGCCTGATCTGCAAGACCATTGAAGGCATTATCAAGGACCTTATAAACAGGGACATCAGCAACCTCAGAATGCTTGAGCCAACACAGTTTGGTATTGTCAAAGGGAGATGATGCCTGTTAAACCCAGTTGACTGCTTTGAAGTGGTCAACAAACGCATGGACAAGGGGAAGACAGTGCACACTGCCTACCTTTACTTACCCAAAGCCTCTGACAATAATCTCCAGTCAGCCATAATACATACACAGCTAGGCAGCAACCTGAATGTTACCAGATGGGTGGCTAACTTTCTCAATGATAATACCCAATCAGTCAAAGTAGTGGAAGCCACTCCTAGTGGTAGACCTTTAAAGAGCGGTGTACCCCAAGGATATGTCTGGGGGCCTCTACTGTTTGGGATATACTTTTCTGAGGTGCAAGACAAAACTAGTGGTCTGTGGCTGATGAGGTTTACAGATGACTGTAAGCTGGCCACTGTTGCACATCCCCATAGTGATGTGAGCATCCTCCAAGAGGCTTTTACCCAAATTAATGACTGGTGCCAGAAGCATTGCATCAAACTGAATGCCAGGGAATGCATCATTATCCCTGTTGTGGTAGATGTCACCCACACTAGTTATGACAGTAATAGCAATGTACTGAGCATGCAATAAGGCATGAGATGACTTGTACACCAAAGTTGATAGCAACCTGACAGTTTCCCACCACACTGGCAACATTGTACTGAAGGCTGTCTACATGACCCACTTCACAAATAAGGGTATGTCATCCAGGAACCAGAAGGCCATAGCATCCCTGTACTCCTCCGCCATATCCATGCATTACTGAGTACAGTGGATCATTTGGCATGTACCTTGCCAAACACATGCAGCAGTTGCAGAGACCACAGATGTTCCTGAATAGGAAAATCCAGGGTCTGCAACACCTATCCTATACAGATAGTCTGAAAGCCCTGTCACTCTGCTCAATGTCATTCAGACTGATCATTGGTGATATGTGTCTGGCTAACAAGGCCATTCCCAAACCAGTCTTGATAGAGTTTATGCATATAAGTAAGACAAACCCCACTCACACAACCTGCATGCACGTACCTCACCTGGTCTGTGCCATGAATTCTACTTGTTGGCAAGATAGGTTTGTGTCTTAAACACTACACTGTCTGTAAAATACAGTCCCTCCCCATGTCTAGCAGAGTACCTCTCTAGCCTTCTTCAAGAAGAAGCTGGATGACTGCATGAGAAACACAAAAGACACCCCTGAGATCCCACCTATGTCCAAGCTGGACAGGGGAAACAGGTGCTGACTTTGAAGGGACATGGGCAAATGTCTGGGATAGGCTTATGAGGTCATCTGGGCCAATAGCCTGGTATCATCCTATGAACCTATGCACCTACTACTTTACACATTTCCTGTATGTATTGCAGACTGTCCTGCAATGTTGTCATATATGAATCACTGTGAGTCTGAACTGTGTAGTTATGCATTGATAGAGTATTCTCTTGTTCCTTTATTAGTTCCTGTCACATATTGTTACACCTTATCATTGTATCTGATCCGCATAGCACTAAGTCAGCTCCTAGCGTACTTGCATATGCACACAGTGACACTGTATAGCTCACTCCAATAGCCTTGGTCTTGGTCACACTTACCATTTTGATAATAGGCTCATCACACAGTAGGATTTGTCACCCTTTGTTGAGGGCCTTACAGTAGTTGTTACAGAGATGGATTGTGGCAGTCAGAACTACCTTAATGTCTGGGCTGAAGGGCTCGTAGGTAACAAAGTTGTGCCAGACATTAACAAGAGTGTGTGTGTGTGTGTGTGTGTGTGTGTGTGTGTGTGTGTGTGTGTGTGTGTGTGTGTGTGTGTGTGTGTGAGATTCAAAATGCAAATCGCAAAGTGTGTGTTTAAGCTACTTGGTCAGGGACCTGAAGTACTGGTTGGACAGAGAGGGTGACAGATGTTTTGGATTGACTGTTCTGCTGAGATGTTAACCTCATATGTTTTCCAGTGTGTAGTGTTACTGGGGTTGTGGAGAGAGAGGGAGAAATGATCCCCGTACTGACTGTGACCTCTGTGTGCTCTGAAGGGTAATTGTACTTTATTGGGCATGCACTTGTTATCCTGTTATTGTGTACATCCCTCACCAGTGATAGTGGTGAGCATTTAGGCTCCCTGATGATTGGGCCAGTGCAGGGGTGATACACTGACAGTATGCCCTGGTGGATACAGATGGCATATCATATCATGAACCATCACTGAGCCCCTCTCAGTCTGACAGTGTCATACAGGGTAATTTCACAGATTGTCCACATCTCCTTGACCATTCCTGACATACTCTGCCTTGGTGAGTGTGTACCTGTATTTGATTGCCTAATACCTATCCCTGGCATACCTGGTGACCCCTGTAGCAGGATTGCAGGTTATAGATAGTAGTAGAGGGTGGATGCTGGCACTGGATCAGCAGCAGTGCTTACATATTGAGCATACAATGTAAGGGAATGGATATAGTACCAGATACCCAGGTGCAATCACTGTGCCCCCAGGGGTCTGGCATGCAACAGACACATTCCCCAAACTATGTAGACAAACATCATGTAGTCTTCAATTGG
Organism: Protopterus annectens; assembly: GCF_019279795.1. Taxonomy (NCBI): domain Eukaryota; kingdom Metazoa; phylum Chordata; order Ceratodontiformes; family Protopteridae; genus Protopterus; species Protopterus annectens. The sequence continues at coordinate 635,039,744 of NC_056729.1, read as the reverse complement.
TGTGCGGAAATATACATTTGTCTGGCAGTGGGGTCTACATCTCTTAGGAACATGTATGCATTCTACAAACATCTGGGTGCTTAAGATGTCAGACACCTGTGAGGAGGTCACCCTACAAAACATATGCACTGATCTCGTTTACTGTGTAGCTCCAATGTTCCTGGAATTTCTGCATGCACATGTAGGAGCACTCACCTATTTGTGGGATTTGGCCTGCATAGATGGAACTGTAATGCTGCCCATAGGGGAAAACCAGCAGTTGAAGGCACTGATGTATGTGGACACATAGCACAATCTGTTACAGCAGATAGGCCACTTATGGTATTCCACGTACCATACCAGGTTACTAGGCTATGGGCCCTGAGCAGCCATATCCCTAGGCCACATGTTAACCTATGTGTATGCAAGGGAGCAGCTGATATCCCCATCCAACAGGGACACAGGTGGTATCCCAAGGGGGAATGTGTGAGACACACATCCAAGCTGCCAACAAGGCCAGTCCACATCACTCACCAGGTGGAGGCTGTGTGTGTGTGTGTGTGTGTGTGTGTGTGTGTGTGTGTGTGTGTGTGTGTGTGTGTGTGTGTGTGTGTGTGTGTGCGCGTGTGTGTATGTAGTCTTCCCTGCACAGATGAACATGTGGGTTAGGATCACTCCCCCTCACAACCTAATGTCAGTGTCTTAGCGGACTCTGATGATGATGGCGGTGGTGATAGTGAGGCACAGGTGGGGTTGTCAGGGTCTGAATCTGTGCCATTGGTTGGCATCCCACTTTCACCTACAGTGTCCCCGAACACAGTCAGTATGCCCACTCATACCCAGTCCAGCAGCCACAGATAATGGACAGTTGAGGGTGGTGGCATGGAACAGGCAAGTGTGGTGACTATGGCAAGTATGAGTGTAGACACTAGTCTTAACCAGAGAACAGGTGAGGTCCTACACAGGCAGATTGATAGGGGTACTCGAATGAGGACTGCTGCCATCAAGCCCCTGATGCAAGTGTCACAGCAGGTGTCAACAGATGCATGTTTTGGTCTGTCATGGATGCACAGGTACTTTCTGAATGCAACACCAGACAGATGCTCAGGTTCATGAATGCAACACTTCCTGGCATGCGTGACTACCTCCACAGCCTTGGTGATGCCACAAACTATTATTCTTCTGACATGGATAGATGCTGGGGTGAGACATTTTCAGTGATTGACCATGCAGTGTCTGTACTTGAGCATGTGGTGGGAGTAGGGCATCGGCCATGTGGATGTAGGTCAGCAACAACACCAGTTGGGAGTCCACATGGCTATGCACATCCACACTCCCGTAGTGACAATACCACCAGCACTACTGAAGGGAGGGTGCTGGCCACACCACAGTGGAGCATGCCATGGGCACATGGTCCTGGCCAGTCCAGTCCAGTCTAGGACATGGAGCCAGCAGACAGCAGTCACCATCGGAAAGTAGTATTGCATCTGGCCTTGGGTTTGGTGGTGCCTGTGAGACTCCTAGCAGAACCAGTTCCCATGTCTGTGGCTAGAGACAGTGAATTGTGCATCCTGCTATGTATGGTCCATGTCTGTCCAACATACCCCTGTGTAGGGTAACCACATGGGTTGACTGTGTGCCTACAAACACTCATACATCTCTATCACAAGCAGGTCACCACCAGACACACACAGTTCCTCTGCATGGCCCAATTGAACAACATCCCTCCAGACACACACACACACACACACACACACACACACACACACACACACACACACACACACACACACACACACACACACACACGATGTCAACCGTATGGCCCAGCTGAGGCCTCTGGCAAACCACACCACACCCTGTGCATGTGATGATACCTGAGGCACATCCCTGTTATCCATGCCATCAATGCAGGGACATGCTGATATGGGTGAATATAGTACAGTGTAGTTATGTAATGCTGTGTAAGGTGCTGACTGCTGGCAATTGTTATGGGTACACATCAAAGTGTATGTACTTTTTATAGTCATGATGCATTATTATTGTTAGTACTGCTGACTGCCTGTAGTCTCACATACTGTATTCTGTTTGTGTTCCAGCTGTCTGTGTGTCTGCAGGTTGTGGGCCTGCTGACATTACCAATGATGAGTATGGCAGAGTGGGAACACAGTGACCTTTTAATAGCCAAGGTACAGCTGTTTATGTACATGTTTACCAGGTGTGTATGCATGCAACAGTGTGTGAGGGACACTGGTGGCAGACAGTGTGACCTTACATGCATACCCTTTGACACAGCCAGCTAGCCTTCATATATGTCACCTGGGTGGTCTGTAGTACCACAGGCTAATACGTACAGAGGAGGTTACTTGAGTATTGGCACTAGGTCACACACAAACCTAGCCATTACTTTAACCCCAACATATTCACCTATCTTGTGGGCACAATGTAGTCACAGGGCCTTCACATGTCTACATATTGCACACACATAGGCAACACATAATGTGTGTGTGACATTATCAAATGTGGAGTGTGAGACACAGTTTGTAGTAATGTGACAGTTGGCAGCACATAGCATGCCCACGGCAAGTGCAATACACAGGACTTCCTCTGGTTTGCTACTATGATACTTTCTTAGTGTGACATTACCTTAGCTTACAGTATTTCTTATAACATTAAGGTGCAATAATTGCTCTATGCAATCAGTACAAAACTGTATGACATGTTTCTTGTGATAGAGTATTGGGACCTCTTTTCACTGTTTCAGTTGTTGTCACAGGTTACACCTTGCCAATCATGGACTGCAATCTGCAGGGTGGTACAAACATATCTCTCAACTGTATAGATTTCCACAGAATGTCAAGATTCTTGCCTCATATTTGTGGTGCATTTTCTCATAAACGTGTTTTTCTGGCAAATAGTTACCAAACCATTGCAGGTTGATGTCAATAAATAATGTCAGACATTATGAGTTGCAGATATAGGTTTGTAGGAGCAATATTTGACATGTGTCCCTATTATGTGGCCTTTGTCACCCCATTATTTATGGTTTTGTAAACATTTCATGATATAAGAGCTTGGGAGGTATGGGTACAGATGGTGACCATGCCTCTGACCACTTTATATGTCTGCAGGTTGTCCTGATGTCTGACACATAATTTATTGCCATCTGTCATAAACCTGTGGTTTTCTGGCCAATGTTTTGAGAACTCATGACAGACTGACACTGCAGATTAATAAAAGATATTGTGATATAACAGCACATACCCTTTGTAAGGTGAATTCACATGCATGACTTGTTCTGCTATCTATTTCCCATGTGTGACACAGCAATATGTGAAGGGTGTGCTCAGTGTTTGCTGTTTGCTCCCACTTCCCATATGGCTTTAACCAGATGTCTTTCTGGGAGTGGTTGAGAGGTATGCTGGTACATACATATATACATACACACACACACACACACACACACACACACACACACACACACACACACACACACACACACGCATACACACACACATTCATGACCTGCCCCTGTTGATAGCCAAACCTCTTCCGGCCCAGTTTTACAAATGATAATGCTAGATACATAATCGAAACACCACAGAGGTAATGTACTGTTATAATATCTGCCAGTACTATTAAAGTGGGTGACAATTGCAAGGGCTGTTAGGATTACCAATGGTGGGTTTAGAGGCCCTTAACATGGTAGAGCCACCTGAAACACACACACTGCTGCATGGGAACATGTATTGAAGCACACATGCACACAGAGTTGACACTTTCCATATTAGATGACCCACCTATCTTTTTATGTACAATACAGAGTGATATGACTATTGCATACACCACAGTGCCTTTGTGTTAGAAACTATGTAACTGTGCTTGTAAGGTGGATGACATCTGTAGGGGTTGCAACTAGGTTGATAATGGGGGAGCTCACAGGGTGGAAGAGGCACACAAAATGGTATAACCAATGCATACACACAGTAAAGACAGCCACTGGGGATATACATACACAGTTGCCAATAGATTAGTAACTCTACATAGCCACTTGTATGTACTATAGTGCTTTGTACACATTACATGCACCACAGAAATGATATGCTGTAGACATAACTTAGAACCTCTTACAAGTAACCTTGGTTATGCCTTCATGGATGGTGGGATAAAACACCCAAAATAGCAACTGGTCTCATTACAGTGCTCTTACATTCCCAGACAAATGACAGAGTAACAGACTTTGTATCCGCATGATGTTTCAGACAGGCACAATGTCTGATGCTGACATGTCTGTCAGTTCGGTACCTGTGATATATTTGGCAATGATTACTCATAAATGCCCATTGTTAGGAGGCATAGACCACATATAGGTTGCATACATCTAGATATTCCATACACATATGTACAGATGACTGGTATGGTCTGTATAGTTTAACACAGTGCATGTAAGGCAGATGTCATTAACTGCCTCTTTAAAGTAATACCATGGGGAGTGGGTCAACAGGTCTTAAAATGGTATAACTAACACACACACACAACAGCCACAGGGGATATGCTTCATACATAAACACACACAGTACTATAATTGCCAGTATTGAGATGTGAACCCCTACCTATCTAATTATTTGAAATATAGCATTACACAGTTATTACACATGACACAGAGCTTATAGGGCTGAAGGGGTGTCTCCAAATGTACTTCTAAGGTGAAGGACATCAGCAGCCCTTGTAAGTATGGAAATTAAAAGTGTACTGGGTGGAAAAGGCCTCAAAGTACTTTAATCTACACACTTACAAACACTTCTACACACACACATTTGTTAGAACTGAGAATAGAATCCTTGTCTGTCTAGCTATTTGTATTATACTGTTATGTAACTATCACATGCACCACAGAGCTTATAGGTCTAATGACTGTCCGAAGGTACCTCAAAGGTGAATGGCATCAGTGTCCCTTGTAAAGTAGGGCAATGGGAAGTGTACTTGGTGGAACACACTTCAAAATGGTATAACCCACCCCCCGACAGGATATGGATCACACACACACACACACACACACACACACACACACACACACACACACACACACACACACACACACACACACACAATATCATAGTTGCCAGTATTGAGTTTAGAACCCCTACCTATCCAGCTGTTTGTACTACAGTGTTACGCAATCATTGCACATGCCACAGAGCTTATAGGACTGAGGCCTGTCCAAAGGTACTTCTAAGGTGAATGACATCAGCAGCCATTGTAAAGTAGGGCAATGGGAAGTGTACTTCTTGGGAAAGGCCTCAAAATACTTTAACCTACAAACATACACACTGACAAACACACCAGAACTGAGATTAGAACCCTTGCCTATTTAGTTATTTGTATTATACTGTTATGTGGTTATTGCATGCGCCACAGAGCTTCTAGGGCTGAGTGCTGTCCAAAGGTACTTATAAGGTGAATGACATAAGCAGCCCTTGTAAAATAGGGCAATGAGCAGTGTACTGGATGGGAATGGCCTAAAAGTCTGTAACCTACAAACACACACTTACATTTGGCAGGACTGAGGTTAGAACCCCTACCTATCTGGTTATTTGTACTATAGTGTTACACAGTTATCGCAGGTGCCACACAGTGTATAGAGCTGACAAGTGTCCAAAGGTACATCTAAGGTGAATGACATCAGCAGATCTTGTAAAGTCGGGCATTTGTATGCATATTGAGGGAGTAAGGCCTCATAATACTTTAACCTATAAACACACACACACACAAAGGTGGGTGATGTGATATTACAACCCCCTACCTCAGTACTATTACACAATGGGGCTCACCTTCATGCTAGCTCATGCAACTGGTTACAACTGGTATGCAACTATCTGCAGCAGGACATCAGTCTATGTCTTTCAGGGTATCCCTGTCTATGACTCACTCTGTGTGTGTGTGTCTGTCTGCCTGTCTCCCACTCTCTATCACTGTCTGTTTTTCTCTTCCCCATGTCTATGTGTGTGTATGCTTGAAATATTGCTCTATGTTTCCCATATATATGTCTGTTATCACATGCAACAGATGCAGATATACCACCTATGGGCCACCTACAGCTAGCTGATGGTACTCCTGTCTGATGGGTGTGGGTAGAGACAGTTAAGGTGCACATAGCTGTCTGTATGCAAAGACATCTATGCACAATATGGTTATATACACTGATGTGGGTTTAGATATGGATTGTAATTCTCTAAGTGTATAAACATGCCCAGTATGACCTTCTGTAGTAAGAGAGGGACTCCATTCCAGAGATAGTTGTACTCCGGTCTGGTGCTTTGTGTGCTACAAGTATATCTGTCAACCTGTTAGTGCAAGAAATATGGAGATAGCCTGCCAAAATGGGGGGACAATGGCCCAAACATAGGGAGATACTGTAAATATTGCTTTTATTAATGTAGAAAGTTGCTAGCATAACAGGGTTTGTTTTAGCAGACATCTTCTGACATATATGTCATCTGACACTGAAATGTATTGTGTCATTACTTACTGACAGATATCCTCAGATCATCACAGTGCTTTACCTGGGAAATACAAGATGTATGATGCACAGACTGAAATTGTGAGCCAAACTATAAACATTCTTGCCTAGTCTAGCTGGTTGAAAGGTGTGGCTACAGCCGATTGGCTGATGAAGCTTTGTAAACAGTACAGCACCTCAGTGATATACTGGCTTGGGATCTCCTGCTTGTGTGATATTCTTCTTAACTGATAAGCCATAGCCTGGCGTGGGTACAGAATGCATGATACTGAGTAGAGATGTCCATTATATGTGTGTTATATGTCACATAGCACTGTGATTTCCAGTTATGTCAGTGGCAGGGCAGTACAGAGTAATGTGGTGAATCACTGGCAGACATTTGTATATAGGTGGATAGGTTGATATGAGGTCACTAGGCTATTGGGCCTAAAGCCCTTATAACCCTTGCAGATGAGAGTGTAGCCCATGTTAAGACAAGTCAGCACCCAGAGCCCCTGTCGAGCAGGGACACAGGTGGAATCACAGGACTGTATTTTCTGTTTCCCATGCACTTAGACAGGGAGCATATCACAAGGGTATTGAGGCACTTGGCTTGATGTGTACAGGGAGTGTATTCCACAGATGGGAGAGTCTGTGGGACATGTACCTGTCACACCAACAAGCCCTATTGATATTACAGACCAGGTTGATGGTGCGCCTACAGGTTATTCGAGTGGGCCTTGCCTTCCAGATATGCAACAGTCACCTTATGACAGGGTCTGGATTGCTTTATATGCCAGACAGAGATCACCTCAGAGGAGTCTTTATGGAACTAAGTAGAGAGACAGTGCTGTAAGTATTTCTGTAGGGTAGGTGTTTGGGGTCCTGGAACCTCTGTGGTCTCCCAAGCTGCTGCATGTCCTTTGTGAGGTACATGCCGAAGGGGGTGTTGTATAAAATAATTGGCCTTATAAGCTTAGAATAGATGGACCTTATGACCTCTTTGTCCCTGGATGAGACACCCTTACTTTTGAGTTGGCCCATCTATGAAACTTTCTGTGCAATGGAAGCGACATGGTGCACAGACTCCAGTTGCTATCAACCTGGGTGGCCAAATGCCTCATTACTGATTGTGTATGTTGGACATTGTTGTTAATGTGATAATATGTGGGGACATCAGTCTCCCTGAAGGGGATGATGATGATGCATCTGCAGGCATTCAGCTTGAGGCCATGTTTCTGGCAGCAGTCATTTGTTTTGGTGAGACCTGTTTGTGGGACATCCATATCTCTTTGGGTATTGATGACTGTTCCCAGCTTGCAGTCATCTGCCAAGTTGGTCAGCCACAAATAAGTGTTTTTCCCTGCACCTCAGAGAAGTATATCTTGGGTACCAGAGGCCCCCAGACCAATCCCTGTGATATGCCACCCATTACGGGTGTACTGCTTGGGTTGGCTACCCCTATTATGATTATGTGGGTTCTATCAATGAACCAGTTTGCTACCCATCTGGTGACATATGGATTGCTGCCTAACTGACAGGGTTCATGTATTATGGCCAAGTGGGGAATAGTGTGTAAGGCCTTGGCCAAATCAAGGTGGCTGGAGTGCACCATCTTTCCCTCATCCATGCCTTTGTTGGCTGTCTCAAGGATGTCATCCAGAGTTCACTGACATACCTCCCCTTGAGAAAGACAGATTGTGTGGGGACAAGTATTTGGAGTTTGCTAATGTCTCTGTTAATGAGCTCCATGATTATCCATTCCATGGCCTTGCAGATCAGGCTAGTTAGGCTGATGGGTCTTTAATTTCCCGGATCGGTGAACACTCCACCTTGGTGTATGGGGATGACAGTGGCTGTCCACCTCTTAGCTGTGACTAAGGCAGTACTCAGGCTTTGGTTGTGTAGGGTGCGTAATGATGCTGCCAGTTCATGCCTGGGTTCATGTAGGTTGCAGGCTGGGATGTATTCAAGTCCCATGGAGGCTGCCTTCTTGGCATTGAGAAGGTAGTGATGCCCTGTTCCCTAATGATAAGGGTTGGATGGTCAGGTACTGGGGATGTCCTGCTTTCCTGATGGGGGGCATGGGAGAGAAATTGCCGCTGAATCTGTCAGCCAGTAGATTGGCTATATCTATGCCATTTGTGTATGTGGTGTCCTTGACCACCAGTTCTGCACAGATCTGGGAGCTTTCTTTGCTAATGCAGACATATGTGAGGAAGGCCTTATGATTGTCTGTCTTAGATGTGGGCAATTTGGACTTAGAGATGCCTTTAGAGGATTTCAGTGGTGCTCTTATTTGTTTGTTCAGGCTAGGGGTGATTACTTCCAATTGCGCACCTGCTCCTTCTCAGTCTTGGACAGCGATGTCATCCTTTTTTTACATAATTCTTTTATTGAAGATGTTTGCAGACTGGTTTGCTCTCCCTTGTGGATGATGATGTTGTCCCATCAGGTATTCCTGATTCTATGCATCTGTATATATGTGTGTGTATATATATATATATATATATATATATCTTTTGTGTACATTTGGACATTGTTGCCTGTTCTTCCAGTGAGGTAGGGAGCTGTTCAGCTGTTTATACCATTCTTCTGATGGCTGTGCTCAGCCTGGGGATATTTTCATTTTAACATGTGTAGAGGGGGCTCAGGAGAGATGGTGATATCAAACGTGACCGCTTTTTTGCCGGATCTTGCCAGGGAGGATGATATCATAGGGGTGCTGCAGTGGTTAATCATGTTAGTTACTGGCAAGTCCAACATATGTATCAAGCAAAGTGCCTCTTTGGCCCTCTTCAAAAGGAACCTTGATGATTGGATGGGAGAAAGGAAATTCACCCTGGGGATCACGTCAGTCACCCTGCTAGACAGGCGTCCAGGAAGTAAATAGTGTGGGAAGAAATAGCCAGGGAATTGTTATGGCTAAGCTTGTATAGGCCCTAGGGCCGATAGCTTAGTACCAACCTATGAACATATGAACATCTTGTGGGGGTATCAAGTAGATGACCTAAAGATTTAGCATTGATAAGATGGGGGAATCTCTGTGCATTTCTGTTCTGGCATAGTTGGTTTTCTAATCAGTGGTTGGGTAATATAAGTCAGCCAGGATCAGGGTAACTGGTTGAATCTTGATAGATTTGTAGACAACCAGATATGTGAGGTGGGTATCCTCAGTCAGATATGTGTGCCTGTAGCTACCTATAATTTGCATAGGGATCTTGTCAGCAGCTGTGGACCAGGTTTCTGTGATTGCACAAATGTCACAATCTGCCAGGGTTACACATGCTTGCAATGAGTACATTTTCCTGTTTAGACTTCTAGCATTTAGCAGCATGGCCTTTACTTCGCATTTTGTTAAGTGTTAATATGTTGGTAGGATTGACCCCATGACTTTCCCTAAAAAGGCACTATGAAGGAGGCAAGTGCCTTTGCCAGAGGCCTGAAGGCCAAGTGAGGCAGATGCAGGCAATCTCTAGCAAAGCAGAGTGGTCTGTCAGTCATATGTTCCTAGGCTGCCAGGCAGTGGATCCCCCTGGAATGATACCAGTAAGTAAGCCAATTGTTACTGACAATAATTTTCTGTTTGCATTGAGCCATCATTCCAGGTGACAGTAGAATGCTGCTTAAGGCTAGGGACATACCTGAAAGGGACACATATTCAGCAAGCTGAATCGTGTCTGCCTTCCTATAGTCCAGGGAGGTACATCTGACGCCATTCACACCGCCATGGACTAGGCCAGAGTGATAACAGTATCTGTTGTAGAGTGACCTAAGTGCATGTGTGATATGGTGGATTCTGGCACCTGACAGACAAGTGAGCATGACATTCTCCTTATCTGGAGCCTGGTGAGAGGCGCATCTGTGTGTTTTACAATGGAGTCTCCTGTGAGTAATATGTTGGGTTTATGGTAAGGCCTTAGTGGTTGCGAGATGCATGGTATGTGGTGTGTAGGTCTGTGGAGTTCCCATGTGGTTTTACCGCTGAGGTGTCCTTTATTTGTGTTTTTGTTTTGTTGTGGACCTCCACTTACTTGGGTGTGTGTTGTGTGGTTTTGGGTGATGTTTACTGACTCCATACCCTGCAGAGTACCTATGTTACTGCACAATTTGTTCTGGTATGCATATTTTCCATTTGTCTGGCCAGTAGTTCTCTTCCCCTTATGTGTGTCTCTTTGTCCTTCTGTAGTCCAGACACAGGCTTTGCCCACAGTGGCTGCTGTTATGTATTTGTATTTCTGGTGTGAGAGGGATAGATGCCGCAACATCACACACAGGATTATGGGCTTCACATGTCTAAGTGTACCTATTTAGCAGGTTGTCCATCATTGCACCACTACATCTGTTGTGGTCCTCAGATGATTTGTGTTGCTATGTTATTATTAGGCTACATGTTGGCCCTAGCTGTCAACCTGTCACAGACTGACATCTGGACAGACCCATATATGACAGTCAGACACAGGCCCACACATGGGGACAGGGTGTTAATAATACTCTGCCAAACATAGGCAGTTGGGAGACCGGTTTGGTATTTGCTTGCTTTTTTATGGGTATGATGTCTGCTTCTCCATGGTCTGCCACTGATATTTTGACATAAACCTTTCTTGTTTTGCAAATAGTTTGGCAGGCAAATACAATGTTAGGACAAGCATAACAGATATACGTGGCATACCTGTGGTCCGTCTGTGACAGCCTGTCGTTCCAGGGGTATGGATGGTGGCCAGTGACTTGTTATCAGTGCTGACACAGTCAGGTGGCAGACATTTATAACCTGGCAGTACACTAATTTTCAGGTACCTCCTGTCCTACTAGGCACCATACCTCCCAACCTCTTAGAGCCAGAAGTCTGGAGAAAGCCATAAATATTTGGGTGACAAAAGGCCAAACATAGGGACAGGTGTTAAATATTGCCCTTACAAACATAGATAGCTGCAACAATAACAGGGTTTGCATTAGCATGCATTTTTCTAATGGGTATGAAGTCTGAAACTAAAGTTTGTTCATTATTTTCTGACTTTAGTCTTTCATGATTTGCCAATGAATTGCCAGTAAACCACAAGTTCATGACAAACAGCAAACATATGATGCAAAACTCTGGACATTCTGCAAAAATCTGTACAGTTGAGAGGTAGGCTATGCACTGTGTAGGTTACTCTGAGCTGTGTACTGTCTTTATGAGTGATCCCTGTCCTTGACTTGTCCATCTTCCCTGCAGTAATGGATATTGACTTTTGGACAGTGTGTACAGGTCCTACTGTAGGTGTAGCTGACATGCAAACTAGTTGGCACAGAAAGTCTTGGAACATGGACCCTGTCAACCACAGTACTGTACCTAGGTCACTTAGCAAATGCAGCCAAGTGTAAGTGCTGCCTACTTCCTGACAGTATTAACCATAAATATACATAGCTCATCAACCCCTGCATATTGTGGACATGAAACAAGTTATCAAGTTGATTGGCACAGCCCTAAGAATGTGTGCTCTGCTGCTATTACCCTACAAACATACACAATACTGCATTTCTATGGGGACACAAGTATGTTGCGGGGGGGGGGTCATGCCTGTCAACTGTACACATTCACACAGACTGTGCAGATGTTGGATTTACTTTTTGACTCCATTTAGCATAGTGTTGTGCTTGTCTTGGAGAATACTGGCATATCACTAAAGACCGGAAATTAAGATGTAATGACAGACATTTGGGTTTCAGACTTTCTACCCTTCAGAGACTTCATGCAACTGCAAGACCTGCTGTGATATTACTGTGTAAGTCTGTAAGAGGACCATTTTATTATTGTCCCTATTTGTGGGCCTTGGTCAGGCATACCTTAATTGATTTCTACAGCTGATTTGCTGGGAGACGCTGAGGGGTGAATATGGGACCCCAACATTGGCATCCATGCATGTGACCTATGACCTCCCAGTTTATTTGTCCCCCACATGCACTGCAGTGCGTTTTGCCAGCTAGGGGACTACTCCATACTCTGCAAAGGCCAGTATTGTGCAGACATTTCCTGTTGTCCCACATAGCTGTCAGTTGTCTGCTGCCATCCCAGAAGGCCACCCCATTCCCTTGCATACATGCAGCAATACCTGAGATATGCTACCAAAATGTACTACTACATTCATCTATTGTTAAGAAGAGTGACTTACCTTGTGCCTGTGGCAGTTGTGAGGATGGGGCTTGAGGGCTGACTCTATCGGATGCACACAGTACATGGTCTGTACATGGTAAGGTACAGGTAGTGTGATGTGTGTGGCATCCATTTTACTGTGTGTGCGAGTCAGAGAAATGTGTTAGTCCCTGGGTCCCTAGGGTGTCAGTGTATGTGCTATGTATTGCCTCTTTGCCAAGGTCTGGGCATACTGGGCATGCCTACATCTGCCTACAGGGGCAGGTTCAGGGGGTTCATCTTTCAAGTCCCCTTGTGCCTGTGGAGGCCTTGGCAATGGTGAGGGGGGGGGGTTGTGTGCCCCTTCCCTGTGATGTTCCTGCCAGAGCTGTTTCTGCAGGATCATATTGTGTAGCATGGCACATACTATGAACATATGCGCACATGTGGCTAGAGAGTACTGCAAGGCTCCACCAGATATGTCAAAGCAGTCGAACCTTGACTTGAGCATCCCAACACATGCTCTATAATGTTCCTAGTTTGTGTGTGTTCCTCATTATGGAATTCTACAGTGGGTGTGTGTGTGTGCATTTCTGATGGGTGTCATCATCCATGGTTCCAGTGCATAGCCAGCATCCCCCACAAGATGGCCATACAGGATGTCCCCCCTGGCAAATGCCTGGTACAGCTCTGAGGCATGCAAGATGTGGTAGTAGTGATAGTTGCCAGGGCTGCCAGCAGACACATTCATGATAATGCCCTGGGCATTGAACACAACCTGGCAGTTGATGGAGTGATAGCCCTTGTGGATGACATACATGCTAGTGTCTTCACTGGGTGGTGCTTTGATGTGAACGTGAGTGCAGTCTATAGCACCCAGTACCTCTGGGTAGTCTGCTACATGGTGGAAGAGATGCATATTGCTGGTCCTCTCCTCACGGGTGTTGGGGAAATAAATGTGCTCACTGGCATGTGGTCACATGGCATCCAAGAACTGGTGGAGTACCCTGGATGCAGATGCCTGTGAGACCCCCATGATGTCCCCAGTAGGTCTTTGGAATGTACCTGCATCTAGTATTCTTAAGGCTACACACACCTTGGTTTCAACTGGGATGAGCTCCCCTCTGTTGGCTTTGGGTCTGAGGTGATGCTGGCAGAGCTCGGTGAGCTGCTAAAGTATGTCCTTGTCCACCCTGTAATGCTCTAGTATCACCAGATCATTTAGCCCCTGGGGGGTTAGCCTGGGTCTAAACACTCTTCTCATCCTCAGTCTGGACTGGTTGTCAGCACTATCCTCATCATTGCCCTCAGTCTGTAGCACATACAGATGTAGAAAAGCAGCAACAGACTATCATTTTGTCAGTTAAAATTCCCAAGTGTGCACACCAATGGTGCAGAGTTTGTGAGAAAAAACATACGGAAAGGTGTTTGCATACTTTATACTGGTGTGCTGCACATGATGCCTGTGTGATTGGCTGACTATGATACAGTCCACCTGCCAGTTATATTATTGAGGGGTTTGAATGGGCCACTGTGAGTGGCACAGTCTGTATTAGTGATTTGTAGTTCACTTCCTTTATACTGCTATTTCCGTTTTTTTCTGTATTTCCACTGTGTTTAAGCCCCATGGTATACTGCGCAAACCCACAGAGCTGGTGTAAACATTTCTGAGCAGAAAAGGCCCTTCCCTGCACACAAACATGGTTATCATTTCTTGAACCAGCTAAGCAGCCTCAGACACACACCCTTGCTTAGCTGTGCTTAGCTCAGCGCAAATAAGAGCCTTGGAGCTCCAATGTGCTTACACCAAGCATGACACACCCCTTTCTCATGTCAGCTGCTTCTTCTGCTTATACCACCACATTATAACTGCTACACAGTTAGGTAATGTGGGCACAGTCTCCCATTTTGCTATTCAATAAATGTAGCTCATTTACATACCCCACTGCCTTAGTCCCTAGTTACATCACTACACCAGACACTATGTCCTTAGCAACCACTGTTACCTGTTATTGTTATGAGTCTGCATGCTGCCCGTTATAATGGTAAAATTCATGTTTCACATTTAATTGACTTTTTACATTTTTTTTTTGCACGATCGCATTTGCGCATCACTGAGCTCTGCTTAAACGTCCAAAATTGCCCAAAAATAAATTCATTTTTGCAATTTTAAAACACTTTTGCATGCCAATGCCCATAGTTTTGACCATTAGCATGCAGACTAAGCATAATACATGCTTTACTTTCAGCTGCCATGCCCCTGTTTTGATTTTTGCAGATATGTACACGGTTAGTAACCAAATACTTTTCAGATGGAGACACGGCTCCAACACTGATGCCTGTTTGCTTGCTGGATCGCTAATTCACCTCATTTGCATGGTTTTCACCAGCAAATGAGGAGATTTACATTATTCCATGGTGTCCATGTCAGAACAGTGCTGGGAGGCTCATGCATGCCCCCAGCCTTGTTTACTGAATTGCACATGCTCCAAACTCTGTGTTCGAACCGTGCCACTATTCTTACATGGAGATTAGCTCCATGTAAGCTTTATTGAATCCTGGCAAATGAGTTTTCCTTCAGTAATCTTCAACTCAGATAAGGTTCAGCCTACACACTGCTGCCACAAGGGTGTAGGCAGGGCCCTTCTAAAGTAATATGGCTGGTATAGTGCTCAAGTGTTACAATGCAATCTAGATTCAGCAGATATGAATCTAGTCTCTGCTGTGTTCTAGTTACGCAAAGCAATAGAACAACCTTTTTTAAGTGCAGAAAATACAGTAAAAATCATCAATGCCATCAGCAAAGTACAAAGGAAACTTAAAAAGTAAAAATACAGTCAGCAAAGTGCAAAGGAAACTCAAAAAGTACTTTTTTTTTATTTTAGCAGTGGATGCTTTGGATTTCAGCAGAATTTCTCCAAACCTCAGGCAGAAGTGGAAAACAAATTTGGTGATGCACGGTATTAGCCATTACAGGTATAAAATAAATTTGTAAACTTGGAAAAAAACAACAAGCAACAAAAGTAGACA
>NC_056729.1:634821624-635019124 GCF_019279795.1 Protopterus annectens | reverse complement strand
GATCCAGAATATTTGTTCCCCTTTCTGGGGTATGGAAAATATGTTCCAGGGCATTTGAATTAACAAAGTCAAGGAACTTTTGTGCTAGCGAGTTAGGGCTAGCATAGGTTTCCCAGTTGATGGTGGGATAATTGAAATCTCCCACAATCAATGTGTTCAGTAAAATTTGGATTGTCTCCAGTTTTGTCAAGTAGGCTTCATGGGCATCCTGAACCATGGAGGGGACTCTATAACTGGCTATGACTTGACTGGGGGTCTTACCCACTGCAACCTGGTCCTGGACTAACTACACGGAGTTGTCCAGTCTAACTAAACTGGAGGTGACTTTATCTCTAATATAGATTGAAACACTGCCTCCATTAGTTTTCTCACATTCATTTTGGAGTCTAAAGGTATGGAAGGCATTGTAGCATTGCAAGGTTGGGGTACTCTCTCAGGCCTTGAATCAGGTTTCTGTGACTGCACAGACATCTACATCTTCTAGTGATAGAAGTGCTTCAGGGAGTGCAGTTTTTGGTTTGAGCTCCTACCATTTAGCAGCATGACCCTTACTTTTTTTTGATTGGTTAATTTCACGTCGATACTGTTGTTTTCAAGACCTTACTTTAAAAAAAAGCACTATGGATGAGGCAAGAGCCTTTGCCAGTATCTAAAAGCCTAGAGGTGCCAGGTGCAAATCATCTATGGCAAAGTAGCAAGGTTTGTCGAACATGGCTTCCCAAGCTGACAGGAACTGGATCCCCTTTGAATAACACCTAAAGCTGATCCAATTATTAAAATCAATCTTTTTTTTTTTTTATACTGTGGCATCATTTTAGGTGAGGGTAGTATGCTGCTTAAGGCTAGGGACATACCTGCCTGGGACACACACTCAGAGAGCTCAACCGTGTTTCTCTTCATATAGTCCAGTGAGGTACATCTCAGGTCATTTACACCAACATGAACTATGACAAAGTCATAACGGTAGTTGTTGCTGAGAGACCTGAGTGCATGCATGATCTGACGAATCCTGGCACTGGACAGGCAACTCACCATGACTTTATCCTTGTCCAACCTGGTGAGTGGGATATCCACTCACTATTCTCACTTTTGAAACTCTAATGACAAGAACATTTGTTTTTTGAGTATTATGCCTTACTGGCTTGGAGGGTGAGACATTGGTCTGGCTATGTCTCATGGGTGCTGTGGGGAATGTGTTAGTTGAAGCAGTCTTGTGTTTTGGAGGTCTCTGGTGTTGCAGTAAATTTTTTGAGAGAACCTCCGCATATTTGGATTTATGTGTTTGATATTGATTTGCATACTACATGTATGAGTAGTGGTAAGTTTATGAGTAGTGGTACTATGAGCATATGTAATGGTGGGTGAGATGAGAGCCTTCTTCATGTTACTGTTTTGAGTGAGAGAAAGCATGAATTCTAGATTTTTGGTGTAGATGCATCTCTCATACTCTGTACTAGAGTGTATTAGTAGAGGGTTGTCTGTGTACATGAGGCAATTGCTACACTCCCTCAAGAGACCCAAGTAAACAAGGTTGGTGGGAGAAACAAGAATAGTCTAACTGCCCATAATGCTATGTTGGAGACTGTTGTCACTGGGGTGGCCATTCAGAATCAATCATGGAGGAGCTCAGTGGGTGACTATTTCTGACTGGGTTTTAGGAAATATTTGTTGAATTTGACTGTCCGGCTTTGACATACAACTGCCATGAGCTATGTGGGCTATTTCTGGGACTTAAGATTTGAATAACTCCTCAATTTCATTATATTATATACAAACAAAAAAATAAACATCCACTTTCTCACCCAGTTTATATTATAATTGTTTATCTGAAAGCCTACAATAGTCTATAATTGTTTGTGAAACTTGTTACTTATCTAAATAATTCTATCAAATCCTTTATGCATGATTTACCTTTCCAAAATATACACATAGAAGTATATGTATTTCTTTTATTTGTCTGCTGGCAGTTTTCTTGTCATCTTTGGTAAAATATTATTTCTGCAATATCTGATAATAATGAAGTGAAGATAGTGAAACAGTAATGTAATTAATTAAGCAGAATGTTTCTAGATTCTTCACTTATAGTAACCATTGTGAATTGTTACGTATCTGGAATAAGTTTTTAGTGTAATCAACTATCAAAAAAGGGCATAATAAGAACAAAACACAAAAAAACACTAGACATGGTATGTTGTCAGAAAAACGTACATGCTGATTGGATAGGCAGTCAGAGCAGCTGGACCAGCCATACATACCTCTGTAGACTTTTGCAGACTGTTCTTTTTTTTCTTCTGTTCCATGCAGAATTTATTTTGCCATAAATCATCCAGCGCTACATACATTTCAGAAAATAGACATATAGGAAAACTATCCTTCGCTGCTGCTCCATACATTTTACAACTAATTAACTTTTCAAAAATGTGCATATTGATTGGACAACCCAGTCAGTGTGCTCTTTGAAAATGGGAGTAGTTCTTTACACTAAACACACTTTCTACATGCTACTAAATGGCACATTTATTTGTTTTTCTCTGAAGTTCCACCAGTAAATTCCTTCCAGGAGAAGACTGGTCTAGATTTTGAGGGTTGCTATAATGGTTAAAGTGTTTATCTCACAGTCACAAGGTAGAGGGTTTGATTCTCACTTTCAAAACAGAAACTGGCTTGACTTAAAACAGCCTGCCTCGTACTTACCTATGTCTAGAGATCCCCTATGACTGTCTCCTCTGCACCAGACATGCCTAGAAATGTTTTAGTGTAAAACAGAGCATGTGCAGTGTGCATCTTAGACATTCCAGGCTACTAGAAGCTGATGGAAATCTGCTTATGCTGTGACATGTCTTAGAAAAGGTAAGATTTTTTTTCCTTAAACAATGTCATTGTATAATAGTAATAAGCCAATCATATTTGTGAGTAATACAGGATTTACCCACAGCTGGCTTTGTTTAATGACACAGGCTTCACCATTGTGACCAAATCATGCCAACCATAGGTAAATCTTATGTTACCTACACCCAGTTGTGGATTATTTCAAAAAGACAGTATAGCTGTCCTCATCCTTATGTGTTCATCAGTATTTTGTCACATTGGGGGGAAAAAAAAAATATATATATATATAAATATTGCAAGGAAAAAATAAAAAATAAAGGATGCATCTTGCACAAGTCCCTATAAATAAAATATGTCAGTGAGAGAATAGAAAGCAGATGAACCTTTGGAAGGACATGCTATGTTTTGATAGATGTTATTATTGTTAGATTTTATTTATAAAAAAAAGTATGCAACAATGTTTCACATGGCCAGTCCTAGAATTGGTTTAGCCTGTCCTGTTGTGTCTACCATTTAACTTATGAATGAGAGGTTTGTAGTCCTTTTGAAGTGAATAGAAAGGATGCATTCCTCTCTCTTAGTTTTCATATCTATTTGGCTGTGCTTCACTCAACTGTATCACAGCACTTTTTTTACAACAGATGACTTCATTCAATTATTTTTTGTCACCTCTCATATGCAGTTATGCCATCCTCAAATCTGGCTTTAATTCATTATGTGGTGAAAAAATGTTTGATGTTGGCATCCTGCCATTCCATAGTCTAAGTGGGTGTTTAGTATGCACAACACTAAAGATACGGCTCATATCATTCTGAAGTTAAAGACTGGTTGTGTTAGCAATATTCAATCATTCACTTTCATAAATGTTGACTGACAACCTTAAAGATCTGCTAGATACCAAAATGTAATGAACCTACCCAAGCAAGAGATCGCATTCACTTCAACATAGTCAAGTATAATGCATCTGTCAGTTGTCACTGAATGAAGCATTAACATATTTTAGTTTAGTTCCCCTGAGTAAACGAGTGGATTATATTTGAAGTGGAAGTATACTGACGTGTGTGTGTGTGTATGTGTGTGTGTGTGTGTGTGTGTGTGTGTGTGTGTGTGTGTGTGTGTGTGTGTGTGTGTGTGTGTGTGTGTGTGTGTGTGTGTGTGCGTGTACTTGTTATGTCATCATTTCCTTCAGAATTAATTTCTCAGTCAGCCATCGCATTTCTGCAGCTGGCATGCAATAATTCTATGTCATCGTGTTTTGCAGATCAATATCCAATATAGCTGCATACTGCAGACCTACCATCACACAAGGTCAAGCTTAAGTGGAGAAAAGGCTGCTCTCTTTAATATCTTTTTAGATAGTAAATGGAGATCAAGACCATAGTTAAAATCTTACATATGCACCAACTGTGACTGAAACTGCCATGCTATTATCATTTTATTGATAGTGCAAACTTTTTTTACTAACAGTTAGTATTCACATTTAAACACTAACAGTACTCACATTTAAACACTGACAGTATTCACATTTAAACAATGCTTCATCTATGATTTGCATTTACATTGATAACCTTTAAAGGTTCTGATCTAAACTTTGATTTTTTTCACGTGATATTGAGTTTGTTTTTTATTATGTATGAAGACTGTATCACAAATTGACTTTTATACTGAGTGCATCAGATGGGTCATGAAAGACAAAGAAAGACAGAGAATTACCCTGATAAGAGAGAGAATAAATTAAAATGTCTGGTTTAATAGTCACTATTTTGCATTTTTGCACTTTGGGGATGTAAAAATATGAACAAGTTTGCTTGTTATGAATGAGTTATAGTCTTTGAAAAATAGCTTACATAAAATATATATATATATATACATATATATATATATATATATATATATATATATATAACTGCGGTGGTGGTGCTGTGGTAGCATTGCCACCTCACAGTAAGATGCTGTCCTGTTCGATTCTCAGTTAGAACGTCTTCTATGTGGAGACATGCGTGAATGGGCGTACCTTCGTTGAAGGTTGTCCGTCAGGGCCGGCAACTCGGCATGTAAAAATCTACTGCCAGTCATTAATGGACTGGAGTTCCGCTGTGGCGATCCCTAACCAGGGAAAGCCGAAAGACACAACAATATATATATATATATATATATATATATATATATATATATATATATATATATATATATATACATCTATGGTTATGCTTGCATCTGGGGCATTCCAGAGAGCCACAGGAAATGCTGTGGAAGTATCACAGACAGCTGCCAGTCATATCCTGGCAAAATCTGGAAGCAATGAGCAGCAAAGTGGATTGCTACATATATTTCCCATCCACGCCCATGAACTGAAGAAAAGTAATGCACTAGTTCTACAACATAGCTAACTTCCCCATGTACTTGGTCCAATAGATTGCACACACATAGTTGACAAGACACCAGTTAATCCAGAAGCAGACCAATGCATAAACAGAAAGGAATGGCCATCCATTAACTGCCAAGTTATGTGTGAAACAGATGGCAGCATAACAAAACACTTCATGGCAGCACACCCAGGAAGTGTCCATGATGTTGCCATTTGGAGGGAAAATGGACTTGCATTTCAGCAAGTAGAGGGATTGCTAATGGGTAAGTACAGGAACACAGCTAGGATGCAATCTAAGTGTCTCCCTCTCAACAATATCCATTCTGACCAAAAGTGTTTTTCTTCTCCACAACAGGTGACTGCGGTTATCCACGTGAGCCATGGCGAATGACACTGTACCATGAACCATCCAGCTCTGCACAGGAGGCCTACAATAGGGCACACAACATCCAGAAGTATCACAGAGCATTTGCTTGGTGAACTGAAAGTAAAGTTCAGATGTCTGGATGCATCTGGGTTGCATTGCAATACACACTTGAGAAGGCAGCACTGATGATAACGGTGTGTGCTACGCCGCACAACATGCTAACCCTAGTGCATGGTGGTCTTCCAGAAGCAGGTGTGTGTGAACTACCACAAGAACCACAAATGTATTTATTTATTTTGTTTACCAGGTAATGTCCGGCTGGGCATGAGACCCATTTTCAGTGGAGGCCTGGGGAGAAAATCTCCATACATAAAATAGACAGTATTAAACAATCAAACTGAATACGTATTAATCAACAATGTACAAAGTAAGTCAGTAAAGAAATTACTATATAACAATAATTAGCAAATAATTAACAAAAAATGGCACAGTGATAAAAACTGGCTGCATGAGTTAATAGTAAGAACAGTGTGATACAGTAATTGCAAGATAGAGAAATGCAGTCTACATAACAGTTAAAGACAAAGCAGTATGTATGTATGTATGTATGTATGTATGTATACATTGATAACTGAAACCAAGTGTAGAAACAAGATAGCAAATGTCTGAAGAGGACATCCCACAGTTATTGGAGGAGGAGCAGAAGGACAGATGGGACAGAAGTCACAGGTGTAGGCAATGTAGGATGCGAGCATAATTGTAGGCTCAGGCTACACAGCAGTGTCTGAACCAAACATATCAGTCATGACAAGCCACATGTACATAGGTTCATAGGGAGGTACTAGGCTATTGTCCATAGGGCCTATATAAGCCTAGCCAAAAAGGTACCCTGGCTTTTGCCACCCAAGAAAATTATTTTCCTCTGTCCCTGTCGAGGAGAGCCACAGAAGTGATCCCTGGAGTGAATTTCTTATTTCCCATCCAATCATCAAGATTTTTCTTGAAGAGTGCTAATGAAGAGCTTTGTTTGATATATATAGGTAGTTTGTTCCAGAGTACGGGAAGTCTCTGGGACAGGACTCTATCCCTCCAGCATGTTCTGTTTATTGTAGTGACAAGGTTTAGGTCCCTAGAGAGTTTAGCTCGGAGGGATTGAGATTTCTTTAAGTGGAGCATGTCCAACAGCTCTGGGTTTGACATAGCTTTGTATGTTAGGCAGAGATCGCCTCTGAGTAGGTGATATGCAACAGAGTAAAGCTGGAGTTTTTTGAGGCGGTCTGCGTAGGGCATCTGTTTGAGGCTGGTAATCTTCTTTGTGAGGTATTTCTGCAGCCTTTCCAGTTGTTGTAGATGTCTTGTGAGGTACATACCAAAAAGGGCATTGTACTCTATAATGGGTCTGATTGAGAGTAGAGGGGAACAATGACCTCTTTTTTCCTGGATGAAAAACCTTTTTTGATGAGGTGTGCCACATAGAAGGATTTCCTGACAACTGTGGCAAGGTGATTATCAAAGAAGAGATTACTGTCCATCTGTGTCCCAACGTCTCTTATCACACTTTTGGTGTTAAGTAGATCACCGCCTATGTGGTAGTTTATGGGGGCAGAGTTTTTCCAAAGCGGATGACAATGCACTTTTTGGCATTGAGCTTAAGGCCATGGCTTTGACACCAGGCATCTGTCTCAGTGAGCCCCTTTTGTAGGATGTCTACTTCATTAGGAGTTTCGATTATGACTCCTAGTTTGCAGTCATCTGCAAACTTCATTAGCCAAAGACATTCTGTGTTAGCTTGTACTTCAAAGAAGTAGATACCAGACAGGAGAGGACCCAGGACTTAACCCTGTGGTACTCCACTTGTCACTGGTCTGAAATCGGATTTGGATTCTGCTACTTTCACAGTGTGGGTTCGGTCAGTGAGCCATTTGGCAACCCATCTTGTGACATAGGGATTTATACCTAGTTTAGTGAGTTTATCTATAATTCCAGAGTGGGGGATGGTATTGAGAGCCTTGGCGAGATCTAGATAGGCTGTATGAACCAACTTACCTTCGTCTATGGCTTTGGTGACTGCTTCAAAGAAGTCTATCAGGTTTAAGAGAGATGATCTGCCTTTTACAAAACTTAACTGGGTAGAGTCCCGAGTTTGGAGATTACCAATGTCTTTGTTTATAAGTTCCATAATGATACATTCCATGGCCTTGCAGACCAGGCTTGTCAGGCTAATGGGGTGGTAGTTGTCAGGGTCTGTGGTGGCTCCCCGACTAATGGGGTGGTAGTTCCCCAAGTCTGTGGTACACAAACTGAACATTTATGTCTAGGTGTTGCCCCACCATAGCAACACGCATTGCATCTAATGCAAGTATCCACTATTTGCACACACTGAGCATCACACATAACATAATCATAGCATTTACCAACATGAACATATGCAAATGTGCCAAAAAAAACATCAGCTAAGGGCACAACTTACAGGTGTGCATACACACTCAGTTTGTTGAATCGCTGTATGGTAAACAGTAAGGAATGCACATCAGTGCCATACTTATTTATTTATTTTACATCTGTTCACCAGGAAATTCTGACTTGGCAAAATTGCCCATTTTCAGCGGAAGCCCGGGGAGAAAAGCTCCACATAAAACATCACAGCATAATAATATTCTTGATCTTCAATGCAAAGATGTTAAACATAATCATGATAAAATAAAAAATTCTCAAAATTCATCCAGTACAGAAATATTCAACATAATCATTACAAAAGGCATTAAAATAATACCCAGAAGTAATGTACAGACGTTTAATTTGAGACAGTGCTATACACTGAAGTGTCATAGATAGTGCAACTGTAATACTTTATCCTGGAATACATCATTTGTGGCTAATTATAAGAAAGGACTAGCTAATTATTAAGTTGGTTAGTCTGGGTCTGGACATTTGCATAGCCAGGAATTGGATAGGTAGGACTTTAGTTGATTTTAAAATTAGATTTGTTAGGTTGCATTCTGATAACAAGGGGGGGTGGGAGTTCCAGATTTTGGCAACTGCAGTTGAGTAAAGGGAGTCACTTACATATCTGTATATTATAACATGAAAAAAGAGAGATCATGCATGACATAATGCAGACATTTTTATTTCAGAAAACACATATCACAATTGGATTGAAATAATATGAGCCAGCTATGTGTACTACACTGTTGGACATGCTCTAATGTAGTCTTGGCCAACCTCCCTTATGTCTCATAATGTGGCCTGCCTTGCCACAGTTACATTCAGGCCCATCCTGCCCCAGTTGCTCCACAGAGGAGATAGATGGGAGGATAACACCATGTTGAAGATGAAGGAGCATGACTGTAAGTTGAAGGCCTTGTGACTGGCATGGCCTCATCAGATGGGCCAGCAGTTGACATTTGTGCAAGATGGACCATAGACAGGGATTCTCAATGCCCAGTAGTGGTTAATGTATAGTCATGAAATGGCAAATCCTGCTTGTAGTATGACACTGCTACAGTACTGCAGAGGCCAGCATTTCCACTGACTGCAACAACTAGCAGACTCTCATTCTGAGCAGCCAGTGCAGTCATAATCTCACTGTTTCTGTGCTCTTGTCCTTCACACATGACATGTAGCTGGGGTGACACATGATCTATGGCATGGGCAAGTGCACAGACATCAAAACGTTGCCATTGCTGTGACCATTCATTTGTCTATAGCAGGATGCAGATACCATCTGATACCTGGCCATATACAACATCTGCTTGCCTACATCTAAAGTGACTCCCTGTGTCTAGTTGTTGTGAGGATCTGCCAGCAGCAGTGGTCACAGTTGTGGTGTGTTGATCAACAACCTCACCCTGGTCAACATCCACTGTGCCATTATCCAACTGTCTGCATCAACAAGTGGACCTCCACATCTGAGGATACATCTGGTGCAACATCAGTGTTAGCTTCATAGATCAACTTTCTAACCATCTCATGGGTTCTCTGTGCCAGGAGCCATACTACCATGCTGAGACACATCATGACCAACATCATGATTGCTGGATGGGCTGCTGGATGATAAAGGCAGCTGATGTGCTACAAGATACAAAGACACAGATCAGGACAATGTGCCTGCAGCACAGGATGAATATCAAAGACACTTGGCATATATATATTTCACTGCAATGTTACAAATACTACTGACTTCACTTGCAAACTACTTGTTGTATATTTCACAGAATGTACTTGCAATAACTATATAATCTATTAACATGGCCAATACACATGACATATGTGATACATAAAAAAATAAAAACACACCTGGCAAACACTCATGGGGTGATGTTATTCGACTGGGGTGAACTTCAACTACTGTACAGGGGAAAAAAAACATTATGGCTCACATTAACCAGGTGAGCACAGTTAAAACATACAAAATGTGTGACATACACATACCACTCGTATACACATTTGTGGACTACTGCTGTGTAGAGGTTGTGGATTGTGCTGTGTATCCTGCAGTAGCAAAACAAATATTGACGACATCCCATATACAATACAGCAATATGCACTGCAAATACTCACATGATGGAAATTGAAATGGACATCAGAAGGTCCTGTATTGACAAATATTGACAAAAATGTCAGGCATCATGTGTGCTACATGTTGTCAAAAGCTATGACAACATTACTGTAACATACCCAACATACCTCTCAACCTCTTAGTGCAAGAGATCAAGACAAAGTTTGATATAGTTGGGGAACAAAGGCCCAAAAATAGGGAAATATTTAAAATATTGCTCTTATAACCTTAGAAATTTGTTAGGATAACAGAATTTATATTAGCATGCATTCTCAGAAGGATACGATATATAGGTTCATAGATTCATAGGTTTATACTAGGCTATCTGCCCTAAGGCATTTATAAGCCTAGCCCAAAGTTTTGTGGCTTACGCCACCCCTTATGTTAAAAAATACCGTGCCCATTAGTTTGTTGTGCCTCTGTCCGGCAGTGACACAGAGATGATTCCCGGGGTAAACCTACAATCTCCCATCCACCGGTCAAGATTTCTCTTGAACAGAGCCAGCGAGGTGCTCTGCCTCACATGGACCGGGATTTTATTCCACAGCATAGGGAGTCTCTGGGTGACAAATCTATCCCTCCAGCATGTCCTATTTATATCCGTGCTAAGGTTTAAGTCGCTTGCTCTAGTGGATCTGGTAGATTTGGATTTTTTGAGGTGGAGCATGTCCATTAATTCCGGGTTGGACATGGCCTTGTATGTCAGGCACGGGTCACCTATGAGCAGGCGGTATGCGACTGAATAGAGCTGGGGTTTCTTCAGTCTGGCAGCATATGACAGATTTTGGAGTCCCTTTATCCTTTTGGTGAGGAACTTTTGGGGTCTCTCCAATTGCTGCAGGTGTCGGGTGAGATACATCCCGAATGGGGCATTGTACTCGATCATTGGTCTGATAAGTGAAGAGTACAGGGAACAATGACCTCACTTGATCTGGATGTGAATCCCTTCATGATCAGGTGGGCAATGTAGAAGGTCTTTCTAACCACTTTAGCAATGTGAGTGTCAAAAGAAAGGCCACTGTCAACCTGGGTCCCCAGGTCCCTGATAACCTCTTCTGTGCTTAATGGATTGCCAACTATATGGTAGCTTGGGGTTACCTTGTTTTTCCTGAAGGGTATGACTATACATTTTTTGGCATTTAACTTCAGGCCATGGCTCTGGCACCAGTTATCAGTTTCCGTGAGACCCCTCTGAAGGATATCTGTGTCCGATGTACTTTCCACTATGGCGCCCAGTTTGCAGTCATCTGCAAACTTTGTCAGCCATAGTCCTCCTATGTTTGCCTGTACTTCTGAGAAGTAGATGCCAAACAACAGGGGCCAAAGACTGAGCCCTGTGGGACACCACTTGTGACCGGCTTGGAGTCTGACATGGCACCAGCAACTCTAGCCCTGTGGGTTCTGTCCTTTAGCCAGTTTGCAACCCATCTTGTGACATATGGGTTTACATTTAAGCTGGTAAGTTTCTCTATAATACCCGAGTGGGGTATTGTGTCGAAAGCTTTTGCAAGGTCAAGGTAGGCTGTATGGACTACCTTTCCCTCATCAATGGCCTTGGTGACTGTTTCGAAGAAGTCGACCAAGTTCAAAAGGCATGATCTGCCCTTGACAAAGCCAAACTGGGTCGGGTCCAATGTCTGCAAGTCCCCTATGTCTTTGTTTATGAGTTCCATTATGATCCTCTCCATAGCTTTGCAGACCAGGCTTGTTAAGTTTATGGGGCGGTAATTACCAGGGTCCGTAGAGGTACCGCCTTTGTTATATGAAACTTAAATGTGTCATTATTTAGTGACTTTAGTCCTCAGCTAGATCATCCTAGTGATTTGCTAGAAAGCCACAAATTTTATGAGGAATAGACTAAAACATGAAGCAAAATCTGGACATTCTGTGAAAATTTTGGACATTTGAGTGGTATGATATCTGGTCTGTCTGCACTTGATAATGTATGGCTTGCCCATCCACCAGAGGTAATTGTAGTGTTCAGTGTTAGTGAAACAACAATATAACAATAAACAGCAGTAGCTTTAAAAAAGAGGCAGGGGCACTAACAAGGTAGTGTGCACAGCAACTGTATAGAGACACTCACCTGCTGCTCCCTGGTGTGGGCCTGAAGTAGATGGAACTGTAAATACTAATGCAATAAACATTACAAATGTTGTTTGCACTGCTCTGTCTGCAAATCAGATGTACCAGTACATGTAGTTATACTTACATTCATCATCCTCACCCTGTGTGGAAGTGTGTTCATGGCTCAACTCTACTTCTGTAAATCATAAACAGCAATACATGAAAATGCATGCTGAAACAATATGCAGTGTGTCACAATACTCATCCCTGTAATGTACATAAATTCATACATGTCCATCCTGGAACTCCAGCTTCAATCCCACCTCCAGGGATTCATCACTCCCCACTTGCTGTGTGCAGTAAGGTGAAAAAATTATGATGTCATGGGGAGGGTCAGTGGTGGTCCACCAGCAGTGGCATCCTTTGATGTCTCGTAATATGTCACGCTGTTGGCTACATGAAGAATCATGTATGAACAGAATTATCTGCAGGCCTAGTAGGATCGGTTTCATCCTCCAACTGGATTTATTATGTTGATGAGGTCTATCCAGATTTCATCTCTCCAAGCAGTATCCTCTAAGTGGCTTAGGCATCTCCTTCCATGTTGATGGAGAGCATCAATTATGACATCATTTTCCCTGGGGAAAATTTGTCACCCTTAGAATGTTTGACCATCTGAAAAACATTGATACACACATGATAATAATCATGGTTGAGCACATTTATGTGTTTGATTCTGTGAACAACAAATGTCAAAATAAACACTATGCATTCCTGTCCACTGCAAAGATCTGTATAACATTGTCTGTGATAAATACTAACATGGCATATAAAAAGCATCAACAATGCCTTCATATAACATCTGTGAAATCAACATACTTGTAATATCTGTACAGTTCATGAATGTGATTAGAACCTGTGATGATGTGAGGTATTGCCAGGTATGCCAGGGGAAGTAGGGCAGTGGATGTGTAACATATGCCAGCATAGCTAGCTGAAATTTTGTAAAAAATTATATATTTGTA
Organism: Protopterus annectens; assembly: GCF_019279795.1. Classification (NCBI taxonomy): domain Eukaryota; kingdom Metazoa; phylum Chordata; order Ceratodontiformes; family Protopteridae; genus Protopterus; species Protopterus annectens. The sequence continues at coordinate 635,005,910 of NC_056729.1, read as the reverse complement.
TACCAAACTGATTTGTACAGGTGTTTGTTCTGAAATTTATTTGTAAAGCGGCTTATGTTAAAAACATACTAACATTGAGTTCTGCTGGACAGAAAAGAAATACACCTGTATAAAAGACTGTATTGCAGCTGCTGAAATGAATATATTGTAACAGAGGATAGTGGAAAAGAAGAGGTTAATCTCAGTTCAGGTAATTTTGAAAAAAGTGTCTGAAATTAACTTACCTGGTTTAGGTCATAACGATTGTATCTTACAGTTCTGATTGCAGACAGAGACAAAAATGTCTGTGAAAACCAAGACTAGGAATCCTACTCCATTGTCCTTAGGGGTGAAATAATTTCTACCCTGGAAGGGAGGGAGTTTTTGAAATGGTTTTATAGCTTACAGATGCTGTAGCACATCTTAGCAAAGCTCTATGTGTGTGCATTATAACACATATGTGTTAGATTCTGGTTCAGTTTATAGTAAAGGGGGTAATGTGGGAACCAGAGTTAGAAGACCAGATGTGTGTGATTTCATTCTGTAATCCAGCACTGAAATGATGTTTTAATACTAGATGAGACAGAAGTCTCAGAGCAGTCTGTTTTTGAAACCAGACAAAGAAGGATCACTCATCCACTTTATCTTGCCTTGCTTTTTTATTTTTATTTTTTCATCTTGCCTTGCTTTAGTAAGTAACCAGGGAACAGTAATCCTTTAGATCAATTAGGAAAATATAGTGAAACTAGTTAAGTGCTGTTTTTCTGTATCTCTATGAATCCATCCCACTGTTTTCTTTTTAATATTTCCTGTGATTCAAACTCTGGTGTTTACTGTAAATATATATTTACCATTTCATGTTCTTTTATTGTTTATTATTAAATATATTTAAACTTTTTATTGTGGCTGGTCTTTTAGAGAATATTTTAACCTTTGGAGTACTTATATTTATTTGTTGACACTATGGCCACTTCTGAAAGCCTTGCTGCATTGGTCAAACACTACCCTTTGTATTAGTATTAATTTTACTCAGTATAGTTGGGTACCCTTATAAGATCCTTAGAGTAGCTGGCTTTGGAGTGTTCTGGTGACAGTATCTACCTTATAGTCTAGGCAGAGGGGGTATAGCTGGTAAACCTTTGCCAGCTTTTCCCTGCTGTGTTTGTGTGTGTGTGTGTGTGTGTGTGTGTGTGTGTGTGTGTGTGTGTGTGTGTGTGTGTGTGTGTGTGTGTGTTTGTGTGTGTGTGTGTGTGAAAATCAAATCTCAAAGAGTGTGTGCGTGTTATCTACTTGGAGCAGGGATACAGAGCACTGGTTTCTCAGAGAGGGTGGTAGATGACTTGGATTGGAACACAGCCGAAGACTCAACTCTACAGTTGTAGTCAGTGTGGAATAGTATTTGAGGTGTGGCAAGAGAAAGAAACCCAGCCTCAGGGCTGGAGTGTTTTCCCTGCATGCTCTTAAGCGAAAGTGTGCTTGGAGCAGAGAGCTGCATCTGGAAATACTGTGTGTATCTATTTTTGTTCCAAGTGAACATACCTCACTGGTGTCCGTGGTGAGGATTGAGACTCCTTGATCACTAGCCCAGAGGAGGGATGTCACAGACCTCCTAACACTACATATATGTTGAAGGGAGGTCCAAAGACAACAGCATCATGCCACCATAGTCTGCTTGCATTTCACATTAAAATACTAAATCAATTAATAACTAAATAACTTACATAATGTGTCAGCATACCTCTGGATCCATAGGCAGTACAGATCCATAGTATATTGAGACAGTAGTGATAACAACTTTGTTAAGAAGCATCATTGAAGAAATATCCTTAACAGCAACAATACATGTTTTAACACTGTTTTAGGAAGCATGATTTAAGAAATATCTGTAATATCAACATCACATGCTAGATAAGATACTGTTGTAATCTACAGGTTTCTGTAGTTAGACCACAGAGTACAATGACTTTGCAAATGATCTGTAAATCCTCCTGCTTATACTGTTATCATTTACAGAGGAAGTCTGTCTATAGAACTGCATATGGGACTGGACCAAAATATTTAAACAAGACCTGTGTGCATACATTTCCAGAAAACATGACTCCAGGAACTTTTAACAGCTTCTGTTAAACTTAACATTTTGAGTAAATATGACTTTAAACATGTACATTTTGAAATAATTATATTTAACTGATTTGCTAATTACTACTACAGAACTTCCACAACTTGCCAATGTACCTCCCACTCAAACACACAGAATCAATGTGCACATTGTGTACACCAAGCTTTAATTACCATTTGTGCCATAAATAGTTAATTAAGTTAATTAATATTCAGGTTTTGGAATGCCATTCGTGCACCTCCATGTAAATTATTGTTATGCACCAAAACACACAGGTGTACCATGTAAATACCCAATAGATATTGATAAGTGGTACCATGTGTGGTATATGCCGGTTATCTTCTTATGATCTTAGATCATGCCATCACCACCACTTTCAAATATTGATTTTGGTACATTTACTGATCAGACCATTGCTAACTGTGTACTGACTGGAACTTTTCAGATGCCTTCTACTTGAGGATTGTGATGGCTACTTCAAGGAGATGTGTCTCACTCTCTCAATATATTTCTCTCTCTCTCTCACACACACACACACACACACACACACACACACACACACACACACACACACACACACATAGCCGGCCTTAGGCGTAGGCCAACTAGGCAGCTGCCTAGGGTGCCGCTGTAGTAGAGGCACCTTTCCAGTATTTATTTGCTGTAGGTAGACCAGGATGGGGGCACCGGATGGTGTGGTAGGGGCACCATAGCACCCTTTTGCCTAAGGCACCAGTTCAGCTAAGGCCACTCCTGCACACACACACACACACACACACACACACACACACACACACACACACACACACACACACACACACACACACACACACACACACACACACACACACACACACACACACACACACACTCTTTTACTTTCATGCACCATTCACTCACACATGCAGATAGCAACATAGGCACACATACACACGATCATCTGTCTCCCTCCCTCACTTTTATACACACATACACTGTCTCTCTCTTTCTCTCTCTCACACAAACACACGCTTTTTATTTTACACTTGCTAAACAGCAGAAATGCTACTTAGCCAGTGTAAAATAGTAGCTTAACTGATCTCTCTGTCACACTCATACAGACATACACTTAAACACACTTTTTTATTTTACTTTTATTTTACACTCACTAAACAGCAAAACCACTGCTTAGTGAGAGTAAAATAATGACAGCCATTCTGTTATTTCAGTCTGAGCACCACAGTGGCTTGATATGCTGCCATGAAGCAGCGGACATGTTTTTCACTGGGCATTGCTCATACATTAATACCCTGCTGGAAAATGCTCATTCTCCAATCAGGGTACTGATGTACAGTAAGCCCATTCTCGAATAAGGAATAATGGTCCATACAAATACCTTTCTGTGTCCATAATGTATAGCAACAAGTATTGTTCTGTTCACAGAAGCTGGATATTACATGACACTGTCAGAGTGTCTGAGGAATGGATGCTCTCCATTACTGTTAATTTTTCTGAACACAGTGATAACATGAATGTAACTTAAAAACAGTTTGGCTACATGAGCAGCATGTGTTCATACTTTGCAATCCTAAATGTTGAGCCTGTTCATAGGAGAGGGTGGCTTAATGGTTAAGCTGGTTGCCTTACAAATACAAGGTGCAGGGTTTGAGTCTCACAAGGGATAATTGGCTAGGCTTGCAAGGACAGATAGCCTAGTATGAACCTATGAACAGGCTCAACATTCAGTGGATTTAGAAAACAACAGACATCTTCCCAACTCAGATGGCTTAGTGGTAAACTGCTGTGACTATAGTGTACAGGGTCCTATGTTCAAGACCTGTAAGGGCTGTTTAATTTGTTGCTAGCCAGACAAAAACTGCTGGATACAGACTTGTTAAGGCAGTTTTGAGGAGCTTTAAGTGTGTTTGTGCAGGTTTGCATGAGAGTAAGTGGTGCTAATGTATGGCTAAATGAATAGGGGCTTACACCATGTAGGCTTCACTTACCAGTGCTCAAATCTGATTAGCATTTATATGTAAGCAATGCTTATACCTGCTAAGCATAGCTCAGCCCCGGTAACCAGTGATCACATTCCACTCAGATAAAATAGCAGGGTAATGATATCTTTAATTAGTGCATTTAATTCCATGTACATAACATGCTTCTATGTGCTGTCATTACAGTAGCAATGGATGTGAGTATACTGTATGGGACACCTGAGTATACATGGGTATTACCACAATCTTTTCTATTTGTATGTGTTTCATACTTGGGTAGTATCCCAGGTTATATGCAGTCATACATGCATGTATTGTATCATTACATTACTACTTTTAAAAGTGCTTTTCCAAGTAAGAGTAGATTGTAGTACTGGAAACATATACCCGCTGCATGCAAAGCTGGACTCAGAGTACTGACTATCGTGTTCTTGGTGTTTGAACTGTAGGTTTTTATGAATCTCCTATTGGATATCGATCTGAAATGTTGATATTAACTGTGGACTACTATGTTTTTAGGACATGTCATTGAGGACTGCTGTCATGTAGTAATGGCATACTTATCAGTTTCAGATGTGTATCTGTCAAAAACATACATCCAACAGAACATGTTTGAGTACAGGTCCCTAACCTATACACTGACCATGTTGCATACATGGCAATTATTTATTTATTTTTTATTTATTTTACATTTGTTGACCAGGCTAGTCTAACTGGATATATGTCCCTTTTCAGCAGAGGCCCAGGGAGATAAGCTCTGAGACACAATTTTAATAACACAATGCTGGTACAATACCTAATTTAACAATGATGGCAGCTCATTGTATAACTATCTGACAACATTATCACATATGTATTAAAGTAAATATCCACAAAAAGATGTCAATACAAACAGTAGTATTATCTAGAAGATAAAGTTGTTTTTGTTATCAAGGAAAATAGGACTTAATACCGAGAAGTAGTGGGTAAGCAGAACCTAGTAAGACGAGCAAGTTAGTCAGGGTTAGTACAGGGACATAACCAATGTGTTCTAAGGAAAAGTTTCAATTTGTATTTGACAAGTGATATAGAGGGCAGTGATGAAAGTTCACTGGGAAGTAGTTTCTAGGATTTTCCAACAGTATTGGAGAAGAGAGAGTCACCAGCCATGTTGTTGGATTTACACATATTTACTAGAAGTTTATGTGATGAACTTAAGGTTTTAAGATTTTTATAGGGGATAATGAGGGTAGAAAGTATTGGAGTATTGGTAAAGGGTCTTGTGGGCAAAGGTCAGTTCGTGAAATTTAAGCTGATTTTGTAGCTCAAGCCATCCTAGCTGCTTTAGGTTATAACAATGGTGGGTTCTAAATGGATTGCTTGTGGCAAATCTGGCAATGTTATTGTAGGAGTTTTCCATTTTGTTGAGGTTACTCTTTGATAGATTAGTATATTTGGGTGAGGCATAGAGGAGTGTAGAGATTAGATGAGTGTGAGCAATAGTTATTCTAGCAAGGATTTGATCCTGTAGAGAGAGCCTAGTTTTCTATCAACAGTTTTTAGTGTATTGTTGATATGGGTGTCGAAGTTAAGGTTGCTGTCAGTAGTTATTCCGAGTAGTTTGGTAGTTAGATCTGGAGATATGAGAGTACCATCATTGGATATTACTTTGAAATCTATTGGAGAGGACTTCCTTGTAGGAGTAAAGAGCATAAGTTTTATTTTTTTTGGGGTTCAAGAGGAGGTAGCAGTGTGTAAACCATTGTTCTACTGTATTAAACATCTTTTGGGTTAAGGACTGCAGTCCAGATGTAGATGTGGCTGAGCATATAAGTGTAGAATCATCTGCGTATTGTATACTTGTAGCTTGAGGAATTACTAAGCGAAGGTCATTGATGAAAATTGAGAATAGGAGAGGTCCTAATATGGACCCTTGAGGGACACCAAGGGTAATGGAGAGGTGGGTAGATAGATTATTATGCCATAGCACAGCCTGTTGTCTATTGTCTAAGTAAGATTGGAACCCTTTTATAGCCAGTGCATCTAGTGACAGGGATTTGAGGATATTTATAAGTATCTGGTGTTTAACCATATTGAATGCTTTGGACAGATCGATGAAGAGTGCAGAGCAAAGCATATTGTTGTTATGGTTATTATTAATACAGTCAGTGAAGGATAAGAGGGCAGTGGTAGTGCTGTGGAATGGCCTGAATCCATGTTGACACCTAGAAAGTAAGTTATTTTGGATTATATGATCAAGTATTTGACTATGGATGCATTTTTCCATTATTTTTGCCAAAGGAGAAAGTAAGGCAAAGGACGGTAGTTTGAAAATTCAGTAGAGTTGCCACCTTTATGTAGGGGGATAATGTTGGAGATTTTCCAGAGAGTTGGGATATGTCCTTCACTGATGGTTCTATTAATCAGAATGGAAATGGGATAGGCTATGGATTTGGCTGCTATTTGTAGATATTTTGCAGGTAATTGGTCAGCCGATTGAGTGGATGGTTTACATTTTTAGATAAGGGTGAGAATGTGTGATGCTGGGACTGGTTGGAAGAGAAATGGAGGGAGTGGGCTAGTATTAGAGGTTAGTAGAGTTAAGCTATCAGGTGATAGCTGATTGGCGAGTGTTTGAATAGCCTCTGTGAAAAAGGTATTGAAAGCATTGGCGGTTTGCTTGGGATTCTCATGGTCTGTGCCTTGTGGGGTTGGCGTAATGGATTGACCTGGGTGGAGTAGTTGGCTAATACTCACCCAAAATATTTGTGGTTTATTTTGGTGAGTTTGCTGGAGCTGTAGGTAGAAGTTTCTTTTATCTGCAAGTATAGATTTTTTGTGTCATTTCTCAGCTATCTTAATTTTTGTTGATTTACAGGGTTTTTAGCAGTTCGCCATTTAGTCCAGTATTTATTTCTAAGATGGATTTTTTGCTTGGTTTCTTTTGAAAGTCATGGGGCAGGTTTAGTCCTAATTCTGATAGAATGGGTTGGTGCATGGTGGTCTAGTATGGCTAGGAATTTAGAATTAAAGTATTATACGGCTTCCTCAAGTGGGAGGTATTTTGTGGGAGACCAGTCGCATGCCCTAAGTTCACTTTGGAAGAGATCAGGGTTAACGTTTTTCTTGGTCTGAATTGTCCTGAATGTGGTTGTGATGGGTATATTGGTCTTATGCCTGATAATGTAGGTGAGTGAGTGGTCACTTACATCAGTCCCTACTTCATATGTATGGAGATGATTATTTATTAGAATCCAATCTAAGGTACTTATTTTCTTATTGGATTTGTTTATCCTGGTAGGGGAGGTAATGGTTTGAGAAAAAATATATATATAGGTTAATATGGGTGGTAGGGTGGTCAGTGCTGCAGCACTTCCAATCGATATTAAAGTCACCTAAGATTATAATTTCTTGGGGGACGTTTTGAGATAGCCAGCAAAGGATATCTTCTAAGGTGTTGTTATTATTACTGGGAGGAAGATAAATACAGACGATATATATGGATTTGCAAGTGTTGAGCAGAAGTTAACAGATAAGGATTTCAGCATTAGAGTCTTGAGGTGGCTTATAGTCAGAAGTAGTAATTTAAAACTCTGATTTGAATAGAATAGCTATCCCTCTCCCTTCTTGGCTGCACGGTCTTGTCTCAAGATATTATATCCGGGTGGGATGACTTCACTGTCTTTAGTTGCAGGTTTTAACCAAGTTTCTGTTAAACATAGAATGTCAAATGAGCATGCTTCCAGGAGAGCATGGGGGTGTGCAACTTTGTTATTTATACTACGTATATTGTGGTGTGCTATAAAGAGTGAGTTTGGAGGTTTGGTAAGGGTACGTTCAGTAGAGGGATTGGGGTTGTGGGGTTGAGTGGTAAAAGTATTTGTTGGGCCTGGGTTTGGGTGAAAATCCCCATCTTTTAATGAGTGGAGTTGTATTCCACATCTAGGATTTAGGAATTTACTGTGTTGATTTAGAGACCTTCTAGCTTTTAGATAGTTATGCCTAATGTGGACTAATCTATGGTATTTTGCCAGTAGGGAGCTGGGTGTAGATGTTATGTTTAAGTGGCTAATGATAGGTAGTCATGGTGTGACATTTTGCTTATAGGGATAGTGAATTTGTGGACATAATGGCTGTTGTTAGAGGTTTTAGAAGTATGAGTAAGAGTGGCTGATTTAAATGAGCTGGGGTAGGTAGTTTAGACATTGGGATGATTTAGTTGTAAGGTGCAATGTGGTAGGCAAGGAATGTAAGTTTGGATAGTGAGAGGTGGAGGTGTGGTGGTAAAGAGAGGGATTGGTTAGAGAAGGAGGGAATAGGTTAGAGAAGGAGGGAACAGGTGTATGAAGACTTATGGAGTTGTGCCTTGCAATTGGAGACAAGGGGAAGGGAGGTGTGGTCATGAAGTATAAAGGTAGGATCACTGGGGTGTGTGGGAATTGGGGGTAGGGTAGGGGAGCAGAGTGAGCCTGCAAGGGGAGCAGATAGAGACAAGTAAAGGAGCAGCTTAAGAGAACAATCAGCAAATGTTGTCTACTAAAGGTAAGTTAGGTAAGTTAGGAGTGGGTAAGAGCAGAGATAAGTACTACAATGGTAAAGAGTCTAAGAGGAATAGCTGGGTGTTGACAGTTAAAGTAAAGGGTAAAGTATGATAACATTAAGAGCAAGTATATGACTTCAAAAATGTAATGTATTAATGGTATAAAACAGAGGGATAAGCAGGAGATAAAAAGGATTGGATAAGGGCGCCACCTAGTGAACAGATATTTTATTGCAGGTAATTCTATATGGGAGCTAGCTGGTGAAGAACTGAGGGAGGTGATATTGGTAGTTAAAAGGGGGTTACAATAAAGGAATGTAAGGTGTGGTGGTTACAGGGTAGATGGGGGGGTAATGGCTGCTGGCTGTCCTGGCTAGGAGCGTGCTTTAAAACCCCAGAAGGAATAACTACAATTGTAAGCTTTACTGGCAGGCTTTAGGAAACCACATACTTTCTTGCTTCCTTTAGAGAGAGGATACAGATAATATTAGGCAGTGTGACGAGACTGCAGGTATTTGGAAAAGGTCCTTTGTCACCAGGTATGTAGGTTCTTAGAGACTAGTGCAGGGTCAGCAAGTTGGAGAGCAGGGTATTTCTTGCTTCCTTTAGAGAGAGGATACAGAGAATAATAGACAGTGTGATGAGACCACAGATATTTGGAAAGGGTCCTTTGTCACCAGGTATGTAGGTTCTTAGAGACTAGTGCAGGATCAGCACGTTGGAGAGCAGGGTATTTCTTGCTTCCTTTAGAGAGAGGATACAGGGAATAATTAAAGTATATCCCTTGAGATACGCACACAATTACTTGGAAGTACTGAGAGTAGAACCCCTACTTAGGTACTTATTGCTATTAATGTGTTCAGCCTTAATTGGAGTACCTCACTGGTCCTCTTTAAGAGAAAACCAAATGAGTGAATTTTGAATTTAACTGTCACCCTGGGGATCACTTATGTGGCATCAGCTGATAGACGGCCTGCTGACAAAAGTCAGGTGGCATGGAACCAGTGTATTCACGTGCCCTAATCTTCTCATCTCTCCATGGACATTAGCCTGGTACACACCTTGGAACACCTGCAACTATGGACCTAAGTACTGAGAAATGTGTGTGTGTGTGTGTGTGTGTGTGTGTGTGTGTGTGTGTGTGTGTGTGTGTGTGTGTGAGTGTGTGTGTGTATGTGCATTATTGAGTATAACAGTGTCTGTGTGTTTGTAAACGTAGTTGAAAATCCTCTGTGTGCCTTCTCACCCACTACACCCCCCATTGCTATACTTAGAAAGGGCTGCTACTGTAATGCACATTAAATGTACCTTGTGATACTCTTCCCCCTATGGGCTACCTGGAGCTTGCAGTACCAGCATGACATTGTTCTACAAATGGGTAGATATCCATGGGCTACCCTCTGAGTCCTTGCAAATGTGTGTGTGTGTGTGTGTGTGTGTGTGTGTGTGTGTGTGTGTGTGTGTGTGTGTGTGTGTGTGTGTGTGTGTGCACAATTGTGTGTGAGTGTCCATATTTGTAAGAGGCAGCATTCTGAGGCTACATTCGCCCAATACACTAAACCTTGCCATACAATATAAGTGATGGTGATGTTGCTGACATTAGGAGAGCTATGACAAACCTTCACCCTATTAACCCTGTGGCATGTGCAATAAATGCATATCCCTGTACTAGCACTAATTACATAGACAACGGTTTGTATTGCAGTCCCTGGTCAATGTGTGATTATGGGTATGTCAGAGCATTATCATGGATTTCAGTGAGTACAATATCTAATGTAGGGTGTGGGTGCTGGGTATACTGTCTTTACACCATGGTACCCCCAGCACATGTCCCAAGATCCACTGTATGAGGACCACTGTCACCATCAACCGTACAGTTAACTGAATACACTATCCACCCTAATGTGCTGTCTGCAAAAACTCTGTAACAATATGGACTCACTGACAAGGTAGTTAGCACTGCTAAACCCAGGTCTGTCAAATGTGTCTATGACTGTATGTGTTTGTCAATGTGTATATGACAGTATGTCATACTATGCATTGTTCATTAACACCCAGTACATCCCCCATTACCATACTGTACAAGGCCTGGTGATGTTCTTCACTTAACAGGAAATTTGGGGAACACCTCACCCTAAAAGCTCTGTGGTGTGTGCACTTAAGGCCAAACACATTAGTAGCAATAAGCACCTAGGTATGGGTTCTACTCTCAGTGCTTCCAAGTAAGTGTGTGTGTATCTGAAGCGATATACTTCAGTTTGCAGAAGCTATATGTCCCTGGAGATCATTTGTCTGAAAACTAACTGACAAGGTAACATTTCAAAGCAACCATCTCATGGAAATTCATTCCATCAAAACTAGTAGTGGATGTGTAATTGCCCTCTTCCCCACTGTACAGCTGTACAGCAATACTGGAGTTGGTATATATAGTTAGGTGCGGTTGTTGTGGGCACTGCCATCCACATTGAGGTTATTGCTGTGTGTATCCCCCTGTTTAGTGTGCTGTTATACTGTACAGTATATGTTAACAGGTTATGTAGTTGTTAATCACACTATGTGTGGTTCTATGCCACCCCACACCCCCCAAAGTCAGGGACTGTGCCACCCACACCAGCACACCTATGTTTACCAACTCCAGGATTGCACTATATTGGGGAAGAGGACATATACCCTGCCAGTACCATTGTCAATGACATTAAACTGGTGGACTGATTATTTACTGATGTGATGTTTTGGCAATTTAGTCTTTGTGGCATTACATAGGCCAAAATGAGTTCACTGCAAAATGAAATGCATCCATGTGAACAGTATTCTCTGTGCATTGCATTAACACCAAATCCTTTGTGTGTGTGCTATCCACAAACATTTGGCATATGCAACACAGTACACTTACCATTGTCTACTGTAGAAGAGCTGCTTACATCAGCCACCATGCACTCACCTGTATACACCCCTCAGACCTATCAGCCATGTGGCACATGCAGTAACTGCTATACAGACCTGTTACGTGTGTTCAGCTGTACTCGATATATGACGCAATGTGTCACCACAGTGCCACACCCCTTGTAGAAAAGGACAGCAGACCAACATCTTGCTACCACATAGACATCTACAACACAAACAGAATACATTATGGAGACCACAATCAGTCAGTGTTAATAACAGCTATAATGCATCATGGCTATACAGTTACACACCCTGACCTGTAAGCATTAAGCATTCCAGCTGACAACATGTTAAACAGCATTACATTGCTAAACCTTAGTACATTCACCCTGTGCATCAGAACCATATTAGCATGTTCCATCGATGGTATGGATGACAGGGATGTGGCACAGGTATTACCATATGCACAGGGTGTGTTGTGGGTTTGCCAGAGGCCTAAGCTGATCTGTTTGATTGACATCATGTGTGTGTTTTAGGTGGTTCTTAATTAAATGGGCAGTGCAGACTTGGTGTGTGTAGGTATGGAGGTGGTCCCTAGCTGTGTTGGTGATGTGTGTGTGTGTGTGTGTGTGTGTGTGTGTGTGTGTGTGTGTGTATGTGTGTGTCTGTGTGTGTGTGCATGCACACATTTCTGCTATGTGGCTGCCCTATACAGGAGTTTGTTTGACAGTTGTAGACCATACATGGCAGGGTGTACAGTTCACCGTGTCTAGCCACAGACATGGGAACTGTGACTGCCGGGGTTGCACGGGCACTACCAGGCAGAAGCCCAGATCTGGTACTCTCCCCTGATGATGGCAATTGTCCGCTGGATTTGCGTCCTTGTTGGGACTGGCCAGGACCATGTGGACGTTGTGGTTTAGACAGGACCCCCCTTGCACTGCTGGTGCTGGTACTGCCACTACGGGAGCAGTCGTGAGTTGTTGCATGTCCACGTAGACCTCCACCTGTTGGTGTTGCTGACCTAAATCCATGTGGCTGGCACCCTACTCCCACCATGTGCTCTACCACAGACCACATGGTTGAGGATTCCCACCATCTAACCCAACCATCTATCCATGACCTCTGCAAAACAACGGTAGGCACTTGCAAGATCATGGATGTTGTCACGTACATTAGGAAGAGTAGCCCTCTGGAGCCTCAGACTATCTCTGGTGTAATGTTCCATACATGCCTGTGCCTCCATGATGGCCCAAAACACCTGCTGTGGCATTTCTGCCAGGGGCAGGATGGCCAGAAGCCTTCCTACAAGCACCCTGTACATCTGCCTGTGTGGTACCTCGCTGGTCATTCGGCTATGGCTGCTGTGTACAGACACACTTGTCATAGTCATGACACTTTCCTGTCCCATGCCACCACTCACCAACTGTCCCTCATCTATGGCCACTGATGATGGAGTATGTATGAGCATTGTGACTGTGTGCAGGGATGGGGTGGATAAAGGTGGGATGTCAACCATTGGCACAGATTCAGCCCCTGACATCCCTGCCTGTGCCTCACTATGCCTATTATCATTGTCAGAGTCGGTATGGACACTAACATCTGTTTTCCTTCAATAGGGACCCTGACCCACCTCGCCACCTGTGAGGGGCAGACAAGAAATGTATATTAAGACCTGTACATTATGGTTTACTTCTACACACATACGCACTTATAGGTCAGGTTGCACAAACATATTATACAGACCTGTGTACCCAACAATTGACATTCATGACATATGGCACTCAATATCAGGCAGTACAGCCATTCTAAATCCTGGTTACACACAAAATACATGTGTGGGATGCAGGAGTCATGGTAGTAGATGATGCCCCTTCTCCTGGGATACACTGCACCCATGTATACATTAATGCTGTGCACCTGTCCAGCACACTGGCATGCACTGTACACCATATCTCACAACTATACAAGTCATTGCTGAATGTGTTAGATGTGTAGCAATTATGTTTACTCTGTTCTTCACAACCCATATGTGTTTGTTGGGCACATGACTGGGATGATATGAGGATGGATGTCACTAATGAATGACTGACATGTGATTCCCACAGCTCATCATCATCGGTTGATGTATGTACAATAACATCTGTGTACACTGATGACCTTCCAAGCCTCATGTGGATTTCAAGAGCGTACACACCCCTGTTGACATGGCAACCTCTTCTATGATATGCAATGGGGCCACATTACTATTACACACACTTGATATGTGACATATGACCTATGCAATCCAACCCTGAGTCAGATGACTGTCAGTCATGGAGATGCTGACTGAGATGTATACCATATTGAGGGTGCAACTTTGCACACCCTTAAACCAATGGTTTGTTGAAGCACCTGCTAACTGAACTACAGAAATCACTATTCCTGAAAGAGGCACAGTAGCATGGCACATCATTGCACTTGCATAATTAGGTTTGTCTTCCCTACTAAGGTACCACAAATCTGCCAGATTGCAAGGCCAGCTCATGTGCACAGCCTATGGAAGTCACAGAGGGACTTCAGTATTGCTGTGGAGTGTGTATTTGTGGGCCAATTCATAACCTTTAATGTGTTAAGATATGGCCATTCATAGCTAGCTTTGGATGTATGCTTCAGTTCACTGTTGTATTTGAAGCTGACAAGCCTCCCCATCCTCAACCTTATTGCAGATGCCTGACAACTGTGGGTTACACATGAGTGTTAGTTTGCAGTATTCCACACTCACTCCACCATTTCTACAGGCCAACTTTCAGGTAATGAACAGGAACTGTAAAGGAGTACACTGGCACCAGCAGCCTTCAAGTTGGGGATGGTGGCCCTGATGTGATGTGAGCTGCTGCTTGTGCACCACATGTAACCTTAGGACTACTGTCTGTAGGTTTGAGCCTTGTTCTCATGACACCATTACGCATTGCATCACATGCCTTTGGAAGACCTGGGGTCATGCTTTTACTACCTGTACAGAGGCCTAGATGATGTTTCTTTAGGGATAAATCTCCCATCTACTTACTCTAACCCATAGGGCACACCTATGCAGACTCCATGCGATTGCTGACACAGGTAATACACAGGCAGGACTTGCTAGTCATTTGTGCAACTGCCCCAGTGTTGCTGCATGTATCTGGGTAGCCTCCCTGACAATTTTGCACTATGTATTTTCATCTGTATTGGATAGCCATCTGTGTCTTGTCAACATCACTATCGTCTCATATTTAATACACCTTTAGATGACTGTCTGCACTGTTTGCCATGAAATATACAATGGTGAGGTAATGTTATTTTACCCTACTCTTGACTACTTCCTTTCAGATATGGGATCCATGTCATGCCTTAGAAGATGTCTGCAAGCCATGGCTGCCTGTGTTGCAGGCATCTGGCCAATTGTCATGGACATACTTCTCGGACAGCAGACCATTACATGGTGCGACATAGAGGCCTGTACTTGATGGTAGGTGTGTACCGCAGAAAAGTGAATGCTGTCAGTACATCACAAGCTGCCTCCACAATATGTTAATTGGAGTGTGTGCAAATGTATGCTTCCAGTGTATTGTCAGGTTTGTAAACCCCATATTTGTTATCCTAACATAGGATTCTATTTTATACATTGATTGCACATGTTAGGTGCACATTACGGGTTATAAAAGGTGTGGAATGTGTTATTGTGCTCTGTCATTGTATATATCAGGAACAGCTGACACCTTCATAGGGGTATGTACACTATTGTATCAACTGTATGAGGGTTATGTTTTATACATGTCCCTACTGTAGGCCATTTGTCCCACCATATGGCTTGTCTCTGTCCACATATCTTGCACTGACGGATTGTGAGGTATACTGCAGGACTCCTACCTACCCTTCACCATGGTGACATCTGTGATGTTGTGCAGTTAACACCAACAAAACTGAACATGTACAACATGCATTATAGGCAGGTCTGATAAATGGGTACAGGGCATATAGCATGGCCTTAACATGGCTGGTGTATTGGCAAACATGAACAAAATAATCCCATACTCACCAGCCACAGGCTGCTGCCCCAGTTGTATACCTGAGGGACCTACATAGTTGTGGGAGAAAGGTAATTTAAGTAGCCTCTCATGTGGCATTGCTACAGGGTGGAAGCAGCATTTCAGAACATTAATAAAACAAGCAGAAATACTACAGAATATGCAGCCCAACACCATAGATGTGCACATCTGTTCATCACTAAACTCCAGCTACAGACTATCTTCCCTGATATATGCATGCAGATTCTCTACAGATAGAAATGTAGAATCAACACTCTTCTAGTTATGTGCACTGTAGCCTTACCTGCATGCTCTTCAGACATTGATTGGGTACCACCCACCTCAACAATGCTGGGTTCTGCTTCATAGTGGGAGTGCCAGGCAGGTGCACCAAGGCTGGCAAGGAGCTGTTCCATATGTGTTTGTGTAGGCGGCATGGCTGCACTTCCACATGTGGATATCCGCTCCCTTGCTACAGCAGCTGCTCAGTTCCATGCATGATATAAAATGTCACTGGCGCGATGATGGACCTGGTCATAATGCCAGTTCTGTTGTCCAGCATAATTCACCCTGTGGACCAGTTCTTCCCACAGGGCTGTTTGGTCATGTAGGGCTTCTGTGCCACTTCCAAACAGCACATCATAGTGCTATATGAGATACTGAATGATTAAATCATTCTCCAATGAAGTAAAGGCTGGTAGCCTTCCTCGTGGCATGGTAGCTGGAAGACATAAACAGGAGAAATGATTACATGACCTCATACAGTTGTCTACTTGCACATCAACACAGAATATTATTTGACAATATTCCAAACTACAACCTAACCCTATAATTAGCTGTCATTACACTCCTAGTCCTGAACTACCTTATTCCACCTAATATTGCACAATTAACTGAATAATTCACTATTGTCCATTCATTTCTTTTTATAGGGATGGCAGTGGCCATCGTCCATGTGGATGTTGTGTGGATGGTGGCAAGTCTGTGTTTCACTGTACTATTACTCTAGCTGCAACATACATATTTAACTTGCCTGCACATTAGCCTTTGACATCACTGTGATAACCTGGAAGATGTCCAACTGTCATAACTACACTATTATGTTATGTTGTCATTACTGGAAGACTTGCCACTGGTTTGGCCTGCATAGGTCAAGCATATGTGTGTGTGTCTACAGATATCAGTCACAAATGTGTTTATTGTCCAGCAGAACACTGTACAGTTGAATGTTATTAATTCAAGATATCACATGCAGTTCAGCACACATGTCTGCAACAGTACTGTACTATCCACATGTCCTATATATGTCTCTTAGCTTTCCAAGACAAACATAAATCATACTCATATTCACAGGTAACATATGATATGGACAACATCCCATTAACTGGCCTAGCATTGGGACAGTCACAACTGTTTGACAGACACTCTAGTGGTTGTCAAATGTGAGCTGTCCTTTCCCAGGGTAAGTCAGGCACTTGGGCTGTGATACCACCTCTCAAACTCTTAGAGCAACACATGTGCACAAAGCCTATCACGATGGGGAGTACATAGGGACATATCACACATATTCCTGTTACAGAATTATGAAGTTTTTAGCATAATGCATTTTGCATTACTGTGAATGTTCTGAAGGATGTGTAGTCTTACACTCAAGTGTTTGTTTTTACTTCATGACTTAAGTTCTCAGCTATTTGTCAGACAGGTAGAGATGCCAAGAGGAACAGACATAACAGTAGGATTTCAAAATCTGGACATTCTGTGAAGATTTGTACAGTTGGTAGTTATTGCTGTGATGTCTTCCCACTGCAGACAGTGCCAGATGCTATGGCCATAGCAGTTGTACAACAGGACATCAGTACAGCAAGTTTTGCTGGCACATATACATTTTTCAAACTCAGCTATCCCATTATTACAGACCAAGTAATATATTAAATTGCATGCTTACATGTTTCACATACCTTTTTTTGGGGAGGGGGTTGTTGTATATTCAAACCTACATGTATTGGTTTGGTTGTTGTCTCACTCTGTGTCATTTTCTCTCTCTCTTTCTGTCTCTCTGTAATACAAGGATTGAGTAGGTTTGATTAAGTGACAGCATGGCTTTTGTAGGTGATGGTCATGACCAGGTGATGGCCTATGTACCAGTTGGTGTTTCCCACTTGCTAATTGCATGTAGAACAGCTGTGTAGTTCTTACAATAGTCAATGTCATGACAACCCACTCCTATAACTGTGTACTTCCTGTGGTCATTGTCCCTTTACCTTGTCTATGAGGAGCACATCCTTTCTGTGTGTGGGCAGCAGTGTTACTGACAGCAGGTGAGAATAACTCTTACAACAAGACATGTGGACATAGGCCAACTACAGGTTTATGTAAGGTTCCAGACATAGGGAAAGAGTGAGAGTATCACTGTTATATGCTTTGAATACTGCTAGTTTAATATGGTCTGTGTGTATATGCTAGTTCTGCATAGCTTGCAGTCTGCAACATTATGTGTCTGCATAGCTCTCAACTGTAGAGCTATATGCATAATGGCCAAGGTCTGGGCCACTATGTTTAGTGTGTTCCCCAAACAGGTGTTGTCCTTGACAAATCATTGCCATAGTCTGTTGACTGCTATCAGTAACTGGAAACATGAATTAGTGTTTGTGAGTTCATATCCCTCAGGAAGGATATGTTGCATATAATCCTGTGACACCAGCAACTTTCACAGTGTGTGAGTGCAGTATATCAAATATGGCCTTGTGTTTGGCCCTATGTCCTCCAGTTATACACCAGGCTTTGTCCAGATGTCATGCAGTAAGAGGCTGATAGGTATGGGCTATCATTATTTAGTGCAAACATTCCAGCTCTCATCCCAATGATGTTGTGGACTCCCACTCATGTTGTGGGGTAGGGGCCATAAATATGGGCCATAGGCTAGACAGCATGTGTGACCGTGTACAGTCAAGAGGTCAGTGCATAGTAAACACTGTTATATACCCATGTAACACATTTTTGGGGGTACTTGTTTGACTTTTAGGCTGTTAGTGCATGTGAGAGATATTACTAATAAAAACATAAAATGTATGTAGCTGCACTTTTTGATACTATGGTGATGGGGACAGTGCTGGGTTAGAAGTTACTGTTTGGCACAGTCTGTCAGTTTGACAGACCAGTTTGAAGTGAAGCATTGTTATGTAAAGGATCAATTTACATTGTAACATTTCATACTTTCCCCACTAGGTGGTTCACTGAGGAGTGCAATTGGAGGCTGTTGGCTTAATCATGTAATTGTTGATTGATTTTTATATTCAAGGCAAGTGGGTTTAATACTGTTGTACTACTTGAAGGCTTTTGCCATGACATCAGTGTCTGATAATTTGTGTGGCTTACTTTGGTTAACACCTGTCCCTCTGTGCAAGGCATGTCATTGTTTGTCCAGTTATGGCCTACTCATAACTCTCAACTGTACACATTTTTCCATAATGTCTAGATGCTGGCATCATAACTTTTGTGTGTTCCTCTTTAATTGGGTTCCTTTCTGGCAAAAAGCTGAGGATTGGACTCATTCAATGATGACAAACATTTGACTGTAAGACTCCACATCCTTCAGAAAAGTAATGCTACTACAAAACCTCTAGTATTCTATCAGCTTTTTGAGATGGTAAGAGAATATTTATAATCAGCCCCTATTTGTCCACCATCATGTTATGCATTGTCCATATTTTTGGTTATAACAGGTTGAGAGGTATGGCACTGCTGACAACAATTCTGACAACTGGAAGGAGCAAGAATACATCATATGTTTCCTTTAATATTTGCATAATTCAGTTATGTTGTATTTTTACACATCTACATGCTGTAAGAAGTACATAAATAAACCTTTTTTGGGAAAATGGTGGTGTTATGTGTATTTTTAATGCAAACATTCTCATTTGTGCAAACATATCACACTTTGGCCATTTGATAAGGTGGCAACTGTAGGATTACTGGCTGTTTGGGTTTCACTGTGCTCTGTTTAGTCATTTCAATTACTTGCCTAAGAGATTATTGTATGTCTAGCCACTGTGTAAGGCCTATCATGATTATGTAGTGGCAGAGTGTGTGTGTACTTGTTATTTGGACTGTGTATGTGTGGTGTCAGCAGATGAAAGTCCCATACAACCCCAGCATTCTATCTACAGTATGACCTGCCACAGGATATGTAGGGGTATCATGTGACTCTCAAGGGGGCTATATCTATCAATGCAGCCATTGTACTGTGGTGTTTGCTAGGCTTACCAGTATTCATCTGCAAGTGTGTGGTATATATATGTATATATATAGAGAGAGATTTTGTATATATATATATATATATATATATATATATATATATATATATATATATATATATGTATGTACATATATATATATATATATATATATATATATAGAAATATATAGATTTATATAATATATATATATATATATATATATATATATATATATATGAGTAGGAATTTATATATATTTAAATTTATATAAGTGTGTGTATATACTATATCTTATTTGAATGTTTACTGCTTCCACAATATGCATTCCCTATAGTACCATGATTGTCCTGAAAGATATGTTCATGAAATAATTTTGAACTCTTACAGCTTATGTGGCTTAATGGTTACATGCTGTGACTATGGTGTACATAATGCTGGGTTCAAAACCAGCAAAGGCTTTTATTTTGTTGCTGGGCAGAACAAGGGCTTATGGAGACAAGGTGATTAAGGCACTTTAAAGTGGCTTTAAGTGGGTTTGCGTGGGTTTGCGTGAAGCTACGTGTTGCTAAAATATGGTTACTCCATTTTAGCTTCACTTAGCTGCACTTACTCTCACTAACCCCCTGTGCTAATTTCTTTGAAAGAAAAGAAAAAGGGGTGATAGGAAAGTGGTGAAAAAAGGGGCATGCAGAGGGAAAACAAGATGAAAGATGGATAGGGATGTGCAGGATGGGAGTTGGGAAGGTCTATAGCTGTCCATTTCTCCTACAGCAACAGCTCTGCATATGTATTGAATTTAGAGGTGAATTTGGATACTCATACCCTGAGAGGGGGATGAGGACAACAGTAATGTGTTGTCTAGGCAATTGGACAAGATTGCATGTGTCCAGTGGACATATTTGCAAAAATTCTGTACATTATAGTCTACTCAGTACTCTCCAGATATGACCTGAAATTACAGCTACCTATGGGCTTGGGGTTGGCCAGTGGGTGTTGTACATGGTTATCCATTCAAACTTCGTACACCTAATATAAAGCTATACTTACCTGCTGGACCTGCGGAAAAATTGGGTTAACACTACCTGACTGTTTCTACACATTAATAGGGTTTGGCTTTTATATGTGCAATCATACTGCATGTGTGTGCTAATGTCATAGTCTACCTTCATTTTTGTACAGCACCATGGGAGCTGGGGACAGTGACTGATAGCTGTGACAGCGTGACACTCGAGGGACATTTTTTGGGAAAAACGAAGTGGTCAATGTACTTTGCTTGCTGTCTTCTGCAGCCTTGAGGCTGGCCAGTGTGTTTTCTACACAGTGTATAAGAGATACATCCTATAGTCAATATTCAGCTTGCATTACCTGCTGAAGCTGTGGGAAAATGTGTGTTTAAACTACCTGACTGTTTGTAACAATACTCACATATTCTTGTGTGGAAATATACAGACAGCTTAATACCACTTTCGGGATTCAAACTCTGCCAGTTTGTTCAAAAAGAAGTCACAATGCTGATATTTATCAGAACAAGCTATCAAGGAACTGCTGTTTGGTGTGTGAGTGTTTTCTACCTATTAGTTGTGATTTGGCCAATCTGACCTTGTACGTCTCACATTCCTGCATGGCATGCAGTTGTCCTACTGTATACTCACACTTTCAGATATTACATTACAGGAAACAAGGGTTAGCAAGCATTTTTAATATTTAGCTATCAGATCATAGTGCAGGGGAAACTTTGTTATTGTTAATCTGTTGTAGAAGACTTGACTGTTTGCTACATGAACCTCAGATAATTAATGCTATCAGAGCCATATTTGCTGTTTAAAAGCTATACACATTTCCAATTCCTACTAACACATTGCAAATAAAACACAACAGTCCAGAGTTGTGTAGTTTTATTGACAGGTTATCACTATTTTATGTATATCACTAGCAATATCTGTGGTAATTTCAGTTTTATTTGGTTCAAACAATACAGAGATTGCAGCACTGATAGGTGATATTTTACTACTTTCAATTATACTGTCAGCTAGATCAGTACTCACCAGCCTCACGGCGCAGCGTTTGGAACCTGCTTCCATGTACCTCCACATTCGAATGCCTCTCAGTTGCAGCTGTACAAGAGACAACGAAACATTTATGACTTCCTATCCATCACATTCACAGCCTGGACTATCCTAAACAGCAATTGATACTGATACTTACACACTACTGGGGCATTCCCTGCCCTGGTATCTTGTTTCCACTGGTCTAGAAGGTCCCTCTTTCTCCACTTGAGATCAGCATAGTGATGCTGAACCTGCTCATCAGTCTGAGGGACCCCAGTAACACTGGTGAGTTCATAGGCAAGATGGTCCCAGGTCTCCACTTTATATTCTGAGCCCTGGTACTGGCCCTGCAGAAATCTCAAATCATGGTTTTCAACAAGGAGTCCAACCATGACCTTGGGCTCTAGAATCCCCCAGCATTGCGCATGAAAGTGAACACCTTCCCCTACTCCAGCCATGGTGCCTGCAATGATGAGCTCCAACTAGTTATGGGCTGTATTCCCGCCTACAGGATTTAAACAGGGCCGATTTTCTGCACTTTGCCGTGATTGGTTACTTTTGAAACTGCTGAGCTCAGCTAAGCTATGGGCAAACCTGTTTAGCTAAGGTTGGCAGTGCTTAAAGGGGCGGGTTTAGCATTGCTTATCACTGGGCAAATGTACTTAGCTGGGCTAGTCATTGCTAGTATTCATATGTACACAATGCTTATAACTGGTCAATATAGCTGCCTATGTTTTATTATATTGGTCTCCCACGTGTATGGGATTGATTCATCATTCATTACATAATATAGATTTATTTACCTTCCCTGACATTCCCCAATGTGCTGTGATTAATTTATTCTTGTGTGACTATACTGTATGGGGCACTTGTGTTTATATGGGGGTTTCACTACTTTATTACACTGACACCTCACATCTGGGCCTAATACACTACTCTGGTTGAGAAAAATAAGTTACTTCCTAGATAAATATACAAGTAAATTACAGTTGTAATGTTTACACATACAAAATGGTGAGGCTTGAACTGTGAATGACTACATGCAAGGCATACACTCTAATTCCTACACTATTGCACTTATGGTTATACTGGATGTTTATTGCTTTTTAACTTATCCTGCTGTTTCAGCTGGGCTTAAACTTTATTGTATATCTCAAAAAAATGTATTTGTTGTGTTTTTTAATATGTACCCTTCAGAATACACATGCTAATACTGAACCTGTTATTCTAACAACTTTCGGGCTTTGTAGGGGTGATTGTCCCTTATGGCTTTGTCCAGATTCCTTAGTCTGATGGGTTGAGAGGTGTGTGCTATATTCTTATGCTAAACCTGTTATTCTATCAACTTTCTGACTTTGTAGGGATTATTGATCCTTATGGCTTTGTCCACATTTCTTGCCCTGACAGGCTGGGGGTGTTACGAGCGTTCTCACTCTTTTTAAATTGCTGTAAGGCAATTCTAGTGTGCAGGGAGCATGTGTATTGTGAGAACACTGTTCTCAGACAAAGCCCCTGCACTCATACACTGGCCCATGTCCATTTTACAGCATGGCTGCGCACCTTCATACATATGCATGGCGTGCTGCTGTGCTGAACAGCCACGGTCACTTCTGTGCAGGAATAATTATTCCTGCACGGTCATTTGCTGAATCCGGGGGATTGACTTTAAGGTAACTTCCCTGATTTCATAAGGTTAAATACTGCAGTCAAATGGTTCCTATATTTAATAATAATAATACAACAGTTCTGCAAATTACTCAATAAAAATGTGCATTGCTGAAAGTTGCAGGCTTTCAAACTGGTATTGTGTTATTTGCACATTATAAAATACAGTAAAAAGGCATAGTCATGCTAAATACAATAGTCCATTACATCAAACAGACAATATAAACAGCAGCTGAAGATGTAAAGTTCATGAAATATTAGTCTTTTAACGGCTTGATTTTTACTTTTCATTGCTGGTTTAGTAGAAACTGTTATATTCAATCATCTGCAGTCTTTTTATTCTAGCAGTCAGCTCATCTCTGAAGAAAAAAGTTGACTGAATACATTGGCACACAAAAATAGACAAAAATAGTAATTTTTAGACAAGAAAATTGAAAATAACAGCTATGTTAGGCTTCATAAATATATTTAAATAAAACACTGTTGGAGTTTCTATTCTAAGTTCCGTGTATGTGTTCAGTAACACTGACGATAAGATTAATTTATATCTTGTAAATATAAAAACTGTCACAAAAAAGAAAGAAAAAAAGAGAAGAAAAGAAAAACAAATCACATTTGCTAGCCAGGTAAGCCCAATGAACAACAGCTGCTCCTCCTTGACGAATGAACTGAGAGCAATGTCCGGTCAAATAACTTAATTAGGTTCATGCAGTAGGCAAATGTAGGCTATGGGAATCAAACCCAGGACCGCCACAGGGGTTGATCTAAAAGAACACTGATTTAGATCAGTATAAAAAAATTAAAAATATATTATCACACTGTACATGGATAACCTTTATACAATCTGTTATTTTATACTTTAGTGGTATCAGGATGGATAATTTTATTTTCAGTGCTAATACTTTTGCACATATTACATTTGTGGAAATTTTAGATACCCTACAAATAGATGTGAAGACTAGCATATCTCAAACTTTTTTGTCTCTTTAATAGTAACAATTAGCTCATTCACCTACCATAGCCACTATAGTCCTGTTTAATGACAACTTCTGTTTCTAATAATTGTATCTGTTTTCCAGCCACATTGTCAGCACTGTCACAGTTAAGGATTGGTCTTTATTTATTTATTTTTTTTTATTTCTGCTTCTTATATATGGCATTCTTATTAAAATCTCTACCTAATTTATGGAAATACTTGTATTAACTAAAACTGAAGATAAATAAAATAAGTAGTCTACAGAATGGAACAATAGGGTCAGATGCAATAACATCTATAAGTGTACATAAGGTGTACACCATCCCCCGGATTCATGAAGCTCGGCGCAAGGCCAGTGTAAGGCCTGCGCCGGCTGTGCAGCGTATAAATGGTGTAGTAGCACCATATGCATATTAATGAAGGTGTGCCGCTACCACATCCACGTGCATAGGACACGTGCGCGAGTGCATGGGGCATTACTAAGCTGCGCCTGGAGGCGTGTGAATGTCGGCTGGCGATGAGCAACCTAAACTGCTGAATATTATAGCCTGCCTGCAATAGTAATCGCACCTATCAGTGTCCGTGGATAATGAAACGTATTCAAAGCATGCAAGACAGTTCCCGGCCACACAAAATGGAGAACCAAACAGAAATGCACGCAACACAATATGAGTTTCCGTCTATGGAACAAATGATATTTAAAATCGTGTGTCCGTAATGTACTGCACTGTCAGAAGTTATACCCAGTGGAAGTGAAGCGCATCATGTCAGCGCGCTGCCAATACACACGTCTAGCCCCATGGGCATGGTCACCAGCAATCCCACAGTGGTAGTGATAGTACACAGCTGGGCAGTTGTGGCTATATAACAACCATAAAGAAACCTGACAGTCCAAATTGTATACCAAACACACACAAACATATGTATATTAAAATGTGCTATACACATGAACAGGAACATAACCGTCACATACACATAGGATGCTATATGTGGAACTGGGATATCCAAAAGCAGAACCCATGCATGCAAATGCAATATGCAACAACCCCTGTATAGCACATAACCCGCACCCATGTCCGAATGTCCACCAAATCCAGCTACCAGCCTTGCGCAGCCGTACACCTACACATAGCGAGTATTCCCCATATGTAGTAGGAAGTATCGTCCTAGGCAGTGTCAGGATTGCAAATATGTATCCCACGTTTGTAAACATCCCATCACAGTTACGTAAATCCAAATGCCCGCTCGTTCAAGTTTCGGCAAAACGTGTGTACATCCCACGTGGGATAAGTAACCTGTTGAAACCTCAGAGTTGTTTACATGCCACAGTGTCCAGTACTGTACACATCTGGACAAAACATGTATTGTGTAGTCACGGTACTGTTCAGTTTCTACACAGACATGCAAAACATAACTAAGCAGGATGGAACAGCTGTCCACCATGCAGGTCACCCCACTAGGGTTGCCACCTGTTCAGATGGCCAAGGTGGGACATCCCTTGTAGAAATGTGAGAATTTGCAGGATAAAACATACCCCCGGCCAATGCAAAGGACAGAATTACACTTGTATGCCAAGATAAAAGCTTATTCCATAGCATTTGAATAGCTTATGCTATCCCAAATAATAGTTATGTGTACCAGATACAAAATACCTGTATCATGCAACTAGTAAAGAAAATAAGAAATATATTATTGTCTTAAATTCACAGGACATTTGCCATGTCTTAGGTGTCGTCGCAGGACACAACTGTCCAAAGTGGGTCCTCCCCTCGCAAAGAGGAACAAGTGGTAACCCTACTCCCCACTGAATTATCGACAGTATATAGTCAACTCAATCACATACCGACACCACTCCTCAACCTATTACAGCAACAAAATCTGGACAAAGCCTAAAAGGATGGGTGGACAAATAGTGACAGATGTAATTACTGCTCTCACAAACTTCGAAAGTTCACAGAATAATAGTATGTACATAAGCATGAAATGTTGTGAAGGATGTGGGGTAGACCCCAGTATTACAGAGGTCCGTACATTTATACTGTAACAAACCGTCACATATGTTGACTGTACTACTGCATACCTGTAGTTAATTCATAGTTAAGTCATGTGCAAAATAATAACCCTCATAAGAATGAATACAGGAAATAGTCAAATGTGAATGGGAACACCACTCACCGTGGATTATGTATTGTAATCACCCCCACCCATATTATGTATTGCCAACATCATAAGCTGCTGACAGGTGCCCAAACACCTGTGTCTGTAAACACAGATTAAATGTTTAAAAAGGACAAAACCTGTCCATGTGCTTTGTCTGACATTTGAACACTGTCAGGACAGTTCCGTTCACCAGGCGGACAAGCCTAAACCCAGATCACCACATGAACACCCTGACAATTAAAGACCTGTATGTGTCAGGACTATAAGCCTTCGAGTTCTGAATATCCCTGCAGTGATTAAATATGCAGCTTGGGTCCAGAGCAGTAGGGAATAGGGAATGTGTAACATGTAGTACCGCATTTTTCCCAGCAGGAGAATGGATGCCTGTGACGTAAGTGAAGCGGTGAGGCATATGTTAATGTAGCTATGTACTATGGGTATGTATATAAATGAGTCAGAACACCAAACGTATAGTGGTTACAGCTTCCGGCCAACGTGAATGCAGTCCCGGTTCAACTACGACTACAGCACATATAATGTTAAAGTGTAATGAGTGCGTCTGTGCTGTACAGACATTTAAATATGTAAAGGTGAACATGTGTTTCGCATATGTCCGTTAACCGGATTAGAGATATTTTACTGGTACTGTCACAAGTAATAAAGCCCACGTAAGCACAGACTTAGTAAACATATGTAACCCACAATAAGGATATGCATGTGCGCCTGCGCGTAACACACAATAAGGAAATGCAAGTGCCTGTGTGTAATCCGCTCACAGCATAGCAAATGAATGCTGGTTTCTACACGTAATGTCTATATATGGATATATACATTTGTGCAGATATATATATATATATATATATATATATATATATATATATATATATATATATATATATATATATATATCCACAGACGTAAACTAAATAAATATATGAAATAAAGAATGTACATATATATATATATATATATATATATATATATATATATATATATATATATATATATATACAACATCAATTGATATATACCTAACAAACATAAACAAATGTCCTCGTAGATATAACACATGTACATAAATAGGTTACACCATAGCTAGTATGGATACACATAACAGACATGCAATTAAGGTAAATACACTGCTGCTCTCAAAACTACTGCCCGGAAAGTATCAGTGTGCCAGATCTGTAAGTTCTACTCTTTAAACATGGATATAGGTGTCCTTTGCAGGACTCCAAAAATAGTGAATCTATAAATGCACAGCCCTGTAATGATTGCCGTAAAGAAGTGTCATCCACAACTACAATATAGCTGTACATGCAACAGTAGCTTGTGCAAGTGTAATAACACATGGGTTGACAGAATGTAAGACATATGTACCGACATGCGGAGAGTGGATAGTGCTTAGAAGTGTCGTCATAATTTATTATCGCTCACATTAAATATGTGTTATGACTACTGTGGAGGGGTGTCAGGTCTGGGAATCATGGGTATGCAATAATGGGCCTAGGTGCCTAGGTGTTGGTTGGCACAGATTTATGAGGTCCGCCCCATGGGAGTGATTAATATACCTATGTGGGTATAGCAGACACCTCTAACTTTCTAAAATGAAGAACCCATCTACCGGATATCATGTAAACTATTGGGGGAAGACGTAGGGAGTTATATTAGAGTCGTGTAAGCAATTATCATGGACGTACATGCGCATTTAATAAGATGGTAACCATACCTCTCAATCAGAATAAGACATCTGGACAAAGGCATTTTAAAATAAGTACAAATAGGGAATATCTCAAATATTCCTCTTACAAAGTCAGAACATGGATAGAATAATGGATCAGTCAATAGTATGAATGTTTCGAGGGTTATTAATTGTAAATAACAAATGTCTGTCATTATTGTCTAACCCCACAGTCCCAAATTACTTCCCACTAAATTACCAGAAAGGCATTTCACAATATTATTAAAAAAGGAACAAAATCAGACATCTAAGTTAGGGACATTTACCCAAAATTTGTACATTTGAGAGGTATGAAGGTAACCCTGACCTAAATAAATGTACAGAACTAGTGCAATTAGGTGGACAGGTGTGAAGAAAGACGTGATGACAAAACATGTATAAGTCAAAAGCATGTACCTCGACAATTCTGGATGAATACTAATGCCCTGTGATAGTCAATGTGGAAGGTTAATAGAAACAACATAAATGTGTCCCTCAGGGTGCTATGCAATGTCCCCGAGACAGTGTTCAGTCTCCCACACACACATGTGAGTTCTGCCACTGATGGAAAGCGTAAATACACATAAGGTAGATGATAGCAGAATATGTTTTGATCAGCACCTGTTGGCTTTTGTGAGGAACACAACACTCTGGGTGGGTGTGTCCTACAAAAGGAATGTAATGGCATCTGGCCTGTGATTTCTCCATATATTGTGTGTAGTGGTGTAATAAAATGACATATCTTGTATCAGAAACAGATACATGTTATAGGAAACAGTATCATCGACTATACCACTACAAGACAAATCTGAAGGTATGAAAAGTGCTGAAGTAGTCAGTTTAGTATTGACCGCAGGTATGTGTGGACTTGTCAAATGTCACAGCTGTACATATAGTCTGTATAGGGCTGTCACCTCTACAAATGATGAAAGTGGGAGGTGCTCTGTATAAATGACAGACGTAGCAGGTCAAAACATACCTACAGCCATGCCTACCCCACAAATAGACATATTAGCACACATCAAAGCTTAGGCCAGGATTCACGAAGCTTTGGTCAGTGTACGAGTAGAGCAAGATGTCCGCTGAGCTATTCAGCAATATCCTGTAGGGGCGTGTAACACAGCCCCTCAAACGAACGTTGCACGGACAATGTTAGGATATGCAAATTACCCCATTTGTAGGTGAAAGCTATGCAAAATATGCGATACATGAAACAGTAAGCTGTCCGTGCAAAAGTAGAGGTATGTGCAGAAATGTACACGGATGTTAACCGAGTAACGTTCTGCAAGTAGCTAAACGGAGCAATGTCATCTGCAAATAAAGGATGGTTTAGTTGAAGAAGCATGCCAATGGGCAAATATAATGCCAGTGGCATGTATTCCCATTGGAAATTAATAAAACTCTAGTTGTCCTCCCCCGATCTCCGAGTACGCGCTGTGCATACAAAACAAGACAAATATGTAAAATATATATACAAATTGTAATGTCAGTTAAAAGTTATTGCGTCATGCAGATGAATGGCAAGCTGAAGACAACATGGCTACTGAGTAGTGGTTGCTATGTGTGGAAGCTCACACTCAGAGATGTAACCAAGCATTAGTAGGCAATCCTATGCAATTGAGGTTGAGGATAGTGAAGCACAATTTGTCATGCCATATGGGCCAAGCCCCTACAGTGTAAGAGTAGGTGAAGGGGACTATCAGTGTAGAAGATAGGTGACATCATGAGTGTGTATGTATAAAACACTGTAATCTTATTGGAGCAGTGTGTCACATGTCTGCTGTCAGTGACTCATCAGTGGAAGAGGCATGTTATGATTTATCCTAGGTAAAGTCAGTAAACTGACGGTGTACGCCATGGATATCACTGAAGTTCCTTGCAAACCTGGTGAAGTGTGTTTGCGCCCGTGCAAGCCTGTAAGCCCAAGTAAGCATGTGTGCATGTGTGTCAGCCTGTGTGCGCGACTTGAAGAATGAGTAAGCTACTATAAGATTGTCGAAGCCCGTGAAATGTTGTGTAAGCCAGTGTAAGTGTTTGTACGCATGTATAAGCCTGTGTGCACACGTGGAAGCGGATATGCACTTCACTGTTCTCCTATGCACGGCGCTGCTCACTGTGGACACAAACAGTGGAAAGGAAGGTAAACAAATAGCAGTAAGTTAACCAAGGAGAACTACCACAGCTAGCAGGTGGAAACAATCAGACTGAGTATATTACACAGCCAGTACAGTAGGCCAGCACAGCACAGCATGTACAACTCTACAAACAGTAGCCCACCATGTTATTCTCAGACACACTGCAACACTGTAGTATAGTAAGAGAAGTGCAAACTGTAAAAGCTTAACTGAGACAAGATAATGTTAGGGGCTGCCATTGCTATTATACGTCAACATATGCAACATGGGGAGGGTTGTGCCAATGTGAATGCCGCTCAGCATCACACCGTGAGTAGACGGAGAGGAGTGTGCAGGCACAGGGTAAACTACCAGGGGCTACATGAGCTGGAGATAGTAGAGCGCTATAGAGTGGACAGAGACCTCCTGCAGAAGATTGTGGATCTGTGCAGGCCATGTCTCACACACAGACCCAACAGAGGGAAACATATCCCAGTGGAAACCAAGGTATGTGTTGCTCTAAGGATACCAGCAACAGGTACCTTCCGGAGATCAACTGGTGATATGATGTGGATTTTACAAACATCAGCATCCAGGGTACTGCACCAGGTCATGAATGCCATGTCAGCACATGTCAGTGATGATGTGTATATCCCCAATTCCTGTAAGGTATTGGGCAGCAATATGTGTCGTTTCCAGACAATAGTGGAATACCCTAAGTACTGTGTGCAATACACTGCACGCACATATGCATCAAAGCACCAGCCAGTGAGTGTGGCGGGGCCTACATCATCCACAAGGGCTTCCCCTCCATGAAGTGGCAGTTTTTGTGTGATGGCCAGCCCGTAATAATGAATGTGTGTGCTGGATGCCCTGGAAGCTGCAATGCTTCCGATATGTGGCATCTGACGCAGCTTGTACAAAACATTTGGCAATGCGGACAACCCTCATGGTCACCTAGTAGGGGATGCCGGATGTGCAGTTCAACTGTGGCTGATGACACACATCAGAAATGCACACACACATGAACAGGAATGCCATAATGAGGCACACGCACATACAGAAACCTTACTCTAGCATGTGTATGTGTCGCCAAGTCACAGTTCTGGTGCCTGGACACATCTGGTGGAGCATTACCGCACTTGTCAACTACATGTATCAGAACTGTCTGTGGCCTAGGTCATCTGTGTCACACACACACACACACACACACACACACACACACACACACACACACACACGACAGTTTATATACATAGTGTGAGTGATTGTTCATGTATGTGTAATACTGCAGAACAGTTCAAACACAGCAAAGTATGTCAATAATGGACATTCATCATAGTTGTACAACCACCTTGGAGGATATGCATGCAGAACTCTCATTGCATATGTGATACAGTGATGTACTTCACAATACCATTGTAAATGCAAATATCAAATGACAAATGACATAACACATATCTATATGTACACATTGTTACCCATTATACATATTGGGGTGTAATACCTATGTGTTACTGTTGGTAAAGTATGTGTAATAAATGTGGATAACTGACTCTGTTTAGCCTTATAGGTGTACAGCATGGGTTGGATAACACGTATCTGTCTGTATGATACCTTTGTGTAGACTAACTGTGTCATGTGCAGAATGCATTCTAGGCCAAAATATGAATTCTCAGATATGGACAGGAATATCCCTATTGTCTTTGCTTGTAACTAACATGGCTACATGTCAAACAGTAATGGTCCCAGCAATGTGTGGCGGTCAATACTAGTGCAAACTGGTATAGTATAGTACATGTAGGATCCACATGCTACTGTGTGTCCTATATGTGTGGGACAGTTGTGAAGATATCATATAACAATTGGTAATTCAGAATTTTGAGGTTGTGTCAACTACCATAATGCAAAACTATGACAGATAGTAACAGTATCACCCACAGCACCATGTAAAACCATAGCAATCACACATGTGTAGACAAGTACAACAATATGTGTAGTATAATGTATACTGGCCACCAATAGAACGCATGACGTGTTAACAGTGTGAAATACAGGGCATGTCACCATTCCAATGTGTCCACTATACATGTAGATGCAGACAGTGCACCCTCACCATGTTCACATATAGATACATGTGAATCTGTACTACACACATCTCACACGTACTGCACACTGTGTAACACATGCTGCCAATACTACACACGTCAGTCAAATGGCACATGGATGGATAATACATCTTCAGAATTAACAGTGCTGTACACTATACTACATTGATGATCATAGCTGGAATTTATCATGCCTGCTTACATACACCTAGAAGGAAATCACACTTTGTGTTAACAACATTGTAACATTATTACAGTGCTATGAAGCCACCCTGTGCATCAGCACCATGTTAGTCCGTACCTGCATCAATGTTACACATTACAAGAGGTGGCACAGGTGTCATCATATGCACAGGGTATGTAGTTTCATACATAACACACTACAGCATTACACATTTACAGAACGCGCTACTGAAATTACTGAACACAGCACTCCCAGAGGCATACTTCTAGGTGGGTGACATCATCCGCAAAGGCAAAGATGCCAATAGGGACTGTATGTGTTGTGAGGCATCTAAAAGCATTACTGTGCCCCCAGGCAGCTGGAAACACACACACACACTTGGAAGGGCCGGGAGTTGAACATACACTTGCCTACTCTAACACACTACAGCATTACGCATTTACAGAACGCGCTACCGAGATTACTGAACACAGCACTCCCAGAGGCATACATCTAGGTGGGTGACATCATCCGCAACGGCAAAGACGCCGATAGGGAATGCATGTGTTGTGAGACATCTAAAAGCATTACTGTGTCCCCAGACAGCTGGAAACACACACACACACACACTTGAAAGGGCCGAGAGTTGAACATACACCTACTTACCTACTCTAACACACTACAGCATTACGCATTTACAGAACGCGCTACCAAGATTACTGAACACAGCACTCCCAGAGGCATACTTCTAGGTGGGTGACATCATCCGCAAAGGCAAAGATGCCAATAGGGAATGTATGTGTTGTGAGGCATCTAAAAGCATTACTGTGTCCCCAGGCAGCTGGAAACACACACACACACACACACACACTTGGAAGGGCCGGGAGTTGAACATACACCTACCTACTCTAACACACTACAGCATTACGCATTTACAGAACATGCTACCAAGATTACTGAACACAGCACTCCCAGAGGCATACTTCTAGGTGGGTGACATCATCCACAAAGGCAAAGACGCCAGTAGGGAATGTATGTATTGTGAGGCATCTAAAAGCATTACTGTGTCCCCAGGCAGTTGGAAACACACACACACACACACACACACACACTTGGAAGGGTCAGGAGTTGAACATACACCTACCTACTCTAACACACTACAGCATTACACATTTACAGAACGCGCCACCGAGATTACTGAACACAGCACTCCCAGAGGCATACTTCTAGGTGGGTGACATCATCCGCAAAGGCAAAGACACCGATAGGGAATGTATGTGTTGTGAGGCATCTAAAAGCATTACTGTGTCCCCAGGCAGCTGGAAAAACACACACACACACACACACACACACACACACACACACACACACTTAGAAGGGCCGGGAGTTGAACATACACCTACCTACTCTAACACACTACAGCATTACGCATTTACAGAATGCACTACTGAGATTACTGAACACAGCACTCCCAGAGGCATACTTGTAGGTGGGTGACATCATCCGCAAAGGCAAAGATGCCGATAGGGAATGTTTAGAGAGTGAGCGGTCTGAAAGCATATTACCATCCCAAGGTAGACGTACACAAACACGGCAGTGCTGTCATCAGGCCAACTAAATATCTACGGAGCACAACAACACTATATAGATACGGGATGCGCCACAGACAGTACACCCTTCGAGAGAGCAACAAGTGTGTTCAATGTAGGCATCCATCGTGACATTGAAATTGGTCATCTGGTGCCTGGATGTCCACCATGGCTATACAGGATGTCAATGGCCATGCCCACACGCTTAGTATCACACGTCTGTTTGGAATGTACTGTGTGTCTATCTACACAATGGCGTACTGGGCATGCTCACACACTTAGCAGTTGCAAAGGGCCATCTTGCATGCAAACGGAGTCTAATCACAGAAGGGTGCAGTGTGGAATGTACTGTGTGTCCATCTACACAATGGCGTACTGGGCATGCTCACACACTTAGCAGTTGCAAAGGGCCATGTTGCAAAGGGCCATCTTGCATGCACACGGAGTCTAATCATGGAAGGGCGCAGTGTGGCATGTACTGTGTGTCGATCTACACAATGGCATACTGGGCATGCTCACACACTTAGCAGTTGCAAAGGGCCATCTTGCATGCACACGGAGTCTAATCACGGAAGGACGCAGTGTGGAATGTACTGTGTGTCCATCTACACAACGGCGTACTGGGCATGCTCACACACTTAGCAGTTGCAAAGGGCCATCTTGCATGCACATGGAGTCTACTCGCAGAAGGGTGCAGTGTGGAATGTACTGTGTGTCCATCTACACAATGGCGTACTGGGCATGCTCACACACTTAGCAGTTGCAAAGGGCCATCTTGCATGCACACGGAGTCTAATCACAGAAGGGCGCAGTGTGGAATGGACTGTGTGTCCATCTACACAACGGCGTACTGGGCATGCTCACACACTTAGCAGTTGCAAAGGGCAATCTTGCATGCAGATGGAGTGTACACACAGAAGGGCACAGTAAGGTATAACTGCCCTCACGCACAGGGAGGCCACACATGCAGTGACCTTTACACACACAGCTGCCATCACAGCTGTCACAGGTGCAGGTCACACACGTACACACTGCAGTGTACACTGTAGCTATCAAGTCAGCACCATGTCGTTGGTGCAGCACTACACAGCCTTATGGTCCCACAACACCATGTGACACATGACCACTGGGCTGTACAGTGGTGTACACCAGCTGTGCAGAGTACACATGTACCAGCAGGGATCCACCAGGTGTTATGCATTACAATGATACCAGTATACATGAACAGGTCGGCTCAAGACATACCATGGCCCTTACACAGCTGTGACACCTGACTGTTGCTGTACACCAATGAACACACGTCTGGGTATGTCATACATGTGATTCTGTGGATGTGTGCATGGACTGCACACACAACACATGCATACATGGCCTTTGATGTACCTTGTGCATAACACTGGCCTAATCAATGCTACACACGCGAATTGAAGGTGGGCCCATGTCTGTTGAATGCTCACACTACAGGGGGTAGCAGTGTTGACAGGGACACATACCCTTGTACTGGTCTCCTGTGACACCCATGATATCATACCACAGTCCATGTGTTATGTATGTCAACACACATGTCCAACAATAGCAATGCATACAAACATGGCAACAGGAGACACGTGACATCTGTACTGTGCATGCAGCAAACATGCATGTGCAGTGGCTGATGTCCGTAACATAGTTGCACCTACCTACGACATGCAGACGCAATGCAGACCCATCATTGACATCTGTATACGGTGACATACAAACAGCATGTATGAAGGGATGTGTGTACATAACATGGTGAACCACCTGTCTAGATGTATGTGTGCAGGGGGTGGCTCACAGTTGTGTCACACACCATCATATCATGCCATGTGCTAACTGTACGTTATGTCGCTGTTACGTGACGGTGCTGACATAATGCATACACAGCGGTCAGGTGTTAAAAACTATATGTCATATGGCACCTGTAACACCTACAACCTCCCGTGTGCATATAGCAGCACATTTGCCAGATATAGCGTTGGTACACATAATGCAATCAATACCGCTGCATGTCCATCAAACGTGTCATCATATGGCAGGTGTATCATTCCCAGCACTGCCATGTGTGTCCGAATGTGTGACCAGGGATGCCAAATATCATGGGGAATATGTCCCAGTTGCTACACATCCCTGTACACCATTGTAGAGATCTGTACATACATCAGTGTGGGAAGCATGACGTTCGCCGGTGAGGTGCATCACACACGTCCGCTGTCCGTATACACATGTGTGGTCACCACAGTGTGTGTGTGTCTGTATGTATGTCTGGTGCTTGGTGTGAGTGTGTATGCTAATATACGGTGGGAAATTATCACTAGCCCCACGTGGTGACTAACCCGTAATGGTGATGCATTGCACAACCCTGTTGATGCCATAGGTCCCAGCCATACTGGCTACCTGTGCATGTCCCTTCTCTGTGACACGTCGTGTGGGTGCATAGTACTGTGAGGGTGATGACCACACAGGCAAGGGTCCCCAGCTGCACACTATGGGGTGTGCGTTATAGTGGTGTACACCCCGTGAATGCGGCCATGTTCACGTACTGTTACAGGGTCCTACTGCTGCACAGTGTGGCCTCCAGCTACCAAGTGACACCTCACATCATCATTGGCCAGGCCGCTGTGTACAAACCTGCACCATGTCACCATACCTGTAATGTGTCCTGCTATGTATGTCACGTCTCTGTCCAGTGTAGCCTGTGGCACCGACCACATGCGTCAGGTGCAGTATATGTGCGGACATCTGTGTTATGTTGGTGTGTCCAACAGTCAGGATGAGGGTACATGTAACATGCTGATATTGCCAGATGTGCCTGTGTGTAATCCACAATTACACGTGGGGGACTGCAAACACTGCTACCTGTAGGCACATGCAAGTACACCATAGGAGGGAACCAGGGTATCACAACCAACATGGTGCTACAGATGTAACCAAGACACATACCATGAACACATCACAATGCATGCTGCACCTGCACTACATGGTATGACTGGTGCATGTCGACAGTACACAACCTATGTCACATACACAACTCAGTATTCACACACAACCACTGCAACATACACATCCCTCACTATGCATACACAGGTATTACATACACCTCTCAATATGCTGTTCACCCTGTGCATCAGAATATTTGTGCATAACCCTGCACCGATGGTGTGGATGACAGGGATGCGGCACAGGCTTCATCATATGCACAAGGTGATGTGTTTGCCAGGGGCATAGGCTGCACCAATGGATAACATCATGTGTGTGTGTAAGGGCCGGTGAGTTGACTGGACATGTCTGTGCAGAATGCATGTGGATATTATGGAGCCCTACAGTTGTGTTTGCTGTGTGCGTGTATGTGTGTACACAGTTCTGCAATTTGTGATGCCTACACACGGTATAATTGACAGCTCCAGATTGCATAGTGCAGGTTGTACAGCTCACTGTGTCCGTCCACGGCCACGTGACCTGTGCCTGCCTGGGGTTGCACGGGCACTACCAGGTGGAGGTACAGAGTGGCTACTGTCCGACGACACATGTCCGCTGGAACTGTGTCCCCACTGAGACCACCCAGGGCCACGTCCATGTGGCCTGCTGTGTCCTGGTGTTGACAGCGCAGCACCAGCTGCACTGCTGCTGCTACCGGCACTATGGGAGCAAGCATGTGAGGTGGCACGCTCACGTCGACCTACACTAGGTGGTGTTGCTGGCCTACATCCACGTGGCCTATGCCTCACTCCTACCAGGTGTTCCAGCACAGACAGCTCCCACTCGTGGATTGCCATGCCTCGGTCAAGGATTACGACCATGTCACCTAGTCGCCTATCCAGAACATTAGCAATCTGCTGTTGAGCATTTGCCAGTGCCTGGATGTTGTCATTTAGGGTATGGATAGCAGCCCTCTGCAGCCTCTGCCCTTCTCTTTTCTGCCATTCAGCACATGCCTGTGCCCCCATTACAGTCTGGAACATGCGTCTGGAGATACCAGCTGCTGCGCTCTGTCCTGCAGGTGCATGTCTGCCAGAGGTCCTCCTACGAGCAGCACCGGCCACATGCCTGTGTGGCACATCTGCGGTCATTTCACTGACACCATGGTGTGTAGACACACCTTCTGTAGCCACCACACATTCCTGTTCCATGCCAACAGACGCTGACTGTCCTTCCTCTATGGCCACCGGTGATGCGGTATGTGTTGGCAGCAGAACTGTGTGCGGGGAAGAGGTGTACATAGCTGGGATGGTAACCATTGGCACAGATTCAGCCCCTGACAACCCTGCCTGTACCTCATGCATATGTTCATCACCACTAGTATCTGTGGGGACACTAACATCAGATGGACCGCAGGAGGGTAATGCACCTACATCACCTGTGAATGCAAAGAAATACTGTAAAGTACAATAGACACAGACACACACACACACACACACACACACACACACACACACACACACACACACACACACACACACACACACACACAGATATCAGTAGCCATGCAGTTCACACAATCATGGTAGTATGCATGCATCCCCGTGATACACCATGTAGCCCAGAACAGGATAACAGTACACATGGCTGACGTGACCTTGACATGTAATCTGCTGACATGTGCATTAACATGCATACATGTTTGACACAATGGTGTCCTGACACATGTACAGCATCATAATGGGCTTCACATTGCAGTGTTGTGTGTATGCTCTACAGATAGAATGCATGTTTAGCAAATGTGCATGAGCATGGGAGGGTAGTGTGAGCTGTCTACATTGCTATACAGTGTGAAGTACAGACACTGTGCCATTGCATGGCAACATGAGGCATGTATGTTGCTGTAGAATGCATAATATGTACACATTGCATAGCCATAACTGCAACACAGTCATGATGTTCGACAGATCGTATATGGTAGACTTCAGTGACACCTCCAGTAGCTGTGCACAGGCTTTTAGGTTGTCCAGTGTACCACATCAACTGTATAATCAGTCAACTAAGGCTATAATTGGACCATGTGTGGACAATGTGCAACAGGGTGTATACACATCCCAAGTACTATGTGGCTACATGTCTCTGGCCATCCCCCATGGCCATGTGTGCACATGTGTTGGCCAATTGTGTGTGTGATGGGCATCTTCTCCACATGTCTGTGTGGTCCCATATGACATACACCCATATATGTCAGATATGTCATAATCCACAGGGCTATGCAGACAATGGGTTGTATGTTTGGTATGTGGGGTATAGGTCATGCGATAGTGTGACAATATTGCAGACAGAACACTACATGTCTGGGATATGTTAGGTGGCACATCACAATGTGTGCACCCAATGCAGGGGCATATGACACAATGGTGACACTTGTGGGCTGCCCATATCACAGCTCACTGTGTGGTACCATGTGCGTACCACACATGTTGTTCCAATGCATACTACATATGCCTCCATTGTAGAACACCTCCACCGTTGTATGCACAGCTGACCACACATGTCACAATGACAAGTACTGTGGTTTCAAGTCTGTGTATCATTACGTTTGTATATATTGCACATGGGTGGCGTGTGTGAATGCATGGTGGTGTGACCTGCATATCGTGACTGGAACAAAAATCAGGTGTGCAAGTGTTAATTGGCCACATGGCAAATAGATCTACACTGTAACATGCCTGATACTGATGACAGTCTCACCTGCAATGGACCCATGTCTGTGCGGCACACCAGAGGTACCTGTATAGGGGTGACACACCAGTATGAACATTATCCATGACTGTATGACAGCCATAGGTTGCACTGTGCATGTGAACACATTCACCTGTGTAATAGCATATAGTATGCACATGTGTGCATACACAACGTAGCATACTGTAGTATGCAGCATGTGTGTCCACATACCTGGCATATGTTGTTACTTTACATAATGTACAGTGACACATGCAACTACATGGGATATAATAGTCATATGTGCATTACTGACTTACCAGGCAACTCCAGGCTCATTGGTTGGGAGACACCCACCACCACGATGGCAGCTAGTGTTTCTGGATGCTGTTCCCTGGGTGTCCCCAGACTGGCCAGTAGCTCCTCGGTGTGTGTGAGTGGGGGCTGGGTTGGTGGCCCACCACCTGTTCCACCTTGTTCCCTGGCGATTGCAGTGGCACGCTGTTTTGCATGTCATATCAGGTCCATGCAGTGTCTGCGCACCTGCTGGTAGGTGCGGTTATGGCCACCCACATCGTTCACCCTCCTGCGTAGATCCTGCCACAGGTCATCCCACTGCTGGGCATGCTGTGGCACATGGCTAAACAACAAGTCATAGTTGTCATGGAGCTGTGGGATGAGGACATCATCCTCCTGGCGGGTGTATGCTGGGAGGCGTGTATGGGGCATTATCTGTAAAATATAATGATGGTGACAGGTCACAGTTTCAGAGATGTACAGAGATACTGCTGCACATACATTTCTATGACATCTACTGCATCTGCACAGTTATCTTTGCAAAGCATCATGACACTGACATGACTGACGTGTTTGTGTCACACGTCACACCCATTATGCATTGGATATCATCACCATATATGTGTGTCACCTCATTACAGTGTTCATACTCCATGTAAATGCTGTCTTGCTGTGGGCATGTCTATTTGCCTGCACTTGTGTTCTTACCTATCTGCACATGCCTCGATGTGTCCACGGTACTACTGTTGACCTGGATGCTGTGTATATGTCACATATCAACACAGACACAGCCGTAATGGACTTGAGCAGTGACAATGCACACATACGCATGGACACCTGTACATGCATGTGTTTTGCCATATACATCTACACAGCACTGTACAACTTTTCAACATTCTGACACGGATTGCCTGTATTACACATGTGATAGACATGGGACAATGGATAGTCAGACGACATTCGCAGGGATGGTCATCAACCATAGCATGTGCGGGCATGGTTTCCATGCTGTTATAGATGGCCATTGTGCCACCGCAAGCTACATCAGTGCCACATTACTGATCCAGTCAGTTGATCGTACTTCTACCATGCAACCATCACACCATGTATGACTGGGATGACATCTGCAGCTTTGATGGACAGGGTTGCATGTTATGGCAGGAGTATGTCACATATATGGCACAGGGA
Source organism: Protopterus annectens (assembly GCF_019279795.1). Taxonomy (NCBI): domain Eukaryota; kingdom Metazoa; phylum Chordata; order Ceratodontiformes; family Protopteridae; genus Protopterus; species Protopterus annectens. Next base: position 634,964,461 of record NC_056729.1, on the reverse strand, counting down.
TCTGTCCAGCCTGTGGCGATCCTAGTATTAGGATGGTGGCTGTCCATGGCATATGTCATACAGATCAGGATATGGACATGTAGCATGTCCATCATCATGGTGTAGCAAATGTCCTTCTGCAAGGTATACAGCATGCTGCATAGTGGAGGTCTGGATTGTGAAGGCTGGTATCGCACATCCATGCATAGCCATTACCCCTTACAGGTGGTATGTGATCCAATATTGGTCACCACAGTGCTGTATATGCCTGGCCAGTGATCTCTGTGCTCATGGATGGCACCCTGACATGAAATGGGTTCCTCATATGACTACCTAAGGGGCCTGGAGACGTCACCATGTCGGGGGGTGCACTGCACAGCACCATCCCTTACACAGTGTCCATAATGTTGACCACAGCCTAGGTAGTAGTTTATGGGTACAGGGATGTTCATCTAACGGTGACACTGCTGGTATCATCCATCAGACTGTGCACATATGTCACACACCTCACCCACACAGCCCATTCTGTATGTTGTTCACAACACTGACACAGCTAAACTGATAGGTCATGGCCATTCACAGCCTTACATACACAGATGCCTAACATTTGTCTGTGTGTTATGGGCTACAATGAGGGTGGGGTACAACACATTAACCCTGTTCTACTGTGTCTGCCACTGATGTGCTGTGCACATGCCACTCTTGCACCTTCTGTAGTTGTGAGTCTGTCAACAGGCCACTGGTGGAACACTCCTGTGACATGCAAAGGTATTTGTAATCAAATATCCGTGCTGTCTTGTACATCTGTACTGCTAACATCTACAGTGCTAATGGTTCATGGACATGCACACCATACTCAGCAGGGTTATTGTGCGGTGCCACCCTAAATGACTGTCATCACCATTTGTGGGTTGATATTATCCAACACCCTATCTATATTGTATGGTCATGCTAGGCACTTGTTCAGAACATGTGAGCATGTCATGAGCTACTGATTACTATAGCGCCCATTCCACACCATTTCCCACAGGTACACTGGCTGTCCTACACTTCCCAGCTTGCTTAAGGTACAACAGCTGTTGTACACACATAACGCACATATCCTGTGGGACATGGTTGTATATACAGGCATGTCCAACTGTCACGTGCCAGTGCTACTGCCTGTCTATATGAGGGATATGTCGTACATGTGGCAATAGAGCAATTGTCTCATGTACACATTCAATGCTCACCTCCCAACATATGGCACTACAGCCTGTGGGGGATGCACGTCTACAGCCGTGCTGGGACCATAGCTCTCAGGTGTACCTCATTACGGGGAACGTACCTCTTTTGGGGTTCTAAAAGGTGCATGTTCCTCAAGGTTCCACATTGGAAGGGTCTGTCACACATTCATTGTTGTACATAGTTTACCTGCTAGCCATGGCTAAATAGATGAGAATCATATTAATTCATTGGAATATCTGTTTTATACGTAAGACCAGCCTATTTTAGCCATCATATGCCCTTCCTAGTTGACACTGTTGGTAAGCCAGTTGTAAGTGTTCCACGTTTCGCCCATTTGTCACACGGTATGAAGGCTAATTTTCCTCATTTTGGGGACAGGAGGCTGACAGCTATGGCTGGGGGTAATGCTGTCGCCAACCCTGACTGCACCTGACAGTCATTTGGGGATGTGTAACATTCGCAACACACCCCACCCATCACATAGTCTCACATGATCTACACCACTGGCCACACCTACGAGGACAACCTGTGCAGTACGTCTCCATACTCACTGTAGGCACCAGAGGTAGCCCCCATCATGGAAGACAACATCACCAGCTTATAGCCTACAGACTCATGTGTGCCCACCACATACAGCCAATAGTGAGTTATAACATTCACAACACACCAGTCATAGCTGACTCTGTAGGGTGTCACACTGCAGTTCCACACAGCAGGCTACACAAGGCGTTAGTCGCTTACATCTTGCTGTCGGGTAACTGCTTCTGCAACATAACCTATGCACCCATGCCACACCTCACCAGGTACGATATGTCTGTCATTCGCCATGTTAGTGTGACTGCCCTGTGATGCCACTTCACAGACTACGTGTGCAGGGACATGCAATAGCTCACCAGTCTTATAGCCCTGAGGGTGTGGGCCTAGCCCTGGGGAGCATTTTGCATTCGTCCGGAAACGATACCACTGTACAATGACCGACTGTGTCACTTCAACAGTTGCCTATGCTCCTATTGTCATTCCACAGGCATGTGGTATCTGTCTGCTATGACTGTCCTGGTCAAACACAATGCTGTGGCACAGATAACTTGCACCTGTCGGCCCTGGGAGTACAGCTCACATGTAAGGCTCTTGCTGCTTCTATACTGCCTGTCTTGCACTGTTTCCAATAACTGTCACCGGCAGGGCGGTAACTGGCATGCGCGACATGGGGTCATGTGACACATTGCTTGCATCTTCCTCTGTGACGCACGCAGGCAAGGCACACCTTATAATGCACCACTCAAACATCTCTGCAGTGAGTGGGACCTGCCTCTAGGCTCTGCAGAGCACACCTGCAATGACATTTTATAGACAGACCATACCTTTCAGGCACATACCTGGACCGGCACACCCACAGCTGAGGGGTTCCCATATCCCACTATGTTTTGCACACATCCTGGCAAGTTGCTTAGCACAATGCATCAGTGGTACTCCACATGCAACTAACTGTGTCCGGGACCGTTATACACATTGTAGCAAGCGACAGAGTCAACATCATACCCCACGGGTAACATACCTTCTGTGGTGGTATAGTGGACAGTGGGCCTCAGCTACTACTGATGTTTGACTGACACTACCCCACACTTCACTGGGATAGCCACTCATGTACCGACACATCCATGAGTCTTACCCTCCGCTCTGCTGGATCAACACATACACACCACCTCCAAGACCTACATTACCCTTGGCATGAACACTACCACCATGTGACTGGTGTTACACACCTGGGGTTATCCCCTCATTGGTGGATTCCGAACATTTGCTAATCTACCTTGTTATCCACATCCCAGCAACACACCCATCACAGCATACACAGTACATGTGTACTACAACACCTACTACAGATGTCTGCTGACAGCGGTTGTTAACATCATGACACCCGTGCAGATGGACAATGCACATACAAATGCTGACACACACCCCAGTGCACTTAATTAGCATGTACATAACTGCATGGATCATGCTATTCCACACAGAGCCATGATGGTACACACCAGATCACAGACGCCACTCTGGTGGTCATGTTCCACGGACATATGATGTACAACAACAGGTGTAGGCTGTTGCACAGTGCTGTACATTCCCATGTGTGGGGTGGCTCACTGATCAGCCGTGGTGGGGCCACAGGGTCCCTCGTCACATACTCCATGACTAGCTACGTAAACATGACTGCCACATATTCCGGGGTGTACCACCAGGCATTATGGTGGTATGTCAGTATTCAATGGCAACACCCACATCTGCTGTCACATACAACAGTCACTCAGGAACATTGCAGACCCAGGTACTGTTGGCAACATGCTGGAGGATGGATTCAATGCTGACAGTACACCCTCTCACTCACTACAGGGCCGCAATCCATACATGAACATTGTGGTGTCCCTGTGGTCACACCTACACAGTACTGACCTACACTCTATATGTCCTGGGACACTGGCCCCATGTCACCTTCCAACATCCCAGGCTGTGATGTCCACCAACCTCTGAATTACATGTCTCCCCACTAGGCCACCATATTCAGTAATAGCCTTGTTTCAGACATTGTAGACCCTGAATGGCACACAGTAGCATTTATCACACTACACACAGGTGGCACCGCATTGCACGAGTGGGACTATAGTCCTACACACCTGACTGGACTGTTCTGCATGGCTATGGGGCACATCATCAAGGACGTCATTCTCAGAGACATTGTTGGGCTCCCGTCCTCTGCTGCCACCTGGGTTGGGCTTGTTAAGGTCAGAGCATGGCCCCTACATATGGTGGACTCCTTTCATACAGTTACCAGGGCAGTTGCTGATGGTACAGGAGTCCACACATCCTACATTGTCCTCTCATTGCCTTTCAGCACCATTCCCCATTCTGGTATTGACAACATACACATCCACCTGCACATCGTACCCTGTGTCTCAGGATGTTATGCTATGTGGCTCATGGACAGGACACACAGTGAGGCCAACATACCATAGTACCTACTACATGTCAGGTACATTTGGCATACCACGGTCCTCAGTCATAGGGCCCCTCATGTTCAGTATATGCTTCCCTGTGGAACAGGCTGGCACAGGGGAGTTTCCCTGCCTAGCTTTCAACCCCCTACATACCAAGCACCATGATTGCTCCACCAGCTGATACTGACTCCAACCATACGGGTGTCGCTGTGACAGATACATAATATGACTATCATGGCATCAAGCTGCATGACACAAGGTGCATGCACATCACCTTTGCATTACACCATTCACCCACTGACTATCACATGGATGGTAGTCCCCTACATACATATCACATTGTACATGTTTGCAGTACACACATATGTCGCACCCACTCCTGTGGTTACCTTATTGCCACTGTGGCATGGATATCCTCCTACGTGGCCACACCTATCTGTACTGGGTGTGTAACTGGTACATAGGCACCCATTGTACCTCTGAACTCAAGACATCTTCACACATTCAAGGGTACACCACCCCATTAAGGGTGTACCTTACACAACAGCTACAGTTTTACATGCCACAACATTAACACGCCATGACGTTTACTGAGCTCCGACAGTTTATATATGCGGCTGCACTACGGACACCACATCTGTACACATTTGCATACTACATACTCAGGGGTGACCTCTGCTGATCAGACAGGGCCCATGTCCACAACATTATTGATGGATATACTCCTCATACGCAACATAAGCAGAGACCACTGTGAGCAACATGCTCATGGATATGTGCACACACGCCACATTGAGTGGGATGTGCTTCTGGGTTACATTCCCAAACCAGACACTCACCATGCTGTGGAACATAAGTCCTATGTACATCACGCAGGGACACTCAGTAGCACTGTTCATGTGATACCTCCCTTGGTGGTTGGGAGACACATGTAGGCCTGGGATCACTGCAGTGGCTGTACTGTGCAGTGGTGCAGGTGACACCTGGCTCTGCTCTTCACAGGACACTACCCTGGAGAGGTGCCACTAGTGTGAACACTGTAGTTGTGCTTACACATAGCATTGCCAGACTCCCTAGTACCCCACTATGCACCTGTGCAGCTATTACATGTCCTTTGAGCATGGTTACTTGGTAGCCATTCCATTTAGATTAGCTATCATGCTATTACTATGTCCCATACCTACAGGCCATATGTATCCTGTTATTGTACATACCAATAGACGATACCTGTGGTATGCATGATATGCCTGTTATGCTGTGTAGAATATCTGTCATATCTACCTATAATACTATACATTACACATATTTCACATAGTATCCCATAATGCAAAGCATACTTGCTCAGCGGGACCACCTTACATATGTCATTAATGTTATATGCCCATACACATGCGTGCTGTGACAGTATATCAACATATACTATCCCCTGCTATGGTACGTCCTTGTTGGACATACCCTACCACTGACGGCGGGTTGTATGGCATTGTTCTGTTTAATGGCCTCATGTAGCATCCCTTGTGGTGTCTGTGCTGTGTACCTTGTGTCCCACTGCTGGACGCACAGATTCTACAAGTGTTAGTATGCTCAGCAAGACATCACTACATAAATACCTTTCCCCACTTTATGCATTGCAGACACGTTTAATTAATGCAAACCAGGCTATACATACAGTAAAACTAATTAGTACAGATCATGCTATACATAACCTTACATATCGGGCATTCTACATACCTTGTTGTCGTTACGGCGTTTCGTTTCTATCTCTCTCACAGTGTTTCAACTGTTATTCGGTATAAGCATACGGTTTGAATGTCTGGCAAGTCATCCTTATATACGTCGATACCTGAAACATGTGGATTCTTCACACCAATTGGTGTTCCTGAGTGACTAATTACTTGCATATCAGCTGTGCAGCTACTCCATTCGCCAATTAAGCGGTGACAGTGGGGTATAATTGGATTCTCCACTTGGGCGCTGCCTATTTGCCCTACCTTCGGGGAGACGGTCTGTATTGTGTTTTGTTATGTGTAACTGCAACTGCTATGCATAGAGACAAATATAGTTTGGATTCATGTCCCCCGTGGATTGTGTGTGACAGGTAGAGTATTTGGGTCAACATGTGGGTGTACCTGTCATCCCGACGTCTGATAACGGAGTATTGCAATCAAAACCTGTAACATGGCTGTTTGTTCCATTATACAACGCCTGCAATTTTGCATGTCGCCTTTAATTGTGTCTCTCACATGGTATGTTGAGGGTTCTGCAGATGTAATTGACTGACTGGTTGTTTGTGCTGCTATTACAGTTTGTATTGCTTTAGTTTCTAGTGTGGGGGATGTCGGTGGTTGTATGTAACATATACAGTTTGTGGGCCTTGCGTATGTGTGTAGGCTCCGTCCCTAATTAGAGAGCTAACAGTTAGTAGACTTATGTTACGGGATTGTACATTGGGCCGTTGTTAATTGGTTTCTATATCGTCTGCAGGTGAGCTTGCTACTTGTATACCTCCGTAATTGCAGTGATATATCAGGGGATATGTGTAAGTGACAGCTATCCCTTGTATTTCTGTCCCAGATATTTGCAGTCATTGTGGTTGTGCTGTTAAAAGAGCCTGTTTGCCATGGGTTGCCACCTTTTCATATGGTCATTGTTGGACACTTGTGGGACACAAAGCGGTGTTTACAGGCCAACACGTAGCCACGGTCAGTACACAGGTAGCACATACTTTTATCCTCACTACATACCTATTGTTGTGTGACTTTGGCTACTTATCATATTGCATGTAACATTTAAGTTTCTTACATACAGGCATAACTATTAAATACGACTGTTACATTATATATGGGACATATTTATGTCCTACCATCTCGGACATTTGTCCTTTGTACTGTTTTATGTCAGGACACACCTGCCCAGGGTGGGGCTGTCCCTCCTACTGTGGTACAGGTAGTTACCGTATGCCTATGGCTAGCTATACCCACACCTACCATACTGATCTGCCTCTGACTTGGCACCAACATACACATGTTGCGGACACACACACACATTACAGTGACATGGAAATGCACACGGCACCCTCAACGCACACTTACACAGACTACGGCACTCACAGACACAGTTGAACACAGTACCTACATGGACCGCAACACCGGCAGCGGTGACTAACTGTCCCTTCATATCATCATACTATTACTCGTGGATGTACTGTTCCGGTACTGTGTTCTATCGGTCTTTCAGCCTCGTGGTTACGCATGTCGGTATGTTACACATTCCATGGTTGGCGGTATCCTATTTATTTGTACCTCCAAGATGTTATGAATGTCGTTGAACTATTTATTATATTTGCAGATCTCGCTGAATCCATCTATATCACCATATATTCCTCTGTTGCCCTTTCTATCTGTATTATATATATCTATCTATCTATATATATATATATATATATATATATATATATATATATATATATATATATATATATATATATATATATATATATATATATCTGGCGGGGAACGTGACAGGCACACAGCACCACCATATGCTGTAAGACTCATGTACTGTTCAGGTGTTGCCATTCCGTGTTCCACTGGCTGTTGTGTTTACAATGTTTGAGGGCTGCCTATGTAGGAGTCACACATTGGGCCACCTATACATTACAATTTACAGGTGGTCATGTTTGTGTGCCATCCATTTTACTGTGTGTGCAGGTGGAGAGGTGTCAGTCCATAGCGGCCTACACGGTCAGTGTATGTGCTATACGTTCCCTCTTTGCCAAGGTGCAGGCATATTGGGCATGCCTCCGTCTGCCTACTGGGGCTGGCACAGTGTGTTCATGGTCTGAATCCCTCTGTGCCTGTACTGGCCTTGGCAATTGCGGTGGGCTATGAGGGCCTTCACCATTTTGTCCCTGCTGCAGCTGCTTCCACAGGATCATATTATGTAGCATGGCACATACTATGACGATGTGGGCACACGTGCCTGGAGAGTACTGCAAGGCTCCACCAGATGTATCCAAGCACCGGAACCATGATTTCAGCATCCCGAACACACGCTCTATGATGATTCTGGTTTGTGCGTGTGCCTCATTATGGCGTTCTTGCATGGGTGTGTGTGCATTTCTGATGGGAGTCATCATCCACAGCTCCAGTGCATAGCCAGCATCCCCCATGAGATGGCCATGTGGGATGTCCCCCCTGACAAATACCTGATACAGCTGTGAGGCATGCCAGATATGGGAGTCATGTAGCTTCCAGGGCTGCCAGCACACACATCCATGATAATGCCCTGGGCATTGCACACGACCTGGCAGTTGATGGAGTGGAATCCCTTGCGGTTTATGTAGTGCTTACCCTGCTCACTGGGTAGTGACTTGATTTGTATGTGCGTGCAGTCTATCGCACCCAGTACATCCGGGTATTGTGCCACACGGTGGAAGTGGCGCATATTGCTGGCCAACTCCTCCTGAGTTCTGGGGAAGTATATCTGCTCATTGGCATGTGGTAACATGGCATCTAGGAACTGGTGTAGTACCCTGGATGCTGATGCCTGTGAGATACCCATTATATCTCCAGTTGGCCTTTGAAAGGTACCTGTGGCCAGTATTCGCAGGCTTACACATACCTTCGTGTCCACTGGTATGGGTTCCCCTCTGTTGTTTCTGATTCTCAGGCGTGGCCAGCACAGCTCCACTATTTGCTGTAAGATGTCCCTGTCCTCCCTGTAACGCTCTACTATCTCCAGGTCATGTAGCCCCTGGTAGGTTACCCTTGGTATGAACACTGTCCTTCTCCTCCGAGGCCTGCGGTGGTTGTCGGCATCATCCTCCACAACACCATCAGTCTCTAACACATGCTGATGAATCACAGCTATGGCAGCTCCCAACATGTACATTTTAAAAGTTCCCCATGTGTTTACACCTATGGTGTGGTGTTTGGGAATACACAGGTGTGTGTTGGGTGCTTTCACACTTTATACTATTGTGCTGTGAACACTGATGATGTCATAGGGTGTGTATGTACGTTCGTAGCTACAGGTTATGTTATGTGTTTTACTGCCGGAACTACTATTGTGGTGCCTTTGGTGTTGAATTACATTTGCCTGCCGTGGATTACCTCTTGACCTTCCCTTTACATTTCTGCACGTTGCACCTACCATTTTCTGGCGTGCATCCTGCAGCCTACTTTCATTTGTACTTTCCTGGACTGGCGTATCTAGCATTATGTGTGCTACTGCCGGTCCGCTGTCGGTTTGCTTTGCTCTGCTGTGTCAGGTCTCCTATCTTTGCAATCCAATACCTCCCCTACTTTCTTTGCATTCACATGCCTCCCCTATCCTGTTTTGCAGGTTTCTGCAGGCGGACTTGTCAGCTGCCATCGATTGGCCTTCGTGGGTTGATTGGTGTTGATTGCTCATTAGTACTCCAATTACCCTACTTCTGCATTTCCTTCTTTTATTCCCCCAACCTTCCTGTTTCTGCTACTGCTTGCGGCGCATGCATCCGATTACTGGGTTTTGGGCACGCTTTCATCCTTGTACACATGCGCTTTTGACCACCATGTGTGCTCTCAGCTAAACGATTCCTCCCCACCCCTATCCTGCAGCTTTGCTTAGCAATGGACAGGCCAGATTTGCAATGCTCCTATGTGCTTAGTGCTACGGTGGCACACCCCTCTGCTGATGTCACGTATCTCCTCTGAGCCACTCCTCGATCTTTGAATCTGCCCACCTTGCTGCTGCTGTGCATGCTTGGCTGTGTGCTAAAACTCTGCACTATCCCCTGATTGACCCTGTGGTTTTGGCCTGGGTTGTATCTCTCTACTATTCTCTACTAGGGTGCTCCCTGCCTACTACCCTTGGAAACGCCCAGGACATTGTCTTCTCTTGCTTCCCACTACCTCCAGATAACAAGAAACTATCCCCTGATTGACCCTGTGGTTTTGGCCCGGGTTGTATCTCTCTACTATTCTCTACTAGGGTGCTCCCTGCCTACTACCCTTGGAAACGTCCAGGGCATTGTCTTCTCTTGCTTCCCACTACCTCCAGATAACAAGAAACTATCCCCTGATTGACCCTGTGGTTTTGGCCTGGGTTGTATCTCTCTACTATTCTCTACTAGGGTGCTCCTGCCTACTACCCTTGGAAACGTCCAGGACATTGTCTTCTCTTGCTTCCCACTACCTCCAGATAACAAGAAACTATCCCCTGATTGACCCTGTGGTTTTGGCCTGGGTTGTATCTCTCTACTATTCTCTACTAGGGTGCTCCCTGCCTACTACCCTTGGAAACGTCCAGGACATTGTCTTCTCTTGCTTCCCACTACCTCCAGATAACAAGAAACTATCCCCTGATTGACCCTGTGGTTTTGGCCTGGGTTGTATCTCTCTACTATTCTCTACTAGGGTGCTCCCTGCCTACTACCCTTGGAAACGTCCAGGACATTGTCTTCTCTTGCTTCCCACTACCTCCAGATAACAAGAAACTATCCCCTGATTGACCCTGTGGTTTTGGCCTGGGTTGTATCTCTCTACTATTCTCTACTAGGGTGCTCCTGCCTACTACCCTTGGAAACGTCCAGGACATTGTCTTCTCTTGCTTCCCACTACCTCCAGATAACAAGAAACTATCCCCTGATTGACCCTGTGGTTTTGGCCTGGGTTGTATCTCTCTACTATTCTCTACTAGGGTGCTCCCTGCCTACTACCCTTGGAAACGTCCAGGACATTGTCTTCTCTTGTTTCCCACTACCTCCAGATAACAAGAAAGTATGTCTACCTTCATCATGCTGTGTTAGGTTTTAATCATCTATTCATAGGTTCATAGGTTCATAGGTTTATACTAGGCTATCTGCCCTAAGGCATTTATAAGCCTAGCCCAAATTTTTGTGGCTTACGCCACCCCTTATATGAAAAAATACTGTGCCCATTAGTTTGTTGTGCCTCTGTCCAGCAGTGACACAGATATGATTCCCGGGGTAAACCTACGATCTCCCATCCACAGGTCTAGATTTCTCTTGAACAGAGTCAGCGAGGTGCTCTGCCTCACATGGACTGGGATTTTATTCCACAGCATAGGGAGTCTCTGAGTGATAAATCTATCCCTCCAGCACGTCCTATTTATATCCGTGCTAAGGTTTAAGTCGCTTGCTCTAGTGGTTTTGGTGGATTTGGATTTTTTGAGGTGGAGCATGTCCATTAATTCCGGGTTGCACATGGCCTTGTATGTCAGGCACATGTCACCTCTGAGCAGACGGTATGCGACTGAATAGAGCTGGAGTTTCTTCAATCTGGCAGCATATGACAGATTTTGGAGTCCCTTTATCCTTTTGGTGAGGAACTTTTGGGGTCTCTAAAATTGCTGCAGATGTCGGGTGAGATACATCCCGAATGGAGCATTGTACTCGATCATTGGTCTGATAAGTGAAGAGTACAGGGGAACAATGACCTCACTAGATCTGGATGTGAATCCCTTCATGATCAGGTGGGCAATGTAGAAGGTCTTTCTAACCACTTTAGCAATGTGAGTGTCAAAAGAAAGGCCACTGTCAACCTGGGTCCCCAGGTCCCTGATAACCTCTTCTGTGCTTAGTGGATTGCCACCTATATGGTAGCTTGGGGTTACCTTGTTTTTCCCGAAGGGTATGACTATACATTTTTTGGCGTTTAACTTCAGACCATGGCTCTGGCACCAGCTATCTGTTTCCGTGAGTCCCTTCTGAAGGATATCCGTGTCCGATGCACTTTCCACTAGCTAAGTTTACTGATTGCCACTAGCCAAGCAGCCTGCAGCTACCCCTTCCCCTCTTTCCTCCATTACCTCCTCCCACTTTCCTTGAACTACTACCTAGCTTATCCTCTCTCTCCCATTAGACTACCTCTAAGCTTGGAAGCTCCTTTGTATGCTTACTGCACCTCCGCTGTTGTCCACTAGATGTCACTCTATCCCTGTCTTTACTTAGTATACTAGTATTTATCTCTACCTTATTCTTCTAATCTCACCCTTCCTACCCCTATCCCTTTCCTCCTTCTAATTACTCTCTCTTTTCCTCTCCTGCTAGGCTACCTTCTCTTGCCTGACTCCCCTAGCTTTTGCTGATACTTTTTCCTTTCTCCTTTGGTCTACTCTGTGTGCCCCGCTCCGTTCGCCCTGCGGGCTCACTCCGCTCCCCTCCCTACCCCCAATTCTCACCGACCCCCAGGGGTCCTAGCCTTATACTTCTCTAATCCCACTCATTTCCAAACTACCCTATCCTTCTGCTTCCCACCAACTTTGAACCCCTCCCCCCTCCACACCCCACATCCTCCACATACCTCCCTCCATTAGTTACTAACATCCCCATCCTAAGGCCTCCTTTCTCTTTCTCTATTATCACTCATTTCTATTATCATTCCACACTCTTTTCCTGTCCCTCTATCTTGCAAATACCTTAACATCCTTATCACTAGTCTTACCTCTTTATTATTCTTCCCTGTTAACTTAAACACTGACTACCACCTTGCTAACCCTGGTCATATATCTCTACTTTAATCTCTTCTACCTTACTCACCCCCAATAATGGCCCTCAACTTATCCACACAGCTTATACTCTCATTACTACTCGCTACTACTCTCATCTCTACCTACCTCCTTTCCTTCTTAGAATACCCACTCTACATTCAACCCTCCAATAAACAAAAACTTACTTCTACCTTCCACACTCCTCTCAGTTCATTCCTAAATGTCAATTCCACCTTTAGCTACAACCTAGCCAAATTCCATAGGCACTCTCACCTCACCTACACCCTATCCTCAGATAGAAAAATAAAACCTCTAACCCTTCTTAAGAGCAACCTTACACCTGCTCCTGACGACTCTACCTTAAAAGACGGTGATATTCACCCTAACCCTGGCCCCATAAATCCTTCTCCACAAACATCCAGACCAACCTCAAATAACACCCTTCTGTTAGGGCATCTTAACATACGCAGTGTAAACAACAAAGTACCCTACCTACATGCTCTCCTAGATACTCACAGTTTTGACATTCTCTGTCTCTCCGAAACCTGGCTTAAGCCAGCTACCAAAGACACTGAAATTATACCCCAAGGATATAATATACTAAGGCTTGACCGTACTAAACGTAAGGGTGGTGGAGTTGCAATTCTGTTTAAAAATCACCTCAACATCTCCACCCTGTCTGCCTGTCCAACCCAGGACAGTAAAGTGGAAGCCATCATTATTAAACTCCAACTAAATGCAAAGAAAGCCCTTTACATCATGTGTATGTATATACCTCCTGGCAATAATATACCTATCTTAGAAAACTTTCTTAGCTGGGTCTCCATCAACTACCCCCAGGAAACTATAATTCTTGGTGACTTTAATATAGACTGGAATACCATCAACACTGAAAATCCCACCTCTCACATCAACCTAAATGGTTTCACCCAAACCATTACCTCTACTACAAGGTTTAACAAACCAAGTAAAAAGCAAACCATTTTAGACTGGATACTAATAAACAAAGTTAACATCACATACAATGTAGGTACTTTGCCTGATGACCTCAGTGATCATTGCTTAACCTTTATCACAAGAGAGAAGAATGACTTTCCTCACCTCCCTAATATTAGAAATATACGATCTACCAAACACTTTAAAACTGACCTATTTCAAAATGAACATCCAAGCTTGTAACTGGAACCCCTTAAAAATACTTCCACTTAACGAAGCAGTATTATTCTTCAATTCTACTTTTCTTTCCATTCTGAATAAACATGCTCCCGAACGTACCATTAGAATGAGGTCAAATACAGCCCCATGGCTCTCAAATGAAACTAAAAAACTTATCCTCTCTAAAAACAAAGTTTGGGCCAAATGGAGGCGCCTTAGAATAAACTCTGATTTCCATCACTTTCGTCAACTAAGAAACCTGACCAAAAAAGCTATATTAAATGACAAAAGAAAGTTTTACTGTGAACTACAAGAAACCCATTTTAATAAACCAAAACAATTTTGGTCTTCCGTCAATAAACTCCTTTCTCCAGGTTCTGCCAAAACTCCCTCCCCACTAAATGCTGACCCAGACACCCCTGACCAAACTGCCAATGCTTTTAACTCCTTCTTTACTGAAACCATTCAATCTCTTGTAAGTCAACTGAACACTAATAACTTCTACCCTCCAAATATTTTAGCAAACTCTTCCTACAACTTCTCTCTACAACCTGTCTCTACCTCTTTCATCCATCGACTTATCCTCAAACTGAAACCTTGCACATCCTCTGCTGACAAGCTTCCCTCCCTCTTTCTGCAAAAGGCTGCCAAAGAAATTGCCTACCCAATAACTATACTTATAAATAGAACCATCCAAGAAGGAACTATCCCTGACATCTGGAAAGTCTCTCCTATTATCCCACTACACAAAGGCGGTAACTCTATCGACTATTCTAACTTTAGGCCAATTGCACTTCTTTCACCTTTAGCAAAGATTATGGAGAAGTGTATTCATCAACAACTTGTTCAATATCTGTCCCTACACAATATCTTAGCTAACTGTCAACATGGTTTTAGACCCCACCATAGCACCACCACTGCCCTCCTTTCCTTTGTAGATACTATCAACAGCAATCGCAATAATAACCTTCTCTCTTCCACACTATTCATCGACCTTTCAAAAGCTTTTGACATGGTTAACCACTCTTCTTTAATTAACATTCTGGAATCCCTCTCATTTGACAAACTTTCCATAAAATGGTTTAGTTCATATCTCTGCAACAGACAACAAGCCGTTCTCTGGGATAACCACATCTCCTCCTTATTGCCCATTTCTATTGGAGTCCCTCAGGGCTCTATTCTTGGCCCTCTTCTTTCTTGGCCCTCTTCTCTTCTCCCTCTTTATTAATGATCTCCACTCTGTTATTCTACAAGCCACCTGCATTCAATACGCTGACGACTCCACAATTATTTGTTCAGCAACCTCATCTTCTGACCTAATCACACTAACCCAAAATATCTTCAACACAGTAGAAACATGGTTTACTAGACGATACCTCCTCCTTAATGCTAAAAAAACTAAACTTCTCCTCTTCACCCCCACCACTCGTACCTCCCCACTACATTTTACCATCCTGTCTAACAATAATACTGTCATCTCTCCAGACTCTACAACTAAACTGCTTGGAATAACCATTGATAACAATCTCTCTTTTGATCAACACATTAACAACACTATCAAATCTGTAAACAGAAAAATGGGATCCTTATACCGGATCAAACCATTTCTCACCCCATCAGCTAGAGCCACTATCGCCCACTCTCATCTTATATCCACTCTCTTTTATGCCTCTCCTATCTTCACTAACCTCAAGAAATCTAACCTAAACAAACTAGCAACTTGCTACAATAACATTGCCCGCTTCGCCACTGGCAACCCCTTCAAAACCCATCACTGCCTTCATTTGAAACTTCTAGGCTGGCTAGAACTACAAAACTATCTTACACTCACACAACTCTCAATTGCACACAAAATTTTGTACCAACCTGATAACACTCCAATTCTTTCACAGCTTTTACCCCATTATAACAATCTTACCTCCCTTCGCTCCTCTTCTAAACTCTTGACCAAACCCATAAAAGCTCACAACTTAGCTGGTGACTCACTATTCACTAATACCACAGGCCGAGTATGGAATTTACTACCTAGGGATATAACACTAATCACATCTCTACCCCTCTTCAAACAACAAATCAAACTGTACTTCCAAAATCACTGGCTTTGCTCATGTAATACTCCTGACTAACTTCTCTCCCCCTCTCTCCTGACCTTTTACCTCACCTGGTGCTTTATATCTAGCATATGCCTTTCCTTTCCCTTTAAGTCACTCTTTGTTCTGACCTATTTTTCTTACCTCTCCCATATCCTCTTGTTAGTCTCTCTTTTTCTCTCATCTCTTGACTTCTATCTCCTTCCTATCTTCTCACATTACTTATTTCCTCCTCCTTCTCCTTCCACTCTTTATTTTAAATTTTTATTGTAGTAGGAGCCTTATGGCATAGCCTGTATGTAATTATTAAGTAGCCCTTGAAACTGTCCTATCTCTAGTCAGGACTTTTAATGATAATGTACCTTACTTTTTGTGAATTTGATTCACCTAGTTTATTATTAGCAATTTGTATTCGTTTTTTTTTTTTTTTTACTATTGTTGTCTTACTTGTATTCTTTGTGTTTATTAAAAGTATGTCTCACTGTTATGTTCTATGTGGAGCTTTTCTCCCCGGGCCTCTGCTGAAAATGGAGATATATCCAGCTAGACTAGCCCGGTCAACAAATGTAAAATAAATAAAAAAAATAAAATACCGCTGCGCTGTATGGTACAACCTTCCTCCGGCGGGACATTTGCGATTCAGTATTATCTGCCTCATTTGCATGGCATTGACTACTAATTCATAGTTACCGCGCCGAACACTATCGCAAGCCCTTAGCAACCCTTGCACCTTGGTTGTGGTGTTCCATGCCTACCATTGTGTATTATGCTGTAAACCTGATTTCTATTACATTGTGATTTTATGACATTTTTATATTATTTCTTTATGTTACAGCTTCTGCACACATGCCCTGCGGTTCTGTTGTTCGTTACTGTGGACATGACATTAAATGTTGTTATTTACGTGTTGTGCATCTTTTCTTATGCCACTGGCTGTGTATTTTGCCATTGGCATATATTAACGTTGTGATACCTGGGACTGGCCCTCTTCCATAGCTCTGATGTTCTGTTTGGGAAAATGTAAACCGTGTTTTTTGGTTTACATTTCCCTGGGCTTACGCTACGCCTGCACCACTTCATGAATCGCTATATGCCTTCATTTGCATGGTGCGACACTGCACATGGGGTGATTTGCATACCTACGCTGCGGGCTGCGCAGATCTGGCGTACGTCGGTAGTGCATGTGGAATTGGATCGTACCTGAATCGCTCGGCGGCCATATTTGGCATTATAACGCCTACGCTATGCGTGCGCCTGGCGCAAGCTTCATGAATCTCGGGGAATATGTATTCAAGAACATCCCTACCACATTTTCTTCCCTTTCTATTCACTCAGAAAGATTACACTAAATATATAAGTAGTAGCTCTGATAATACAGATAAACCTAATTAAGGGCAATTGGTTTTGCTTTACAAAGTAGGATCCTACAACCTCACAGCAGAGGTAAGTGTACATCCAAGGAAAACAGTAGAAAACTAGAAAAATCTCATCATCTGTACAAGTCAGTACTGTCAGCAGCATTGCCATAATGTAACCATAAGTTGTTAGTATGTCACCCTTTGATTTAACAGATATGGAAATATTTGAGGCTCCAACCGGGAATTGTTTCCCCTGCAGTACTGCTTGTATCTCATCTCTTGTATTTTTATGTGTTTACAAAGAATATTAACTTGAAATTCCAAAGAATATTAACCTGAACATGGATTTTGGTGAAAATTACAAACAATTGAGATTCGCAGTTAACTGAAATTAATAATAATAAAAAAGACATCTCATATTACATGCGCATCAGAGAGGAAGATAGGGCCACAGGGCTTTAAAGTATGAACAGTTCAATTGCCCCTTGAGTTGTTATACTTATTAAAAAGAAGGGTTGTAGTAAATTTTCTGTAGTCAGTATGAATATCACTTTGAGTATCCTCTTAATATAGACTATGTCTGGTGGGACTAATGCAGTCATCAAAGGAAAATAAAATAAAACAAAACAAATTAATAAATATTGAGCAGGTTGACAAAGGGTCTCATACTGTTACTAAGTACATGGCATATCATTATAATGAATCTGAATGAAACCGTGAAAGAAAAAGAAATGTCTAAAACCTTAATGAATGCGCATTTAGAGAAAACTTTACCACCAGAAATGTATAAATATGCCACCGTGGATAATTGCAGGTGAACTGTATTATTTGGTAGACTTTAGCTACATACAAAGTTTAATTTTCTACCAATTAGAACAATAGTCTCCAGAAAGGGATATTTGTTTCCTACATTTAAAACTCATTAAGTTTATTTCCGATACTAAACTATTTTAAAGAAACTTAAGAGTGTTGATGTGCTACTTAAGGCAAATCTGATTTCACTTGATAAGAATAATGTATACAGCAGCATACAACATAAAGTCTGCTTAGAAAATATATGTAGACTGATTATTTATTCATGATCTGAGAACTTATTTCTACAGATGTTGACGACTTTCTGTGGATTTTGTTTTGTGACTAAAACATACTTTGTTTCAATTTCATTAAATATTTGTAGCTTTTTGGGTCCAATCACATGGTCTTTTATGGTTCTTAGCTTTTAGGAAGTTAAACATTTCTGTTTATTGCATATGTATTTAAAGATAATGCCACAGTTTTCCCTCACACACACATGGCTGTTTTTGTTGTATACAAGCAATGATAAGGAGCAGTGACATTTTCTTTGATGAAGTGTTAAAGAAGTTAAACATTTGATAGACACAAATCAGCAGATTATATTCCTTTATTGGATGTCTACATATCAATGAATGGTGAAGATGAACAGTTTAATTTATATTATAAGTACACTACATCCAATAAGTTCTTAAGATTCAGTAGTGCTCATCCACCCTGCATGGTATGAAATATCCCAAAAAGCCAGCTTTTAACAATGATAATTAACAGTTCAGGCCCAGCCAAAATTGGTGGTATATTTCTGATCTGTTTCATGTATTCCTTGATAAAGGTTATGATGCAAACTTCATTCATAATGACATCAGACAAGTGAAACAATATGCCATAATGCACTGTGCTACTTCTTCACATCAGAAAAATATATTTTATAAAATTTGTCATCCATTAGGAGCAGAAATGAAAATGAAAATTTGAATAGAGGAAGCTCTTTAGCCTTTGATACATGTCTAATGTGGCCAGCAGACAGAGACAAGTATTATAAACAACTGGAAGAAGCTAACATCTAGCATGAAGCTAGATGCACTGTGTGAACATACTAATTTTGCTTGTAAAAAGCTAGTGGCAGTTATGGACATCTTATTATTGGTGTGGGTTATAGTGGCACCAAGTGAATTTGCATAGTACATATAAATACCACAGTTGTAACATGTGCAGTTATACAATGGCAGCTCATTACTGTTCAAAATCATGCATTCTGATTGGTCAGCCCAACCACTGATCCCATTGTAAATTGAGCATATGCCAATAGAAATAAGTCTGGCCGCTGAAGTACCGTTGAACGGCTTGACATTTTTCTATTAGTATATGCTACAGAGGCATTAAAATTGTCTAGACTTTTGCCTCATATATTTGGTCTGTTTCTCATAAAATTTGTTTTTCTGACAAATTACTAAGGATTGAAGTCACTAAATAATGACACACATTTCAGTTTCATCCTTCACATCCTTCAGACAATGTAGCATAACACAAATCTTTTTATTTTAGCAGCTTTCTAAGTTTATCAGAGTAACATTTACAATCAGTCCCTATTTAAGGCCTTTGTCCCTCATTATTTAAGGCTTTGTGCACATTTCCTGAGCTAAGAGGTTGAGAGGTATTTACAGAGAGCAGAGCAAATACAAGGAAAATCAGGTACATTCTGCAAAACTAAATTAACACACCTGATTTTCCTTGTATTTCTGCCCTGTCTCTCTCATATCTCTAAACTGTTTGGATTTTACAGTTAAAGGAAAGCAACAGAGATTTTACTTTCTCCTTTGCTTGTTTTCAACAGCACTGATGTACTGGGCAAGCATGGGAACATAAGTCCCATACGCATGTGCGTTACTTCAACAAATGCAGAAGAAGGTGTGAACAACACTGAGGAACACTACAATGTCATTATACAAAGACATTCCCCTGGATTCAGCAAGCTCTGCTTGGAGTGCAGGAATAGTACAAGAGCTGCTGCATGCAATATGGCCGACGAGCGATCCAGGAAAGAGCTCCGGGACATGCACTTGCGCTCCCACATTATTCCTGCATAGACATCACTGCTATTTGCTAATTACCCCATTTGCAGGTGAAACCCATGCAAATGAGGTGAATTAGCAATCCAGGAAGCAGGGGGACGTCTGTGCAGGAATCGTGTAATCTGCAGAAATGTATTTGGTTACTAATCGAATACATTTCTGCAAATTACAAAATGGAGGCATGACAGATCAAAAGAAAGCATGTATTCAATGGAGTAGGCATGCCAATGGCCAAATATATGGTCATTGGCATGAGAAATAGTTGCAAAATTATAAAACAGAACTTTTATTTTTTTGGCCGATTTCGGCTGTTTAAGCGTAGGGCAGCAGTGCTCAAATGGGATCGGCCCGAAAATAAGAAAAAAAGTTGGAAATAAGCTTTTACACTCAAATCAGCATTTTGCCATGATGGTCAATGGCATGCATAACACAACAGTACCAGGGAATAGTGGTTGCTAAGGGGGAAGGCTGAGTGTGAGTGTGGTAACTATGAATTAGCATTCTGTTGTACGCAAATGAGGGGGATTGATACTGAATCACAGATTTCCTGTCAGTGTTTGCTTGCACCCAACCATGTAGGTGCAGCAACACCATGGTATAGGTATAAGAAGTAGATGACCTCATAAGGGGGAGAGTCATGCATGCTGTAAGCTTATTGGAGCTCTGTGGCCCATGTTTGCTCTTAGCTAAGCACAGCTAAGGAAGGGTGTGCGTCTGAGGCTGCCTAGCAGTGTTTACACGGCCTAAACGGGTGTGCACACCCCACACTGGGTTTTAAACAAAATAAAAGCAGGAGATAGCAGCTCTGTTCACATCTGAGCACTGGGTATGTGTTGCATGCCACAGGGCTTAAACAAGAAGGGAAAAAAGCAGTAGAAAGGCAATCAAGGAGAACTAGCATAGCTGGCTGGTGAAATGTATCAGAATCAGCCAAATACAAATGGAACAGTGTAGCACACTGCTATAAACTATGCAAACACCTTCCAGTCTGGTTTTTCCCACAAACTCTACACCACCAGTGTACATAGATGGGAACATTTTACCTGACAAAACTAACAAAATTTTAGGGGCTGCTGTTGCTGTCATACATCAATATGTGCAAGAGGCTGAGGGAGGTGAGGATGTGAATGCTGATGACCAACCCACAGTGAGGAGAAGGAGAAGAGTGTACAGACCCAGGGTAACCTACCAGGGGCTACATGAGCTGGAGATAGTGGAGTGCTATAGGGTGGATAGGGACATTCTACAGAAAATTGTTGAGCTGTGCCAGCCAAGTCTCACACGCAGAACCAACAGAGGGGAACCCATCCTGGTGGATACCAAGGTATGTGTAAGCTTAAGAATACTAGCCACAGGTACCTTCCAAAGGACAACTGGGGATATCATGGGGATCTCACAGGCATCAGCATCCAGGGGACTCCACCAGTTCCTGGATGCCATGTCAGCACATGCTGGTGAGCACATATATTTCCTCAACACCTGTGAGGCGTTGACCAGCAATATGTATCTCTTCCACCAAATAGCAGAATACCCTGAGGTAGTAGGTGCTATAGACTGTACACACATACACATCAAAGCACCATCCAGTGAGCAGGGTAGAGTCTACATAAACCACAAGGGCTTCCCTCTATCAACTGCCAGGTCATGTGTCATGCCCATGTAGGTAGAAGGAGGCGTGCCCAATATGCCCAGGCCTTGGCAAAGAGATAATGCATAGCACATACACTGACACAGTAGAGACCCAGAGAATGACACCTCTCTCTGACTCACACATACAGTAAAAGGGATGCCAAACATGACACTACCTGTGCTTTACCATGTAAAGGAAGTATACTATGGGCATCCAACACAGTCATCCCTCTAGCACCATCCTCAATACCGGCACAGCCACAAGGTAAGTCAGTCTTCCTATCATTTTCTGAATGGAGTAGTATGTTCTGATAGTTTTATCTATGATATGGACGTGAGCATCCAAGGGAATTGGATGCCTGAATGGGATGGCGGCAGATAGTGCACACCTATATGGGCAGCATGAAAGCTATAATAAATACTGCTGTCAACATACTAGGCAGTACTAGACAAGGTGACAAATACCACTGCTGTACATGTCGTGGCCTAAATGTGTGTCTATAGGACACAAACACATGCTTGTCAGAGTGGTTGACATACCCACCACCAGCCTCAGCCAGCAGGACAGGTGTAGATGACCATAAAGAAAGGCTGGGCTAAGGACTCCAGTTGATGGCAATGGTTAACAGCCCCCCCATCCAGACCTACACAAACAGACTACAACAGGTCTGGCAGTTGTATGTCAGTTCTGAAGGGTAAGAAGTCTGAAACTGAAATGTAGGTTAATAAAACCTAAGATTTGTACACTACTGATATGTCTCCAATCTGCATGATAAGTCAGAATACAAAATGAAATGGAAGCCAACAGAGTACCTGAAATACCAGTATAGTCATAGCAAATCTTTAAAGTCATCAGGTGTGCCCCCACCCCACAATCCCATGTAGAAATGTAGTAACATGTAAGTGTGAGGTGTAATAACACAGATTACCCAAGCTGGCCCAATCTACAGGATAGATTGTTGCATGTATACAATATGCAGGGGTCCATGTGTTAGGTTGTTGTGTGTTCAATATTGTGTGGAAGTGGTCAGTATGTAGGCATGGAGGGCTGTATCTCGGTGGCCTATGGGCAGTACTGTGGATAACAGGGCCATGTTCTGACAACTGCAGTGCCAACCATAATACTTCTCAGCAATACTCATGTCAGCAGTTGTCCATACTCACTGTCCAGATGCCAATATCTGCCACTGCCATGAATATGGGCCCATACATACACACAGTACACAGATGGAAGTACCCCAGACAGAGTGCATAAAATGTAACTGTCAGCTGCACACACCTTTGGAATTGTACATACAGGTTTGCAGCAGATTAGTTGTCTGTGTAGTATGGGATACTGATGTAGTCTGGATAATCACTGGCAGACCACAAAAGGCACAGTTATGAAGTAATGAGAGACTGCCTATGTCCCTGCACAAGGCAGCTTAATGAGACTGTCCCAGGTATATCTGTGAGTCAGCTGCAAGTAGCTTCCATATCACACATGCACTCAGCTCACCCCACCATCAGCCACAGGTTTATCACAGGTCATATCCTTGCTGTTGGGAATGAGTACAGTATAACCCCATTTCTGTATGGGAATACCCACAGAATGCAGCATGTTGAAAAGGTGTCCTATTCAGGTGTGTCCCTAGCTGCAAGCAGCATCCTGCATTCATCCGGACCACTGGGTCAGTATGTACATGAACTATTGCCATTAACACCTCACACACTTGCACCCCAAGAGAATCCATTGGCTCACAGCCTGGAATGTACTAGTGACAGAATGCACTGGCCTGCTACAGATGGCCTGCATCACTACCAAATGGCCTACAGTCCTTTGTCAAAGGCCAGTGCATCACCCGTAGTGCCAATGTATGGTATCTCACGGGGTCCCAAATAACAAACTAACAGAGTCAACAGAACACAAATGCAAAACCATATTGACAAATCCCAGTAGCATGACCCCATGTCCTACTGCACGAAAAGGGGGACAATCCATAAATACCACTGGGATGAAGGGCCAGCTATAGGGATACTTCCCAGATATCGCTGGCATAATGTTAGGATGAGAATAGAATAGAATAACAGATGGGGGGTGTAGATGCATGGACATCATGGAGTGTGTGAAGTCTGAAAATCTGATGTGTGCCCATACTACCCCTGCCTGCAAACGCAGTAATGAGTGGCTGCATACCTGCTCATAAACCACATTGTGAAGGGGAAATGACCAGATACATGAGCCCTGCTTCTGGGTAACCTGGGTAAATCTGTACAGCTGAGAGGTATGGCCGCATCAGGATATGGCCATTCTGTTAAGTTGATATATACATAACAAGGGGATCCTTGGCTACCATAATACCAAGGTGCTAGACCATTTGCACAGACCCATCATCAAGTGTCTGTTGCTACCCCTGCAGAAGACCAGAATACTGGACTCAGCTTCATTCATCTTGTATTTCCCAGTAAATAACTGTGAGCAAATAATTATATCTGTCAGTAGTCGATGGCATAATACATCACAGTGTAAAACAGTACATATGTCTGAATATCTCTGCTAACACGAACCATGTAACACAAGCAGCACAGACAGTAATAGTTACAGTATCTCCATATCTGTCGCCCATTGTGACTCCATATTGTCAACCTATCTACATATATCCTGTAGAAACAGGTTGCTATCTGTAGGTTGAGAACACCAAACCCTGGACTGGAGTACAACCCTACTTGGAATGGATTCACACACTCAATACAGAAAGTCGTACTGGGCATGCTCCTACACTTAGAGAAATGAAGCCCATGTCTGACAACACAGTGTACTATACATATCTGTCATTTGCAGATGTCTGTGCACACACACCAAATTGTTCACCATTTATGCTTCACACACACATTGGATAGGAATACTCACACATATCCAAGGCCAACACACTATAATATGCCAAACATACACATGCAGAGATGTGGGGAAGAGAGAGACAGACAGTGGCAGATAAAATTCCATTATAAGGCCTGTCCCACCCACTTGCATCCAACTGGCTGATATCGCATGATGTGCTGATGTCAATCACTGTAGACATTCAGTTTGGTAGCCCTTAGCCCTATAGTGTCTGTGGTGCTTGTGATAACTGTGTAACACAACCGTAAAAAACAGTATTCATGTAGCATTTGTATACTCAGTCCTGTTAAATGTAAAGTTGTGTATGACTTAGTGTGTGTGTGTGTGTGTGTGTGTGTGTGTGTGTGTGTGTGTGTGTGTGTGTGTGTGTGTGTGTGTGTGTGTGTGTGTGTGTGTGTGTGTGTGTGTGTGTGTGTGTGTGTGTGTGTGTGTGTGTGTGTGTGTGTGTGTGTGTTTGTGTGTGTGTTTCCAGAGGAATGATTTATGGCCCATTCTCACACACTGCACTTCCCATTGTCCATGCTAGCACTCCTGCTGATGTCAGTCACCTTGAAATAACCGTTTGGCCAAGTCTCAGACTTATAAGCTCCATGGTGCTTGCAATAGCTGTGTAATACCATAGTGTAGCAAACTAGTGAGGTAAGAGTTCTAATCCTAGCCCTGGCAACTGTGACAATGTGTGTATGTGTGTCTTTGTTAACACCAACAACAGCTCTCCAACATATAACTGCCATGGCACTTGTGATAAATGTGTAATTCCATAGTGTAACAAACTAACTATTTAGGTAGGCATTCTAATCCTGGTCCTGGCAATTATAAAATGTGTGTGTGAGAGTGTATGAGTCTTTGTTGGCACGTGCTTTTGTGGTCACTCACACTTACTGCACTTAGCTCAACCCTCCTTTAGCACTGCAGCTGATGTCACTCACCTACAAAGAGACCTTTGGACAGCTCTTCAATATATAACAACTGTGGCACTTGCGATAACTGTGTAATACCATAGTATAGCAAATTAGATAGGCAGGAGATCTAATCCTGGTCCTGGCAACTGTGAAAATGTGTGTGAGTCTTTGTTGACACCTGCTTTTGAAGTCATTCACACTTACTGCAGTTCCCTCACCTCTCCTTTAACACTGGAGGTGATGTTGCTCACCTTCAAAGATACCTTTGGACAGATCTCCAATATATAACTGCCGTGGTGCTTGCAATAACTGCATAACACTATAGTACTAATACATAGCTTGGTAGGAGTTTGAAACTCAGTACTGGCAAGTGTGTGTGTGGGAGTCATCAGTATCCGGTGTTGGTGTGATTGTATAAATAACAGGAGCCATTGTAGGGTAGGTTTTGCTACATTTTCATATTGAGGACCCATATGTCTCAATGTCACATTACAAGGCCAAGAGTTGTCAAACACCATAGAGGTTGTTGTAGGCAATACACAGCCATACATTTATATATAGGCAACCATTATAATACCCAGTGACCTCTCTCTACCCACAGATCATGCACAGACAAGCTTGGCTGTTTCTCTCTTCCTTTCTTTCTTTCCCTCTGTCTCTCTCTCTCTCTCTCTCTCTCCCCTCTCTAGTAGATGTGGGAAAATGCATCTGTTTTGCATAGGCAGCAGCTTGACTTTGGTTGGTAATGCTCATGATCAGCTGATGGCCTGTGCACAAATTGGAGTCTTCCACTTACTAATTGCATGTGGAACACCTGTGGCAACACTCCTACAGCTAATTGCATGGAAAGACACTCCTATAAATAAGCCATGCAAGTGGGTGTTGGCCCTTCTCCCTTACTGTGAGCAGGACTTCATGTGGGTGTGTGACAAACAGCATCACAGAGGGTAGTTGGAAATACCTCTTACAGCAAACACTGTGGAGACAGGCCAAAAAACTGGAGGGGAATGTTCCAGACATGGGGATAGAATGTAAGTATTGCTGTTCTACATTTGAAGTAATGTTGGTTTAACAGGGTTTGTGTGGATATGGCTGTTCTGCATGATTTAAAGTCTGGCATGACAGTGTTATGTGGTTGAGAAAACTCTCACCTGTAGGGCTATCTGCAGACTGGCTAGAGTTTGGAGCCTGAAATTTGGTGGGTTACTCACACATTTTCTGTCTTCATAAATGCAGTAGCATACTCTGATGATTGTACTCAGGAAATGGTAACATCCATATGTGTTACTGACTTCATATCCCTCAGAAGATATATGTCACAACAAACCCTGTTACACCAGCAATGTTCTCCGTTTATAACTACAGTATGTCAATATTGGCCCTGTGTTTGTGCCTCTGTCCCCCAAGTCTGTCACCCTTTGTTCATATGTCATGCAGTAAGAGGTGGATATGTACATTATACCATTATTTACTGATATAATTCCTGATATCAAGCCAGTCATATATGAGACTGCCAGACATGTAATGTATAGGAAGCCTAATAGTTGAGGCCAAAACCTGGATATTCTGTAGTAGTTTGTACAGCAGTGAGGTCTGTGTAGTTATGGTGATTGTTGACAGAGTGTCTGTATTATGTAGCAGTGTATTGTGATCATGTTATTTAGCCTGTGCACAGACTGAGGTAGATGTCAGTGTTCTTGGTCCTGTTCTATCTGACAGTGCATGCTGCTCCAGTTTCTGATAACCTATCAGTCTGTATGTTTGTAGGGCCAGGCGAGTGGCAAACATGATGATGACTTTTATTCACACAGGCCATAGACTGTACTATTACTTAGGCTTACCATTATGTAACTGTGACTGTGATGAGATTGGGTGTGGGTATGCACTTTCACACTGGTATCTGTTACTCCATGCTGTTACACACCTGTAGTGCCTGCTATATTTGCAATTTCATGTGTATTCCCGTCATAGGTAAATTGGGTTAGTGCTGTGGAAGTCTGCCTGTAGTGTAGACAGTGCTTGGTGACATGCCTAGCAGTGCAGTGGACTGATGTGAAGATGTATGTCACTAACTAGTGTGTAGTAAGGGGCTTGGGATCCCTGCTCCTCCAGTTAATATGTGTTAGGATAGACAGGAGGGTGTGAATGCATCAACTGTGTGAGCTTATCTAGTCCAGTATTTCTGATATATCCCCATTTTCATAGCTCTAAACATCCCCTTTGTCAGGGTTGTTCCACATTTCTTGCACTAAGGCATTCTGTGTATACCACCTGACTGACCAGATTGTTTCAGACTGTCCATGTTTATTGCTCATATTGCTTCTTTATTCCATAGGATCATGACTGTGATTTGTGTGGTACTTCACTATGATGATTTTATGATGTCTTGTCAGTAACTGATGGCATACATGTCAGATTCTGAAGAGCCTTCCTTCACAACATGTATGTTGCCACAACCCTTGTCACTGTAGCAACATTCTACATTTATAACTGCAATACATACATAACTTTCCCTTGCAGGTTGAGAGTTATGGTGCTGAGGTATGACTACACTGCATGTCATGGGCCTGTGTTTTATATATATATATATATATATATATATATATATATATATATATATATAGATATATAGATATATATAATATATCTATATATCTATATATATATATATATATATATATATATATATATATATAGATATATGTATATGTACATATATATATATATATATATATATATGTGTGTGTGTGTGTATTTATATATATATATAATATATTTATATATATATATATATATATATATATATATATATATATATATATATATATATATATATATATATATATATATGTATACATATATATATATATATATATATATATATATATACATATATATATATATATATATATAGAGAGAGAGATATGCAAATATGGTTTACCATTAAAATTTTGCCATGCGATTGCACAGCTATGAAGTATTCGAACAACAAATGTGCGGATATTTCATATTTCAGCAGGTTACATGAGCGAACGTTATAATTGCAAATGGACTGTGCATTCGTAATTATAACATTTGCTCATGTAAAAGGATCGCGGTACAGTGCAGTTAGGGAAATACATCCCTTTCCTCACTGTAGTGCGATGTCGGAGTTGGAATATTAAGTTAGGGGAGGTGTGGGGGGGTGCAGAGGGGCTTGTCCCCCTGAATAAACAGGATTTTAGGCTAGCAGGTTAGGGAGTTAAGGGAAGGGTGGGATTGCTGTTAAGTGTCAAAAATGTTGTGAGCAACATTTTCAACATTAACAGCTGTTTTCCGACATTAGGGACATTTGGTATTGTGTACTTTTGGTGAAAGACTTCACTAATAAGTGCATTTTTTTTTGATTTTCAAAATTATGATAGTAAACCTACAAATATATATATGAATATGTATATATATATATATATATATATATATATATATATATATATATATATAGGTTCATAGGTTCATAGGTTGGTATAAGGCTATCAGCCCTAGGGCCTATACAAGCCTAGCCATAACAATTCCCTGGCTATTTCTTCCCACATTATTTACTTTCCTGGACCCCTGTCTAGCACGGCGGCTGACGTGATCCCTGGGGTGAATTTCCTTTCTCCCATCCAATCGTCAAGGTTCCTCTTGAAGAGGTCCAAAGAGGCACTCTGCTTGACATGTATGGGCAATCTATTCCAGAGTCTGGGGAGTCTCTGGGTCAGGAACCTATTCCTCCAGCATGTTTTGTTTATTGTGATGACAAGGTTTAGATCCCTGGAGCATGTAGCTCTGAGGGATTGGGATTTTTTTAAGTGTAGCATGTCCAACAGCTCTGGGTTTGACATGGCCTTGTATGTTAAGCAGAGATCACCTCTGAGTAGGCGATATCACAGAGTATAGCTGGAGTTTTTTAAGGTGGTCAGCATAGGGCATCTGCTTTAGGCCTGTGATTCTTTTAGTGAGGTATTTCTGAGGCCTTTCCAGTTGTTGCAGATGTCTTGAGAGGTACATACCAAATGGGGCTTTGTATTCTATAATGGGTCTAATGAGGGATGAGTACAGTGGGACAATGACCTCCTTTTTTTCTGGATGAAAAGCCCTTCATGATGAGGTGTGCCACATAGAAGGATTTCCTGACTGTTGTGGTGGTGTGGTTATCGAAGGTGAGACCACTGTCCACCTGTGTCCCTAAGTCTCTTATCACACTTTTTGTGTTTAGTGTACTGCCACCTATATGGTAATTCATGGATACATGTTTTTTCCCAAAGGGGATAACAATACATTTCTTGGCATTGAGCTTGATCCCATGGCTCTGGCACCAAGCATTTGTTTCTGTAAGGCCCTTTTGTAGAGTATCCACATCATTTGGGGATTCAATAATGGCTCCCAGTTTGCAGTCATCTGCAAACTTTGTTAGCCAGAATCCCTTAGTGTTGACCTGTACTTCAGAGAAGTAGATGCCAAACAAGAGCGGCCCCAGGACTGAACCCTGAGGTACTCCACTTGCCACTTGTCTGGAGCTGGATTTGGAGTCGGCTACTTTTACAGTGTGGGTTCTATCAGTAAGCCATTTAGCAACCCATTGGGTGACATAGGGATTAATGCCCAACTTAGTAAGTTTATCTATGATTCCAGAGTGGGGGGTGGTGTCAAAGGCTCTGGCAAGGTCAAGATAGGCTGTGTGGACCACCTTACCCTTGTCAATGGCTCTGGAGACTGATTCAAAGAAGTCAATCAGGTTCAGGAGACAAGATCGGCCCTTCACAAACCCATGTATAAACATATATCTATATCCTTTTATGTGTAAACTTAGTGTTGTATATACCTTCTCAGATGTATCCCACCATATTAATCTGATATGTGTATATTTACATATAAGAACATGACTGATTCAACACCATTTTCACTTACAATTACTAAACAATTGTAGTAGTCAAAGCAGTTGTGCACTACTATTCCGTATGTGTACAGAATGGTATTTTCGAAGAACAACAGGCATTTTCCCAGCTCACATGGCTTAGTGGTTAACTCCTGTGACTATAGTGTAGTGGGTCCTGGTTTCAAGACTTGCGAGGGCTGTTTATTTTGTTGTTAGGCAGAAGAAGGACTTTTGGATACAGAGTGGTTAAGGCAGTTTTGAGCAGCTTTAAGTGGGTTTACACAGGTTTGCCTGACAGTAAGTGGTGCTAACATACGGTTAAACGAATAGGCGCTTATACAATGTAGGCTTCGCTTACCAGTGCGCAAATGTGCTTAGCATTTACATTTAAGCAATGCTTACATCTGCTAAGCATAGCTCAGCCCTGGTAACCAGTGAACACATTCCAGTCTGATAAAATAGGAGGGAAATGATATCTTTAATAAGTGTATTTAATCTCATGTACATAACATGCTTCTATGTGCTGTCATTACAGCAGCAAGGGGTGTGAGTATACTGTATGGGACACCTAAGTATACATGGCTAGTACCACAATCTTTTCTGTTTGTATGTGTTTCATATGTGGGTAGTATCACAGGTTATATGCAGTCACACTTGCATATATTGTATTATTACATTACTACTTTTAACAGTGCTCTTCCAAGTAAGAGTAGATTTCAGATTGTAGCACTGGAACCATACACCCCTGCATGCAAAGCTGGACTCTGAGTACTGACTATCGTTTTCTTGGTGTGTGAGCTGTATGTTTTTAAGTATCTCCTGTTGGATATTGATCTATGTTGATATTAACTGTAGACAACTATGTGTTTAGGACATGTCATTGAGGACTGCTGTCATGTAGTAATGGGATACCTATCAGTGTCAGGCGTCTGTCTGTCAATACATTCATCCAAATGCATAACCTGTTGGCTAGCTAATTTCTGTCTGTCCTCTGTACACGTGTGTAGATATTAGTTATCCATCTTGGCTGCTTACAGGCAATCTCTGATTGACTGACACTGACATGTATGCCCATCTGTGTTATGAATGCCACAGTTAGGAAACCCCACCCTGTATGCAGCATATGCCATGGATACCTCAACCAGACTACCACAGTCAACAGAACATGCTTGGGTACATGTCTCTAACCCATACACTGGCCATGTTATGCAATATATGTTGCATACATGTCAATTGGAACACTTCACTGGCCCTCTGCAAGAGAAAACCAGATGATTGGATGTTGAATTTAACTGTCACCCTGGGGATAACTCAAGTGGCATTAGTTCATAGATGGCCTGCTGACAAATGTCAGGTGGCATGATACCAGTGTACTCACATGCCTTACTGTTGTCATCTCTCCATGGACATTAGCCTGGTATGCACCTAGGAACACCTGCACCTATAGAGCTCAGTACTGACAAATGTGTTAATGTGCATTACTGAGAATAACAGTGTCATTGTGTTTGTAAACTTGTAGTTGAAAATACTCTAAGGGCCTTCTCACCCACTACATCCCTCCATTGCTATACTTAGAAATGGCTGCTGCTGTAATTGACAATAACTGTACCTTGTTACATTCTTCACCCTATGGGCTACCTGGAGCTTGCAGTACCAACATAACACTGATCTACAAATGGGTAGGTAGGCGTGGATTACCCTCTGAGTCCGGGCAAATATGGATATGTGTGTCTGCATACGTGTGTGCAATTGTGTGTGAGTGTGCTTGTTTGTAGGAGACAGCATTCTGAGGCCACATTCTCCAAATACAATAAACCTTGCCATATATTATAAGCGATGGTGATGCCACTGACATTAGGAGAGCCATGACAAACCCTCACCCTACAATCCCTGTGGCATGTGCAATAAATGAATATCCCTGTAGTAGCACTGATTAGACAGACAAGAGTTTGTATTGCTGTCCTGGTAAATGTGCGATTGTGGGTATGTCTGAGCATTATTCTGGGTTTCAGCAAGTCAATATCCAATGTGGGGTGTGGGTGCTGGGTATACTGTCTTTACACCATGATACCCTCAGTACATGTCCATAGGTCCACTGTATGAGGATCGCTGTCACCATCAACCATACAGGTAACTGATTACACTATCCTGCCCAATGATGCATGTGCTGTGCGCAAAAACTCCATAACAGTATGGACTCACTGACAAGGTAGTTAGCACTGCTAAACCCAGGTCTGTCAAATGTGTCTATGACTGTATGTGTTTGTCAATGTATATATGACACTATGTCATACTATGTATTGTTCATTAACACCCAGTACATCCCCCATTACCATACTGTACAAGGCCTGGTAATTTTTTTCACTTAACAGGAAACTCGGGACACACCTCATCCTAAAAGTTCTGTGGTGTGTGCAATTAAGACCAAGCACATTAGTATCAATAAGTACCTAGGTAGGGCTTCTACTCTCTGTGTTGCCAAGCAAGTCCATCAGTGTTGCTGCATGTGTTGTCATCTGTCTTGGATGGGCATCTGTTTATTTTCTACATTAATGATGTTCCATACTTCATATATACATACATGACTGTCTACACTGTTTGCCGTGGTATATGCAATGATGAGGTAAGGCTACTTTTCCCACTCCTGAGTGCTAACTTTCAGATATGGGATGCATTCCATGGTTTGTAAGATGTGTACAAGCCATGGCTGCCTCTATTGCAGGTGAGTGGGCAAATGCCATGAGTGTACTTCTTAGACAGAAGACCATTACTTCATGTAACACTGAGGCCCTATACTTGATAGAAGGTGTGTACTGGGTAAGAGTGAATGCTGTCAGTACCTCACAAGCTGCTTTCACAATATTATTTGGAGTGTGTGCACACATATGCTTCCAGTGTTTGTTAAGGTATTTATTCCCCACATTTGTTGTCTTAACATAGGATTCCATATTACACATTCATTGCTCATGTAAGTATCACATTACAGGTTGCAAAAGGTGTGAAATGTGGTATTGTGGTTTGCCGTTGTTTAGATCAGGAACATCTGCCACTGTAATAATGGTGTATACACTGTTGTAGCCACTGTATAAGGGTAATGTTTCAGACATGTCCCTACTGTAGGCCATTTGTCCCATCATTATGTTCATCTCTGTTCACACATCTTGCACTGACAGGTTGTTAGGTATACTGCAGGACTCTTACATACCCATCAGATATGCCACAATGGTGACCACTGTGATGCAGTGCAGTTAATAGTAACAATAAGTGAACATGTACAGCATGAATTAATGGTAGGTTTGTTAAATGTGTGGATGGCAAATAGCATAGCCATAATGTGGCTGGTATATTGACAAACCTGAACAAAACACTCACCAGCTACATGCTGCTGCCCCAGTTGTATTCCAGAGGGACCTAAATTGTTGTGTGAGAGTCATAATGGCAGTAGCCACACCTGTGGCATTGGTACAGGGTGGGAGCAGCATTTCAGCACATCAGTACTACAAACCCACAATACTAGCGATTATGCACATCTGTTCATTACTACACTGCAGCAGCAGACTATCTTATCTGACACATGCATGCTGATACCTTACAGATGAAGATGGGTAAGCAGCAGTGGTCTACTAATGCACCATGGGGCCTTACCTGCATGCTCCTCATCCATTGTGTGGGTGGCACCCACTTCCACAATGCTATCTTCAGCTTGCTGGCTTGTCTGGTGGGCGGGTACCCCAAAGCTGGTGAGGAGCTCCTCAGCATGTGCCAGCAGGGGCTGGATGGCATGACCCCCACCTATGGCTAGCTGGTCCCTACTAACTGCAGCAGCACACAGACAGGTGTGGTGGATCAGATCTGTGCATAAATGCCACACCTGCTAATAACTGCGGTTGTGCAGGCCAACATCATTTACCCTGTGGACAAGCTCATTCCACAGGGCGGTCCTCCCTTGTAGATTCTAGACCTTGTGCCCAAAGACAATGGCATGATGGACTATGAGGAATTGTATTATGACATCATTTTCCAGGGGTGTGTATGTGAGGATCCATTCTCGGGACATTGTACCTGGAAAACATAAACAGGGGAAAAAAGTCAGAGAACCTCATACTGCAAAGATATATAACTTGTTAATTGACATCTCTCTCAATTCCCACCATATCTGCAACAATAATCTAAACACTCAAATCAATGGGTATGTTTACACCAAACCTACTGTTGGGACATATGTCCTATTGTTCAACAAATATTAAAATGTGTTTCTATTAATGTTCCATGTTGAAACACTATCATTGGTAGCCTGTTGCAATCAATTAAACTTGCATGCTGTTGTAATGGCCACTGTGGTTCCATATATGCATGTCTTCTGTTTGCTATGCAACTGTTCCAAATCTGGTGTTTTGGGTTAATGGGAATATCTATACATGCTGTTATAACTAATCCTGGATTGTGTTGACTATTACAAATCCACATATGTTCTAAAACTGCAACACCATAGCATGTTTGAGAAGGCCGGTCTCTGCAGACCTACCTCTCCCACCTCATCTGGCAGTGGCACTGAGCTCCATCATGTCTGGAACCTACCACGGGACCTCATCCATTGGTCCTGCACCACCTTCACATGGAAGCAGCTCAGGGGATGGGGATCATTCTCCCCCTTTGGAGTGGGCGTAGACACGATACTGTCACCCAAGGTCAGGTCCAGGGATTGGTGGAGATTGAGCTCCAAAGGGAGTTTGGAGATCTGCTACATCAGCTTGAGGGCCACATGGTGTAATTAGAGGGTCAGCCTGCCCCTCCTGCTCAGTCCCCAGCACAGCCACCTTTGGGGCTGTAAAGGTGCAGTGGTGACTGCCCATGGGTGGGGACCTCAGTACCACTGATTCCATTTGGGGGCTCATGGGCTTCCAATTTCCAAACACCCCTCCCTGTCCAAAGTGTTTACCCCCACATGTGTCATTTAATGCCCCTGTATGCTGTCTTGTCTGTCTTGTCTGTCTTCCGACCCAACCTACCTCCCCAAATATATCTACTATCCTTCCCCAACATCCCACTCTCACCTTAAAAAAAGGGCAATTTTCCCCCAAAAAGGATTTCACCCCATACATAACTGTCCATTTTGCACACGTGTCCACTGGACACATGCAATCTGATCTAACTGGCTTCACAACACATTATTGTTGTCCTCACCACTCTCTCAGGGGTTTGAGTGTTCAAATATACCTCCAAATTCAGTATATATGCACAGCTGTTGATGTGTAAGAAATGATCTCCTATGAACCTTCCCTACACCTGTCCTACACATCCCTAGCTACTTTCCCTATTGTCTTTCCCTCTTTGTGCCCCCTTTTTCACTAATTTTCTATCACCCTTTTTTTCTTTTAAAGAAATTAGTGTGGGGGTAAGTGGGAGTATGCTCTTTTAAGCAGTAGTAAGCGGGATTAGGACTATTTACATGGTGCTAAGCAATGCTTACACAGATTAAGCACTTTTCCGACTAACTGTCTGTAAGCATATTTAACCATCAGTTAGCATTGCTTAC
Organism: Protopterus annectens; assembly: GCF_019279795.1. Lineage (NCBI taxonomy): Eukaryota > Metazoa > Chordata > Ceratodontiformes > Protopteridae > Protopterus > Protopterus annectens. Next base: position 634,928,460 of record NC_056729.1, on the reverse strand, counting down.
TGCCACACAAACCCACGCAAACTACTTACAACTGCTTAAAAGTGCCTTAATCACTCTGTATTCAACAGCCCATGTTCTGCCCAGCAACAAAATAATCAGCCTTTGCAATCTTTGAACCCAGGACCCTGTACACCATAGCCATAGCAATTAACCACTAAGCCATGTGAGCTGTAGATATGTGTGATGTTTTCTCAAACATATCATGCAGCACAGTCATTCAACAGTAAGGAAAATGTATTTACACACACACACACACACACACACACACACACACACACATATATATATATATATATATATATATATATAGAGAGAGAGAGAGAGAGTGCATTTGGACATCGGATTCACACTCTGAACCTCTCACTGCAAAACATCTGCCCAAAGGCACTGTAAATGGGGGTAAAGAGGCCCAAAATAGGGATCTCTTGTAATTATTGCCATTATCCCTTCCTCCACAACTGAACTGTTCTGCCTTGCAAGAAAATAGAGCATCACATGTGGACAAAGGTTAACATTAGGGGGATATATAGGGACAGATCATAGATATGCCTATTACAAACCTATGAAGTTTGTGCATGATACATTTCACATTACCATGACTGCTCTGAAGGTGGTGGGGACTGAAACTCATGTGTCTGTCATGACTTCATTACTTCCACCTTCCACTATTTGCCAGACTAATAGAGATGTTTGGAGGAACAGAAAAAGCACTATGATGCCTTAAATCTTGAGAGTCTGTGCAGATCTGCACAGTCGACAGCTATGGCCCACTGCAGACAAAGCCAGATGGTATGTTCAAAGTATTTGTTCAGCAGGACATCATTACAGCAAGTACTGATGGCACATATACATCTTTCATAATCATCTACCCCAGTTTTACAGACCAAGTACTACATTTAATTACATGCTTACATTTTTCACATACCTGGTTTATCTTCAGGTTCCTTCTCTGTACAGGTGATGTTTTCCTGTTTCTTATTTTGAGGTTTTCTTTTTTTTTTTTTTGGTGTGTGTGCCTCTCTCTCTGTCTCCACTACTAGGATTGAGCTTGTTTGAGTAGGTTGAAGCATGTTTTTTTGTAGGTGATGCTTATGTTTAGGTGATGGCCTCTGCACCAGTTGCTGTTCCCCACTTGCTAATTGCAAGCAGGCAGCTGTGTAGGCCTTTCAATAGCCAGTGTCATAGCAACCCAGTACTATATATAACTACATTATGTGGGCATTGTCTCTTTACCTTTCCTGTATGAAAGACATCCTTCCTGTGTGTGGGCAGTGGTGTTACAGATAGCAGGTAGCAATACCTCTTATAACAGGACTTGTGGACACAGGCCAACTACATGTTTGTATAAGGTTCCAGACCTAGGGACAGTGTGTGAGTATTGCTGTTATATGCATTGAATATTGCTAGTTTTACAGGGTTTGTGTGTACATGCTAGTTTTGCAGTGAATGCAGTCTGTCTGCATAGCTCTCAACTCTGGGCCTATCCACATGATGGCCATAGGATTGGCTGTTATGTTTTGTCTGTTCCCCACACAGGTCTTGTCCCTGACACATCAGTGTCATTCTGTCCATTGATTGTTATCAGTACATGGCAAAATCCATTTGTGTTTCTGACTTCATATTCCTGCGTAAGGGTATGTTGCAACCAATCCTGTAACACCAGCAACTTTTACAATGTATAACAGGAATATTTCAAATATGTCCCTGTATTTCAGCCTCTGTCCTCCACCTATATACCAGGCTTTGCCCAGATGTCATGCAGTAAGAGGCTGATAGGCAATGGTTTATCATTATTTAGTGCTGACATTCCTGCTGTCAGTCCAGTGATATTGTGGACTCCCACACAAATTGTGGGGCAGGGTCCATATATATGAGGGCTATAGCTGGACAAAACATGTGTGTTCCTATACATTCTGGAGGTCAGTGTATGGAGAACACTGTTATATTCCCTTGTAAGACATTTATGGGGGAGGGGTATTGAATGTGTTTAACCTAGGCTGTTACAACATGTGAGGGGTATCAGTAATAAGAAATATTAAGGTATATGGCTGTGCATTTTCATACATTTCACCATGGGAACAGTGGTGGGCTAGAGCTTACTGTCTTGCACACAGTTCTGTTTGTCAGTGTGATAGTGACATTTTAAGTTAAGCATTGTTATGTAATGGATACATTTACATTGTGACAACTGATACTTCCCCCCTAGGGGTGGAGTACAGAGTGTTATTGGAGGCTGTTGAACTACATCTGTAATTAAGTGTCGATTGATTCGTATCTTCAAGGCAAGTGTGTTTTTTACTGTTGTACTACGTGAAGGCTTTAGCCTAGACAGAAAAGTATGTTATGTTTTGCAGATTACTGTATCATATGTTTTCTTTGAGAGTTGCATTAATCAGTTATTATGTATTTCAAACACCTACATGCTATAAGAATTGGCATAAACAACTGAAATAGTACACAAATAAACATTTCTACGTATGCAAACTGTGTGTGGTGTCATGTCCTTTGCATTGTGTGTGGGTATATGTTTCATGCAACAATTCTCATTTGTAGGAAAATATCAGACACTGGCCATTTGAAAAGGTGGCAACTGTAGGAATAATGGCTGTTTGATATGCTGTGCACCACTGCACCCTCTATATATACACTCTCTTTATATATATATCGATAAGTATTTGTGTATTTATATATGCATGTGTGTGTGTGTGTGTGCGTGTGTGCGTGTGTGCGTGTGTGCGTGTGTGTGTGTGTGTGTGTGTGTGTGTGTGTGTGTGTGTATATATATATATATATTTGTATATGTATATATGTGTGTGTGTGTCTATGTGTGTGTGTGTGTGTGTGTGTGTGTGTGTGTGTGTGTGTGTGTGTGTGTGTGTGTGTGTGTGTGTGTATGGATCATTAGAATGTTTAGTACTTCAACATTGTACATTCCCTATTGTATACTGTTCTGCATGATATGTTAGAGAACTCATCCCAACATCTTACAGCTCAGAAGGCTTAGTAGTAACTTGCTGTGACTATGGTGTGCAGGGTCCTGGGTTCAATGCTTGCAAGGGCTGATTTTTTTTTTTGCTGGGCAGAACAAGGGCTATTGGATACAGAGTGATTAAGGCACTTTTAAGCAGTTGTAGGTGGGTTTGCGTGGGTTGAGTGGTGGTAAGCAATGCTAACTCCCGATTAAATATGCTTACAGGCAGTTATCCAGAAAAGTGCTTAATTTGTGTAGGCATTGCTTAGCGCTGTGCAAACAGGCTTAATCCCACTTACTACTGCTTAAAAGATCTTACTTCTGCTTACCCCGTACTAATTTCTTTAAAAGAAAAAAAAAAGGGGTGATAGGAAAGTAGTGAAAAAGGGGGCACAAAGAGGGAAAGACAATAGGGAAAGCAGCTAGGGATGTGCAGGATGGGTGTAGGAAAGTTTCATAGCTGTCCATTTCTTCTACAGCAACAGCTGTGCATATATCTATATATATATATATATATATATATATATATATATATATATATATATATGTACATATATATATATATATATATATATATATATATATATTTATGTACATATATATATATATATATATATATATATATATATATATCTATATATATACATACATATATATATATATATATATATATACTGTATTTGGAGGTATATTTGGACACTCAAACCCCTGACATGAGTGGTGAGGACAATAATAATTTGTTGTGAAGCCAATCAGGCCAGATTATATGTGTCCATTGGACACATGTGCCAAATGGACAGTTAAGTATCGGGCGAAATTTTTTTTTTGGGAACAGATTTCTCTTTTTCTAAGGTGAGAATGGGATGTTGGGGAAGGATAGTAGGTATATTTTGGGAGGTAGGTTGGGTAGGAAAACAGAGAAGACAGACAAGACAGCATACAGGGGTGGTATTTGACACATGGGGGGTAAACACCTTGGACAGGGAGGAGTGTTTGGAAATCGGAAGCCCATGAGCCCCCAAATGGAAACAGTGGGACTAAGGTTCCCACCCATTGGCAGTTACTACTGTACTTTCACGGCCCCGAAGGTGGCTGTGCTGGGGGCTGAGCAGGAGGGCATGCTGACCTTCTAATTGCACCATGCAGCCCACAAACTGGCACAGCAGATCTCCAAACTCCCTTCAGGGCTCGCTACACACCATTCCCCGAACCTGACTTCGGGTGACAGTATCCTGTCTGTGCCCATTCCCAGGGGAGGGATGAGACCCATCCCCTGAGGCAGTTCCACCCAAAGGTGGTTCATGACCTGCAGACAAGGTGGTCTCGACATGGATCCCAGACATACTGGGGCCTGGTGCCACAGCCAGATGAAGTGGGAGAGGTGGGTCCGCTGGCACCGTCCTTCCCAAACGTGCTATGGTGTTGCAGTTTTAGAACATATGTGGGTTAGTAATAGTCAACACAATCCAGGATTAGTTATAACAGCATGCATAGATATTCCCATTAACCCAAAACACCAGATTTGGAACAGTTGCATAGCAAGCAGAACACATGCATATATGGAACCACAGTGTCCATTGCAACAGCATGCAGGTTATATTAATAGCAACAGACCACCAATGATATTATTTCAACATGGAACATTAATAGAAACACATTTCAATATTAATTGAAGAATAGAACATATATCCCAACAATGGGTTATATCCTTGCAGTGCTCACAACTTTAATGATCATTGCTCTAATCATTACTCTACAGGTATTATTACAATACTCTATGGCCTTGGTTTGGGCAGTGGTATGTTTGTACACAGTGTATACTTTAACTGTCTTATAGCTAAATTCTACTTCTCTTACCTGGTAGACCTGTGGAGGGAATGTTTGTTAACACTACCTGACTGCTTCTACACATATTCCCAGATTCCTAGTTGTAATTATGCACATAGCTCTCAATCCCTTAATGCACAGCATCTGGGCAAAGTTTGACAACATAGGGGTACACATAGGGACATATTTTGAATATTGCTCTTATAAAATGTTAGACAGTTGCTAGAGTAACAGGATTTGTTTTAATATACATTTTCTGAATGATTTGAAGTCTGATGCTCAAATATATGTCATTATTTGGTGACTACAATCCTGAGATCATCCCACTGATTTCCCAAGAAAAAAAGAGGAACAGGCCAAAATTTGAGCCAAATATCCGGACATTCTGGGAAAATCTGTACAGTTGTGAGGTATGATTATGCATACAGCTTACTACCACTCCCAGGATTCAAACCATGGTTGTGCCTGCTAAAAATACAATTTCTGTTTCATCAGAGTGAGCTATTTAGATAACACTGTCTGTTCCCTCAGTGTTTTTTTGTAAGTCTCCCTTGGTTGTACAATCTGACCTTGTAATTACAACAGTCTTATACAGACATTCCTAGACATATTTTTATGTTGCACAGTGTGAGAAAAGTGGTTGACACAACAGTACTATTCTGATATCAGATGATGGTGAATGCTTCATGTCAGGCCATACAATACCAGAGCAAACACTACCAGTCCAGGATTTAAAACTTTATTGCCAGGCAGTTACAGTTTTCTTATCTGAAAGACCTGTGGGGGGATGTTTGTTAACACTACATGACTGTTTCTACACATATTCCCAGATTCCTAGTTAATAGTATGCACATATCTCTCAATCTCTTAATGCACACACTCTAGACAAAGTTTGACAACATGGGGGTACAAATTGGGACATATTTTGAATATTGATCTTATTGAAGAGTTGGCAGATTTACAGGACTTGTTTTAATATATATTTTCTGAAGGATTTGAGGTCTGAAAATCAAATGTATGTCATTATTTACTGACTACAATTCTGAGATCATCCCAGTGATTTGCCTGGGAGACCAAGGAACAGGCCAAAAATATGAGCTGATTATTTGGACATTCTGCAAAAATCTGTACAGTTGAGATGTATGATTATGCATATTGCTTACTACCACTCCCAGGATTCAAACCATGGTCATGTGTGCTAAAAATACAACAATTTGAGTTTCATTAAAGTGAGCTATTTAGAAACTGCTGTCTGTTTCTTCAGTGTAGTCTCTCTTGGTTGTACAATAAGACCTTGTACTTACAACAGTCTTATACATAAATACCTAGACATATTTTTTATGTAGCACAGTGTGGGTAACACTGGTTAACGCAACACTACTATTCAGGGACTGCAACACTAAATCCCATACAATACCAGAGTAAACACAACCAGTCCAGGATTTAGAACTTTATTGCCAGGCAGTTAAAGTTGTATTGAAATATCACATATATGAGACTATTACTCTCATATTGTCTGGTTTATTCAGTACAACCCATACACAGTTTTTATACTGCCAGGTGACTTTCTACTACTTTATATTTATTTGGTATGACTGCTACAAACAGGATTGTTACTCACCAGCCTTGCAACACAGCCTTTGCAACCTGCTGGCATGGGCTTCCTGATTCACAGCCCACTCAGCTGCAGCTGTAAAGGGAATAGAGAAATATTTAGGCATACCTATCCATCACATACACAGGCAGGACTTTGTTAAACAGCTATTGTTATGAATACTTACACACTGCTGGGACATCACCCCTCCACCTTGCTTCTTTGACCCGCTCATCCAAGAGCTCCCTCTTCCTCTGCTTCAAGTTGGCATAGTGGTGCAGGACCTGCTCACCAGTCCGAGGGATACCAATGGCACTGGTGAGATCACAGATGAGATGGTCCTAGGCTTCTGCTTTATATTGGGAGCCCTGGTACTGGCCCTGCAGCAGTCTCTCATCATGGTTATTTACCAGGAGTCCTACCATGACCTTGGAATCCTGTATGCCCCAGCACTGCACCCAGAAGCACATGCCCTCGCCAACACCTACCATACTGTCTACAATGGGAAGCTGCAACCAGTTATGAGATATATTCCCACCTGCAGGGTTTAAATACAGCCATTCTCCTGCCCTTTGCCATGATTGAAGGGTTTTGAATATGCTGACCTAAACTAAGCTGCAGGCAAACCTGCTTAGCTAAGGTTGGCAGTGTTTAAAGGGGCATGTTCAGCATTGCTTACCAATGGAAAAATCCACATAGCTGGGCTACTCATTGCTTAGCAGTCATATTTACACAATGCTTGCACCTGGTAAGCATAGCTGCACAATGCTTAGCATTACTTATTTTTTATTTTATATACTGCCTGTGGTATGGGATTGATTCATTATTCTATTATAAATCTGTTTACTGTCCCTGACATCCCCCAATGTGCTTTCATTACATTTATTCATGTGTGACTATACTGTATGGGGCACTTGTGTTTATGGGGGTTTCACTACTTTATTACACTGATGTCTCACATCTGGACCTACTACAGTACTCTGGTTAACAAATATATGTTATTTCGTAGCTAATTATCAAAAAAAAGTGTATGCACTGCTTTCACATATAAAATGTGAATTAGAGTGGGGATCAAAGTGGGAAAAGTTCTTTGTAAAGCAAACACTTTAACCACTACACTATTGCAGTATTGTTTAAGTTGGATGTCTCTTGCTATTTAAATTCTTGTGCTGTTTAAGTTGGACTAAGCAAAGCTAAGCCACAGGTGCAACCATGCAGCTACACTTAAACTTTATCGCATTTATAAAAAAAAAAATATTTGTTGTGTTTTTTTATTTGTACCCTTCAGAATATCCCTGCTAATGCTAAACCTGTTATTCTATCAACTTACTGCTTTGTTGGCTTTGTCCACATTCCTTTCTCTGATGGGTTGGGAGGTGTGTGCTATGTGCTTATGCTACATGTGCTGTCCACTTTTACCTTGGTAGGGATGATTGTCCCTTATGGCTTTGACCAGATTTCTTACCCTTATGGGTTGGGGGGGGTCGAGCGTTATCACTCATTTTAAATTGCCAAAAGGCAATTCTGGCATGCAGGGGGCTTGTGTATTGTGAGAGCTCTGCTCTCAGATACACACCTTGTGCTCGTACATGGAACCATGTCCATTTTACAGCACGGCAGTGCGCCTTCATACATATGCATGACGTGCTGCCGTGCTGCACAGGAACAGTCCCTGCTATGCAGGAATACTTATTCCTGCATGGCTGCTTGCTGAATTTGGGGTATTATTTAAGAAAAATAAGCAATTTCATTCTTAAATACTGTCAGTGTATAACAGTAATACTCATTGAGTGAGTGTGGGTTTATAAGGATTCACCCATGGTTGGCTTTCTTTAATCACGAGGGTGACCATGTCAACTGATGGTAAATCAACCATATCCCCACACCCACTTATTGGTTATTGCTTGAGTATATTAATGTTAGTATGAATTTTATTCACCCTGATATCAATAACCCATATATTAACAAAACATATGGCGATTGTTGGTCATCATGTGTGGTATATGATTTAGACTGTATGTTTGCCATGGTTTACTATTGTTTAACCGAATGTGTGTTTGCCGACTACAGATATCTGAAAATCATTAAATCGAACTGCCAATGCACACTCCACATACCCGAATAACTACTTACATTCATCCTTAAGTCTTCAATATATCCCGTGCGGTGATGTCATCACATTGCATGTTTAAATTCGGCAATCGACTTCTGGGAAATCATAACATTTGTAATTAACCAATCGCTGCTGTGGAGTGTAAGGAAAGGTCACCATAGCCTGTACAAACAAAGTGTGTTGGTAAGTGTACTATATCTACATGGTTGACAGTCTCATCATATGATAGTATAAACTCAGACCAAACATTAATAGTGACTTTGTCTCCCTTTCCTAGGTGTAAGAGAGATAAGGATAAATGAGCTCCTCCAATAGTAGTATGCATTCACCTGGTACAGTAGGTGATATATATCAGACCGAGTTAAGTCAGAAAGGAAAGAACATGTTAGTAGTTACGGGTTATCAGTACTATCTTGAAAAACATACTGATACCATAACTATTGGTGTTGCGGTTTAAAACAAAAAGATAAATGCAAAGGGAGGTGTGTCATGGAACCTGTCACAAATGGTGAGAAACTGTTAAAGACAGCCCCACATTTCCATGCTCCCAATCCTATCAGTTGTGAAGGTTTAAGGGTTCATCCAGCTATTAAAAGAAAAGCTGCAAGCACATTAGAAGATCCCTGCAAAATTGTGTCCGAGGCATTAGCAACAACCTCTGCAGACATGGTTAACACATTACCCAACTCTGAAGCCTTAAAGCAGATGGTGAGGAGGGTTAGGCATAAAGAAAGGTCCTCCACTGTGTGTTCACCAGTTGTATTAAGTGATATAAATGCTTCGCTGTTCAGTATTAAATGTGGTTCTATAATTGCCCAGCACATTAAAAAGGATGGTATTGCAACTAATGCAGTGGTGTTAACCACTACGAGTAATCTGCAGGTTATGTGTAGATTCAGAATATGTGTTAGTGGACAGAACATTCCCACTAACTGTTAAGGAATGCAAACAGGTTTATACCATTCACTGCTGTTTACAGAGTGGGATAGAAGGCAAGGTAGTCCCCATGGTGTATGGCATCCTGAACTCAAAGACTGAGAGCAATTATGACTGTTTTTGGATCACTGTGATTGAACTGTGTACCCAGCGTGATCTGATTTTCAAACCATAAATGGTGTTGTGTGATTTTGAAAATGGGGCGATTAACAGTATTGTCAAGAATGGGCCATCCTGTAAGATGAAGGGCTGTTTGTTTCACCAGTGCCAAATTGTGTGGTGGCACATTCAAAAGACACAGCTTGCTACACTTTTTGGATCAGATATACACTTTTCCTTACTCTGTAAGCAAATACCCACCCTAGCCTTTGTGAAACGTGAGGACATCTTGCCTACCTTCCAGTTAATTGAAGCTGATATGCCGCAGCAGGCTAAACCTTTGTGTGAGTTCTTTAAGGAGAATTACATTATTGGGAGACCTCATCGTTATGGCATTAGAAATGCCACAGCTGAATGTATTCCACCATTATATAATATTGACTTCTGGAATCAGTATGACACTTGCCTATTGGGGTATCCAAGGATGCAGAACACTGTGGAGGGTTAGCACAGATGCCTGTGCAGTCTGTTAGGGAGGAAGAAAGCATATCTACATGATGTCCTACATGCAATAGAGTTAGAGCAGAACCATTTAGAAGATCTAAAGCACAGGGCTTTGACTTGCCTTCCCCCTTCTCCAAAATGGAGGCGACTTGTACAAAAGGAGTCATCTTTCATGAAGTTAGTAACTAAGTGGAATGACTTCACATCACGAGGGTTTGTGCAATTAATTGCACAGCACTGTTCATTCTAAACAGGAGTCATTGCTATTTTATTTAAAGCAGTATAGGGTGCAACTATAGTGTGCAGTGTTTCCTAACTTTTTACATTTACAAAAATGCAGGAATCCACTTTAACAGACACAGAACATGACTTATATACACTGAAGGTATTTATGTATGGGACGGTACTTCACTTAGTATATACAAGGTATTGGATGATGTTATTGCAATGGCCATATAGGAGTGTTCGACATTAACATCAAATTTGAAAATCGGCAATTCAGAATGGCATTTTGAGCATGCGCACATGTAATTTTCGATATTCTGAATCAGAATTCTATCTCGGAAATGTTATGTAGTTCATTTAAACAATAGTAAACCGTTTGTCATAGTTTATAGGTGGACAAAACAGTAAGGGATTTCTTTGTCAGAATTATTGAATGTTTGTGTGCCCATTCAGAATTAAAAAAAAAACACCAATAATTCTGTCTTCAAGCATTGTAATGAAACACAACATAACTGTTAGTTTGCATTTCAATATTTTTTAAAGCTACTAAAGTTTCCTTTGTAAATCAATGCATCCTATCAACTTTTGTCCTTAGAGATGAAATAACGTTTTAATTAAATGTTTGCAGTAGCAGATATTTGAATAGAACACATTCTATCATACACCCCCGAGAAGCAGGGCAATCAAAAATATCAGTTACCATATGACTGTTACGTATTTGATTACTGGCTATTTTATGTGGTTGTTGTCATGGTCAATTCTATTAGAGAAGTATACTTTTGATTCTGATTTTATTGCCTGCAGAACTGTATGCCAGCTTGAATGCCAGTTTTTTTTTCTACAATAAAATATATTTGCATGTGGTATCTTGGATTATATTTTATTATTTCTTATTTCATTATTCTATTACCGTTAATATTTGGTGCACTATTGTTTAGTTCATTGTTTATCTGTGTGTGTGTTCAAGGTCTGAGAGCATAACAATGTGAATGAAATGCATGGTAAGGTAAATATTTGTTACTCTGTGTGCATGTGTGTGTGTGTGTGTGTGTGTGTGTGTGTGTGTGTGTGTGTGTGTGTGTGTGTGTGTGTCTGTACTTATTGATTCGGTGTGTGTATACTTATTGCTTTGCAGTGAAATGTATACTACATTGAACCTTCACCCAGAACCAGAAAAAGTAATAAGTAACTCTATGTACGACATTTTTTCATGATGATTAACCTTTAGTATGATACATTTGCAACTGGATGCCTGAGTTTGCTTTTCTAACTTGTCAGATAGGATCACAGTTTTCTTTTGTTTGTTTTGAAGGAAGCTTACAATGACAAATTTTGACCTAATGTCAATATGCTATAGTGGAAGATGTGAAAAAGCAACACAATTACAAATATCTCATAAGTAATGCAAGATGCATTTGAAAAAAAAAAATTACCAAATTAGTAGTCACGCATGGCATAGTTTAAATATTTCATTTGAGGCATGTTTTGCTTTCTAACTAGTAAAAATAATTTTCTTGTGTTTCTTTTTATTTCCTTCATAGTTACAAAGTCTTAACATCAAGTTTGGCAGAAACTATAGAAGGTGTTCAGAAAATGTATTCTTTTGAAACAAGACTCCCTGCATCTTAAACCCTTCTTTCAAACTCTCAGCAGCATTATGGTGGTACACCGAATCTTTGGGTGATTCTACAATGGTTTATAAATACCTGATAGGCAGAAAATGTGAGTTATAAATTACTTTTCATTCTTTATGTTACTGATGCTACAAGTGCTTCTGTTTTTATTATTATATATGTCACTGGACTAAGGCATTACTGCTATAACTTCTATGACGTGGCTTCCAATATCACATTAGCTTGATTCTTTTTATGTAAAATTATCTTAAGAAATATTCCACATTTATGATAATTATAATATCACATTTTGCAGCCCCTTTATATTGTGCAATTCTCCTTTTCAACTACTCCAACCTATGGAATGGTAGACAAGTATATTTCTTAGAAGAAAAACATAAAAAGATGAGGTAATAATTTACCAGTAAGCCTACTTAGACATTGCTGAGTGCCTACACCAATAAAAATGATGTTAAAAGCAGGGAATGAAAAGCATCTGACATTAGGACAGTGCTACTCTACCAGGTTCAGCCAAGCTGCCAACATAACCCACATTTATTTATTTATTTATTCTATTTATTTACATTTTGGCTACTGGAGTACTTAAGTCACAAGAGAAAAGCATTTGATACCAGTATACTCTAATACTATTATTGTATCACATCCAAGTAACAGCTGTGTTAAATTGATTCCACGCTACAGTTCTCATTGGATGAGCTATACAAGCAATCTAGGACTTATTGATTGTTATAGCAAAATTGCAAAGAAGAAGTAATCCAGGTAATTGTGACATGGCAGAATTCAGACTGTTGAAAGTGACATTTGAGATTATCTGAGTAGTATAATCCTGGATATGCATCTTTGAGTGTCCACTTTTTTGTTTTGTGAAATGAAGGGGTATGTTGTGATAGATATACATACACTTGATAAATATATATATATATATATGGGTCTACTACGGTTGATTGAAAACTCACTTGACTGAAAATGAAATTACTAGGACCACTTCAGTGAAAGCTCACTTCACTGACAACTCATTTCCTTGAAACTCATTTCATTGAAAGTTATAAATGGCCTTTTCCCCACTGTAGTGCGACCCTCGAGTTAGTATATAAAGTAAGTGGGGTGTGGGGAGTGCCACATATTATAAACATTTTAAACTATACACTGTGATACTTACAAGTGCAATAAATAACTGTTTCCAAAAGATAATATATAACCAAGATATGTGGGGGGCTTCGCCCCCACATGCCCCAATATGGAGGGCTGTGCCCCCCACACCCTCCCTTACTTTATATACTAACTCCAAGTTCGGACTACATTGGGGAAAAGGCCATTTATAACTTTCAACCAAATGAGTTTCAGTCAAGTGAGTTTTCAATCAAGTGAGCTTTCAGTGAAGTGGTCCTAGTTATTTCATTTTCAATCAAGTGAATTTTCAATCAACCGTAGTAGACCCATATAGATATATCTATAATATTTATATATATATATATATATATATATATATATATATATATATATATATATACATATATATATATATATATATATATATAGGGTCTATATTATATATATTCAAACTTTCTAAACTTTGAATCCCATATGTTCGACAACATATGATCGAAGTTTAAAAGTTCGAATATATAATAAAAGAAAAACCTTACCTTAACGGTGCAGGCAGGCAGCCAAGCTCCCCTGCACCCCCACACCCCCCTACTTAAATATACCAACTCCGAGATCGCACTTCAGTGCAGAAAAGGGTAATTCTCCCATTCTGCACCAAACGGCGCCATTACGTTTAACCTTCGAACTCTTGAAGTGTCGATCATATGGTGTCGACCATATGACATTCGACATTTCAAGTGTTCAGACTTCTAATAGGAGCCCTATATATAGATAGATAGATACAGATATAGATATGCACTCTATAGTTACTCATTGAATGGACACAGCAATGACATCTGTTTGGTCAGCACCATTTGGTTGACATTAACAGATGGTCAACATGGGCGGCGCAGTGGTGCAGTGGTTAACATTGTCACCTCACAGCAAGAGGTTCTCTGGTTCGATTCTCGGCTGGGGTGCCTTCTGTGTGGAGTTTGCATGTTCTCCCTGTGTTCGCGTGGGTTTCCTCCGGGTACTCCGGTTTCCTCCCACATTCCAAAGACATGCATCTGGAGCATTTCTCCCCGGGCCTCCGCTGAAAACAGGCTCTGTGGAACCTAGTCGGACTTTCCCGGTCAACAAATGATAAATAAAATAAAATAAATAAACATGGTCAAGTGATAGTTCCCAGGCAGGGAAATATTTCCTTTCTCTGGGGATTATGTGATCTCAGAGTTAGAATGTACGTAATTAACATGGTGCATGGGTGGTGCAGGGCGGCTTGGATCACTGTAAAAACTCTTGTTGTTGGTTTATATCCACAATGTGCAGAGGAGTGGTCTGATGCAAAATAAATTACACATTCTTTGTTGCATATTTAGGAAATGAGTTTGGGGATAGAGGGTGAAGCCATGGATACTGCACCAAGTCATGTAATCCTATAGTAACAGATATTTTATTTAATATACATTCCATATTCCCACGTATTCTTTTTTGAATTTCCCCATTTTTAGTCTTGAAATAATTTTCCCACTGATATCAGTAAGCTGTGGCGGTCGTACAAGATATCTACTAAATACAATTAAAGTAGAGTCCTAAGAATGGAATACCTTTCCAGTATTTTTACTGTAGTCTCTGTTATGATAGTTTATTTTTAATTAGTTTATTTTTGCAGTCAGATAGTTTAAAGAGTCAGAATCTTGTCCATTTCACAAGTAAAAAAAAAGTAATTTCTTCTCATTCAGCTTCAACTAATATTTGGTTATTTATTTTTTTCTTCTGCCTTTAATCTATTGTTTTAAAATGAATATATTTCATTTATGGCTCTGATTTTGGACAGTGTTGCTTGGGGGGGGCAGTCATTTTCATGTATTTTTAGTGACCATTTTGGAAATGTATATTTTCATGCTTATATAAATGATTGAAATGGTCCAGAAATCGAGTGTAGATTTACGTCTGGTGTTTCTTTTAGGTAGGGTATTGTTTTGGGTCTGTGTGTGATTTTGTGATGTGTGTTTGTGTGTGTGTGTGTGTGTGTGTGTGTGTGTGTGTGTGTGTGTGTGTGTGTGTGTGTTATACCAAGGATGGTTATAAATGTTTGGTGGTGCACTTAGGATAGTAATAAAAATATAAATAAATAAATAAATAAATAAATCTACACAGTAGACTAGATAATGCATCTGCTTTTTGTCACACATTCTTATCTGACTCTACTGTTAAGATAAATATGTATTTAAATGGCTATACATTGGCATTTTATATCTCCATAATAATAGTATTATTCTTATCCAATCAAAACAAAGGCAAGAAGAAGTAAACAAAAAAGCAAGAAAGCAAACAACCAAATAAAACTCAAACAAACCAAAAACATTTAAAAGTAAAAATGAATCGGTGGTCCTTGGAGGATTTAATCAGACTATCCTATACAAAAAGTTATTTTAGGATCTTTGAATTGCTTGCCTAAATTATAGAAATTATCTTTTCTAAAAGTGTGAGCAGACCAAGTTAGGCATTCAGAAGTCTCAAAATAGGCCTTTGGAAGAATCAGCCAACCCCTGACTTTTGATCTGCGGTACCTTATTGGTGAGTACATTGCCACCACCTCCCTTAACTAGGCAGTAAACAGGTTGTGGAGGAGTGATACAGAAGGTTCAGAACATTAAAGGCACAAATAGCAGTGACTGCTGTTTACTGCAGATCTTGCAGAATAGGAATTATATGGATAATGAGATGTTCTCATCAACACATTTCTTGCCAGGAGCACTACCCACTGAAGCTGTACATGGTCCTCATCCAGAAGCTTAAACTGCAGGGAATTACATATTCCTGACTGAGTCTATATTGAAACAACGAACGCTGAAAACAGCGAACAATGTTTCATCAACACATTTTCAGAGAAAGCTGAAAATGTCGAAACCACATAACCGCAATTTCTTTCCTAGGGAAAGACATCGCTGTTCCAACCCCCCAAAAAAAAAAAAACATGAAACACTTCCAAACACATACAAACATACCCTAACCCTAATTATACCCCCCCAAAAAATGTAAACAACTAAATACACATATGCATGTAACCCAACCATACATCTAACGAAAAAAAAAAAAAAACAGTAAACATTTTAAAACATATGCACTTACCTTAACCCACACCCTAACCCTAAGGTCAGTAACTCTTGTACATTTACATAAACAGTTCCAAACACATACACACTTACCTTAACCCTAATTCTACCGCCCCATAACAAAAGAAAACAGCTGAAAACACATACACATGTAACTCAACCATACATCTAACGCAAAATAAAAAACAGTAAACAGTTTCATACATATGCACTTACCTTAACCCGCACCCTAACCCTCAGGTCAGTAACTGTTGCACATTCACTCTCGGGAGCTATACAGACAAGGGACCACACTACACTTCAGAACACAGCAAAGCAACAAAGCGATCAATCGACTTCTTTCCCACGAAAAGAATTTGCTGAACAGCCGCTTCGCTGTTTTGTCTATTCGCCCTGCATGTGTTGATGAAAATGTATTCAATAAAATGCATTTTCGTCATTCTAATAGGAACCCTCCTGACTAGATACCGACAGGTAATTCTACTTCATTATCAGGTGCTTTAGCTGGGCAATGGTCTTAAAATAGAAATGCAATGTCTTAGCTGTGGCTGACATCTGCTTCTTCAGAATCAGCCCATCATCAAGAAACACTCCAAGATGGCTGACCCAGTACACAAACTCCAGCTGATCCTCCCCTTATATTTTAATGAGGGATAGGAAGGAAAGACGTGGTAGTTACATGAGAGCACACACTTGCCTTGTCTCAGTCTTAACAGTGCTAGGCTTTAATAAAGTTTGTACCAGGTGGAGATGGACGGAATCCAAACATATATCTGGAATTGTGAAATATGGCACAGAACCCTAGGTAAAACAGAAAAAAAAGAATATTGCCTATTTATTATAAAGTTTGTTAAATTACATATATAGCATTGAATATACATATCAAATGAGGTTTACTTGTGTTCTATCAGCTCACACAAAATTAAATCATGCTTCACTGATTTTTATAGCTTAAGAAGCATAACTTAAAATATATAAAGATACAACACCCAGTTTTTATATATGACAACTTCAGGGTTTTACATTAGTGAGGAAACATGAAAAACCTACTTCAGAGTAGCACCAGCTTACTCCATACAAGGCAATGTGGTTTAAAAAGACATGAGCAAATAAAATTGTAGATTATGCTCATTAACAAATATAGATGTACTCAATCCTACAGAAATAGATGAGTGAAATAGGATTTGTGTGATGTAAACAGACAATATTTATATTGCAAATATGTTTTATATTTTACTTTGAATCTACTGTTTACTGTTTCCTGGGGAGCCACTTGCTGGCGTGTTTCAAGGAAGGTGAGCAGAGAAGCTTCAGCAGTGGTTCATGTATTTAAGATCCTGATGTGAGAGAAAACTTTTTTTTTCACTTGGGCCTCTGCCTCACCCCCTGGTTCTCTGTCAAGCAATACAATCTTGCATTAGATTCCAAGGGCATTTGCTGCCATGAGCAAGCCTCCATTGCAGACAAACTGGTTTTAACTCCACTTCAATTTTCCATGTGAACTATTACCTTTGATTTCTAGCAAGAATTGCATTCAGACAGGTAGTATCTCTCTAGAATTTGTAGAGATTGCAAAATGACTCATTCTCCCTTTCCATACACATAAACACAAACACCACACACACACACGCACACACACACACACACACACACACACACACACACACACACACACGCATGCACACACACACGCACACATGCACACACACACAGACACACAGACACACACTCACATACACAGACACACACACACTTGCACACACATATACAACCACAGACACACACAAACACACTCACACACACACAGACAAACACACACACACACACACACACACACACACACACACACACACATGCACACAGACACACACACTCACACACACACACACACACACACACACACACACACACACACACACACACACACACACACACACACACACACTCACACACACACACACAATGAGTTTTTCTGTTACTATGTCTGGAAAACATACATCTTTGATTAATGAGTAAGGTAGAAATATCCACCAAACACCCTCACATTTAACACATAAATAAAAACTTTAAAAGCAGTGTCTATTCCTTTTCATTATACAAGGTTGTTTATACAAACATGCATTCATTCAAAAAAGGAGTGATACAACTCTGAAAAACCAATAATCCACAAAAGAGTTGTATAGGAAGTGAAACTGCCACAATCTCAGTCCAAAAACGTTGCCGTAAATGAATATGAATGAGTTCAAGTCCAGCACTGAATTGATTAACGCTCTTTTATTAACAAACTGCGTTTTCGTCCCAACACATTAGGACTTCATCAGATACACTGTCCAAAACAACATAGCAAAATGCTGCAGATATCCCACTGATTCATAAAACAAATGCCAGGAACTGTTCAAATAAAATAGCCACAAATTTATTGAGGCACATAACGTAAGCGCTTTCACAAAGAAAAAACATGCATTCATCTTATTTGATGTTTTCCAAATTTTTTATTGAATTAAAAAGAAAAATAATTTGATTACATCTTTTCATCAACCTGTCCATCCATCCATCCATCCATCCATCCATCCATCCATCCATCCATCCATCCATCCATCCATCCATCTGTCCATCCATTAATTTTCCAGTAACCCACTTTATAGGGCTTCTGGGATATTAGACCCTGTCCCAGCAGGGGTTGGTATAATAATTAATGTGCATACTTCAGACCCAAAGTACATGGTGTGATTCTCACCTTTGATTGAAACTGACTACAAGCTTAAAATGATATACAAGAGAAACTACCAGTACATATCTATCAACCTAAAGATCAAAATGAATTGAAACACATTTTAGAGAGAGCAACACTGTACTGCAGAATGAACACTCGGTCTTACCCACAGTCCTGGTACACATGATGTAAAATTTATAGAGCCTCAGTTTACCTGCTACATGTTTTTGTCAGGTAGGGGAGACAAGGCCGCCTGAAGAAAACTCAATCAGATGCAGGGATAACATGCAGAGTGCAAATATAAAGTCCCTCATTTGGGAAGTGAACAAGAGAAAAACTCTTGCTTCAAGTTGTCTAGTTAAATTCGTTAAACAGACTGTCACAGATATTAAAAACACATTGCAACATTCCCAGATATCAGTATGACTTCATAGGAAAGGAGACTCTTTTCCTACATTAATACAACTTTTGAAAAAGAAATATGAATTTTCCAGTGCCATGCATGATTTGAAAATAAATAATTAATTCAGTTCAAGCCAGTAAAAGTCATAATTAAATTAAAAAAATAACAGTGTTACCAGCACTGTTGTTAAGTTGTGCATGTTTCTGTCTCATGTGAAAATATTTGCTGCAACAGTTTGTAATAAAGGAAATCAAAACATATTCCGTAATAAAACAGCATTCTGTATATTTTCCCATTTTGCATAAATGACAAAAATATTTTTATATTTTTGTTAAAAGTATTGGTTATAGTCACCAAATGAACAGTTTCAACCTTAATTTTCCCTTGATGAAGTATTAATTCTTTGTAAAGTAAAAATAAACTCAGTTCAGACACACTTGAATTTTCATAAAAGTATGCAAGATTGTTGTGGATAATGTAGTAGCTTGCTGAAACACAAACTTGCAAATGTATACAGCAGTTTTAAGAAGACATTTTTATAATTTGTATAGATGATTTTAAGTTCAGGATGTTTTTACTGACAGGGGGTATATATTTCTAGAGAGTAAAATGCTAGAATAATCTAATCAACTCATATAATTCCATTTTACTCAAACATGCTTCCTACATATTGAATAGGTTCCCTTTTGTCTGTATAGCTACTGGTCATAGATAACAAGGAAATGGAACAATGTGTTAACTGCCTAGGGCCTATCATTTCATGATTTTGTTCTTCACATACAGCCACAGAGTCCCGCACTGTTGAAAGGCAACCATCCTGATAAGAAATGCTGCCAACATCTTATACTATGGTATTGGAAAGTGTTAATGCTTTTCTCCAGCACAGCAATGCTTGCTGGAATAGCATATGAGACCTCAGCACAAAATGTTCTGAGACTCATATGAGTAATGCTGCTCAGGAAGACATATCAGCTAAAAACAAACGGTTTCTGTTTTGTTTTTACTGAGAAGAGCTAGCATCGCTTTAATTTTGCCTTTCAAAAAATCCATACAGACAGAATAAGAAAAATAATTGTGTGGCATTTTTCATGCAGGCTTATTGGCATCTTTGGAAACTGAGGCACATTGAAATAATGTATTATACTCTAAATAATGGAACCATACAAGTTGATTGGATTGACCTTTTATTTAATTCTATGGAGAATATACATCTGTTGTCAATAAGCAGTGAGAATGATAGAGTGAAAATCTTGTGCATAGATTAAATACATTTGGAATGGAATGTGTTAATTCATAATACAAAAAGACAGGTTTAATCTCAGTAGTGAAATTGTTTTAGCTATAGAATCTCCCCATCTCCACTCTCATCTCTGTCTCCTCTCTTTATGTATGTGTTTTTACTGGCATATATATTTATAACCTATATTCACTCTGACTTTTGTGTAAATCATCTTCATCATTCATATTCCCTTAATGTGTATGCACTCATATACACACAAATACAAACGCACACACATACACACACACACACACACACACACACACACACACACACACACACACACACACACACACACACACACACACACACACACACACACACACACACATCTGTTATGACAAAGCAAACATCTGATAAAACTTCTGTTTGATAAACCTTAAAAAGGACATTTCTATTTTGTTTTAATATTCTACATAATTCATGCTGCCAGGTACTATATGGATAAAACTCATAGATATTGATTTTGGCAACAAAAATTTATGGTTTCCATACCTCATGTGACTGTTTCTCAACATTCTGTATTAATATTAAATTGTAGATAACTTACTAATTACTTTTTTTCCCACACAGTATAATAATTGCATTTTATATTTTCCCTTGCGTTCCTGATCTCTGTCACTGCCTGTGTTACTGCCACCTCTTCAGAAATGACTCTCCTATCACTGCGCTCACTTCAACCATCTAGGTTGTTGCATGTTCTGAATCTGCCCACTTGTGCTCAGTCTTGGACTCTGATAATTTTCCTGAGGTACATTAAGATGCATTTGCTGTGGCCCTGCATCCTTTCTTCAGGGCTGTCTTATTAAGACTTAGTAATGTTTTCTTGTATACTTTCTGTTGTAATGTATTGCTTTCCTTTTTTTTGCTTCTAACCTATCTTTGGTGTAAATGAGGTCTCCTAAACTGCATACAAAACTGCAGACAGAGAGGGCCTTACCCTAATTCTGAACAATACAATAATTTCTTGTTTTCTACTGGTGTCATTACCTCATTTTGTGTCTTTTGTCCATATGCCTTCATTTTTACTTCAGTGTCCTGCATGTTTACTACAAGTCATCTAATATGACCACCCCCATGTTACACTTGTTTTTTTGTTGTTCCATCCCCCATAGTGAGTACTCCTTTTGCAAACCGTTCCTTCTGAGATACATTACTTTCCTTTATTTGAACTGCTTTTCAACTGCATTATTATAAAGCATTCTTCTAACCATGCTTAGGCCATTTACACACATGCATAGTATTATGTATGAGTCTTTTATTCAATGTTTGAACAAGCAATAAATAGTGCACAGGTACATTTATTACTGACATTCTGCAATGTCGCTTCTACTAGCATTGTAAATGATCAGCCACTTTCCTGACTCCCATAAAACATTGCTGGCGACATCCTTCCATCTCAATAAATTCACTGGACTATGACTTGCTGTGTCCTTTTCTCTAATCAGTGTTGCACCCGTGCTTCCAACCCAGAATACACTCTTAATGTTTTTGATCAGATGCTTGCACTATTACAAACGGTTAAATATGTCTATGAAATATAATTAATTCAAACTTATACATCTCACTTGGTTTACTGCTCTGGAATAGGGTTACCACCTGTCTTTCTTAATGCAGGACTGTCTCTGTTTTGGCAGATGTATCCTATGAAAACCAAGAAAAATGGCTAATACCCTGAAATTTCAGAGCAAAAATATTTTCTAAGCATCTAGCAATATCTTTAAAACTTTTTTCATTGGAAAATCTTAATGTTGTATGAAGCAACAGTAGCAACACAAATTCTACAAAAGTGTGATTTTATTTTATCAAAAAATGAAGTCTAGTCCTTTTCACTAGTCGTGGTTATGGTTTGTCTTATCAAATTTCTCATTTCCATAAAACATGTCCAACTTTGGGCATTTGAAAAAGTGGCAGCCATACTCTGGAATCTAAAGTTAATTAATTAAAAAAGTATACACAGGACTGACATGGACCAGGTGCTACACACTATTAGAATTTATGCTGGTTCTATGCTTCAGAGGAATAAAGTTTCAAGTGTGCTGTACATACAATTCTATATGTAACACACTCTCTCTCTCTCTCTCTCCCTATATATATATATATATATATATATATATATATATATATATATATATATACTACAATGTCCATACTATATACTAAACACTGTTGTATCTACTATATGTTAAGCTATCTCAAAATGTTATTTTATTTGTTTGCATTTACCAGTAAGATTAGATCAAGACTGATAAGCATCTCTAGTTTACTTACCCAAATAATACATATGTTACAGTTGGGGGTATGAAGAAGAAGAAAACCTTTTGTTAACAGTAACAGCAGATACGTTTAGAAGCCTGCTTGCATAATCTGATGGTATGTAGCAGACCAGGTTAGGAGCCCATGAGCACCTCTTTGGTAGGTAAATGCCACTTGTGGTGGCTGTAAGCAACAGAAATTAGCAAAAGGCATTAGAGAAGGCAGCCAAGATATGAATATGAATATGCCATTACTGAAGTACACTTTTACTGCTTTTGGATGTATTTTTCTTTTGCTCTTATTCTCTGCATTTAGGACCAATTGATTAAAAATTTATAGAGTGATGTAAAATATAATGGAAATGTGATATGCAATCTATTCATTGTTTAACATGTGTTGTTTATCCCATAACATAAACTGCGCTATATGATCTACTCAGGTCTACTACAAATGCTTGTGTGCTAATAGTTGGCAAGTGCCCTAACTCCCACTAGCCTGACAGTCTGATCCTATTAAAGTATTTTTGCCTCCCACAAACTGAGTATTTTTGCCTCCCACCAACTGACCCTACTTAACTGCATAACCCTATGAGAACATTAACTCTGTCCCTATAACCTCCCACCCAGTCCCCAAAGCTAATCATAGGACTGCCATCCCTAACCCAAGTCCCCATGTACTTCATAAACCTAAATCTCCACTTCCCTCTCTAAACCTAAAGTCCCTGTTCATTCCCTGACAATAAAACAGCACTGCTGCTCAATAACCTTTGGTGTGACTTAACCCTAAACCTCCCTTTGTGCTCCTTAATCCTAAAGCCCTTTTTCTGCTCCCTCACCCTAAAGCCCCCATCATGATTGCTTCCTAAAACCTCAGCGTGCACTCCTATCTCCATGGCTACTTCACTAACCTTACCGGAACTTAAATAATGTGTTCAGGCAGGGTGTGGCAGCTCCAGTCTCTCCTCATGGTAGCCTCACCTTGCTAGAACACAATATTTGAGTTTGAGCATGAGCAAACAGCTATGTTAGCTATGAATCACCTGAGTCCCTGGCTACAAATTAATGATATTCAAGCACCTGGGGCTCATGCAGTAGATCCAATCTACTCTTTATTTTCTGTGAAAAATGTGCTCAGATCAGAGGGAGTCATTATTTAGTAGTATAAGAATGGGAAGTAAGGCGGAAGAGTGAGAATCTAAACTGCTATCCTCACAACACTGAAATGAAATTTACAGCTATTGTGTTAGATATTGTACATCTGAGAGTATGATTTGTAAGAGAATTTCTCTTTCTCCAAAGGAAAATGGTATCAATGTATGAGCACTGGACAGTTTTGTCAGAGATGTTAAGGGGGGAGGAAGCTCTCACACAAACATTGTTTAGATGGAATTACAGAGTTTTGCTGCTTTTAAAGAAAATTATATTTTACTTTTCAAATGTATGGGAGCCAGTAATATATGTTAATTTCTTTGATGAAAAAAAATACAACAAAAGAAATATTGCTGCACTTTTTTATTGCCTGCCACCTACTTTTATACTGTAGTCATATACTGTGCACTAAACTACACTGTTGTACAGCAATTGTCTGCATTACTCTGGCTGGGATTCACTAATCCTCCATGTAAGACTAAATAAGTCTTACACGGAAACTGCAGCCTAAGAGGAAGATGTCAGCGCACCATGCATATGCATGAGGGTGTGCTGACTCAACTCTAAGGCTAACACGGAGCATGCACGAGTGCAGGGGGTGTGTCGGACTGCCGAGCAGTCCAAAAATCCATGCCCCTGCAAGTCCCTCAATTGGCAAATGTCAACTGACATGAGCGAGTCCACTCAAATGTGTACATATCCAAGACTACACTCCCCCACATTCTAAACCCCTGTACAATTATAAAATGTAAAACTTTTATTTTTTTATTTTTATTATTCCCAAAATAGCTGCCCGTATTTGCACAGGTTTGCCCATTGCTTAGCTACAGTTAGCAGTTTATAGATCAAAGAGGATAATAAGAAACTTATATGCAAATTAAGCCAAATAGCAATAGCATAGTGGTAGAGTCTTCACACAAAGAGGAAGCATTCCCAGTTCGAGTCCCACCACTCCCCTTTCTATTTTCTGTAGGAAATCCGTATAGAAAAATAATTCCTTACATTTATCTTTTAAATTTTAGTAGAAAGCATTGAAATAGCCTATGTAGCAGTGAAAGATATGTTTTATATATATATATATATATATATATATATATATATATATATATGAAGGTGAAATGGTTATGCATACTAATGAATGCATAAGTAACGTATCTTAAGCAATGTGAAGCACTGCTAAGCAAAGTTTACCAGTATTAAGCACATTTAAGTATAATTGCTCATAGTTTAGCACTGCTTTAACTAGCGCAATGGCTTTGTGCGGAGCTGCGCATCGTGCAAACTAGCGCAAACAAAACATGTTTGCGTGTAGCTGCGCACCGCGCTAACTAGCGCAACGTCGGGCAACGTAGAGCACCGTAGAGCAACGTTGGGCAAAGTTGAGCAAAGTCAGCTAAACACAGCCACACCTCCTGGCTGGTCTAGCTAGTAGTAAAATAAAAAGCAATGACAGGCCTTGAACCCAGGATACTGTGCACCATAATCACAGTACTGAGCCACTAAGCCATGACAGCTTTTGATATGCATGCAATTTCAACACACACATACATATTAATGAAAGTTTACCCAGTGCTAAACAGGTGTGCTTTCAGCTGTGATTTTCAAAACTGGCCAATCACAAATAAGTGCGGCAAATGAGGCATATTTAAGCCCCATACGCAGGAATACTTGCCATAACTGGTTGTAGCTCCCGTCTGCAGGCAGCATGGGTGGTGTTGGAGAGGGCTCTTGCTTTCGAGCGCAATGGTGGGGCATTGAGGAGTCAAAAGTGATGGTTTGGCTCCTCGTCCATAATCATGATGACAGACTCCTGCAGGGCCAGTTCCAGGGCACTGAATACACAGCTGAAGCCTGGAACCGTCTAGCATATGATCTCACCAGTGCCACAAGCATCCCTCGGACTGGTGAGCAGGTTAAACACCACTACTCAGACCTAAAGAGATGCAAGGAGGACCGACTGAACCAATGGATACAGGAGGCCCGTGGGATGGAAAATGCCCCACTAATGAGTAGGTAGCCATGGAATGAGGTATGTAAGAATTGCTATTGTAGGCTATATTATGGATAGGTATATGTCTCAATATCACTTCATTTACTTCACAGCTGCAGGTGTCCATGCTGTGAATCAGCAAGCCTATGCAGATAGGCTGCTAAGGCTGCACTACCAGGCAGGTTAGTAATTATTCTGCATGTATTGTTATATAAAATAAGTGAGAGAGCATGAAAAAGAATGCTGTAACCCATTAATAAAGGTATAATACATCTTGAATAAGCCTTCTGCATGCAATGTAATATCAAATAAATGAGAGAGCCTCTAGAAAAGTGTGTAATGTAATTAATAAAGGTATAATTCCTGGAGTGCGTCCATGTCACTTTCTTCAATATATTGTTGTACTCTTGCATTATAGAAATAGTACTGTTGTATTAAGCGCTGTCAACCCACACTTGAGTAGGCCCATATAAAGTGGATGAAGGGAGTGCCAGTAGCTGTTAGGCATATATACTGTCCTCAACTGTTGGTTAATGGCTAGCATGTATAGATTAATCTGGCACATGAGTAGCTTGTTGTTGTGCTCCCCAGAAATGTCAGTGTGCTGCTAAAAATGTAGGGGGCTGTTAAAATTTAATTGATAATGTCACCTGAACACATCCAGATATGTAGATATATAAATATAAATAAAATATATAAATACGTAGCAGTAACATTTGCATCCTGGACAGTCTGTATGTCAGATACAGGTCAGGTATATAAAGAACTAGCAAAACCCATTTCACAATTTAACGGACATTACCTAGTGTAATAATACATGTAGGGGATATATACCTGCAGTCAGTAGCAATGTAGTGTAAACTATAAGTACATATAAGTTGCTAATGGAGGTATCTTTTTACACCCTACTATATGTGCATAAACAATGTAATTCCACACATCAGTAGGTATGTCTAATCTCAAAACATTTGTTGGGACATATGTCCTATTGGTTTATAAATATATGCCATTACTTTGATGCATGTGCCCTGTTCAAATACCAAAATCTTGGTGGCCTGTTACCACCAATCAATCCTGCATGCTGTTGGAATGTCCACTGTTGTTCTATATATGCATGTGTTATGCTTGCTGTTTAACGGTTGGAACTCTGGTGTGTTGGGTTAATGGGAATACTACTGTATGCTGTTACAACTAATTTGGAATGCTGTTGGCTAACAACCCATATTGTCATTAAATCCTCCTAAACATAGAACGAATGGGAAGGCCGGTCCCAGCGGACCCACCTGTCCCACCTCAGCTGGCGATGGCACCTGGCACCGGCAGGTCCGGTGCCCAGCCCGGGAACTCCTCCTCCATTGGCCCTGTGCCACCTTCGGGTGGAAGCACTGCAGGGAATGGGGCTCACCCCCCCCCCACTGTGCAAGCGTGGCCGCAGGAGGGCCGCCTATCACCCTCCGAACGGTCTGGGCTGTGGTACATAGGGAGAGCAAGCTTTCAGTCGCTGATCCTCTATGCCAACTTGAGGCATGTGTGGTGTGACTCATGGGTGAGCCTGCCCCTCCTATGCAGCACCCAGCACAGCCACCCTCTGGGCTGTGAAGGTGCAGTGGTGACTGCCCATGGGTGGGGATCTCAGTTCCACTGTTGCCATCTGTGGGCTCATGGGCTTGCAATTTCCAAACATCCTTCCCCATCAATGGTGTTTACCCACCACATGTGTCATATTCTGCTCCTGTATGCATCTTATTTGTCTTGTCTGTTTACCTCCCCAACCTACCTCCCCAAATATACCCACTTCCCCTACCCCACATTCCACTCTCACCTGAAAAAAAAAAAAGGCAATCTGCTCCCAAAAACAATTACGCCCCATACATAGCTGCCCATTTTGCACACAAGTCCGCTGGACACATAAACTGATATTTAATTGGCAGTACAACATACTTTGTTGTCCTCACCCCTCCCTCAGGGGTGAAAGGTTTCATATTTCCCTCCAAATTTCTAGCATATGCACAGCTGTTGTTGGTAAAGAAATGGGCAGCTATGGACCTTCCCTACACCAGTCCTGCACATCCCGAGCTGTTTTACCCACTGTCTTTCCCTCTTTGTGTCCCTTTTTCACCACTTTCCTATCTCCCCATTTTCTTTTCTTTCAAAGAAATGAGCGCGGGGGTTAGCGAGAGTAAGCACTTTTAAGCAGTAGCTAGCGGGTTTGCTCGAGTGTGCGCTTGTGTGCGCTAAGCTAAGTATTGCTAAGGTTCATGCAACCCCACGCAAACCCGCTTACCACTGCTTAAAAGTGCCTTAGTCACCCTGCATGTGATGGCCCTTGTTCTGCTCAGCAGCAAAATAAAACACCTCTGTCAGTCTCGAACGCCGGACCTTGGACACACTACACTGCATGAAGTACCAGTAAGCCACAGTAGATATACATCAGGTTGTTGCTGAAAGAGATATATCATGCATCAGAATGAGTGAATGTAAAAGAAAGATAGGAATGCCATAACACAAAACCTGTTCTGTGGAACTTTACCAGCAGTTGTTGTGGAATTGCATTACATGATTGTGATAACAGAACCAGACATTCTAGCAGTAAATAATGTTAAAGCAGCACTTTACAACCCCCCACACAGTATCACAGCAGGACAATCCCCACCCATATGTACAAAATACCTGTGTGTTCAGGGTCCACCAAGGATGTAGGTAGGCATACTCAGTACTGGAATTGTCCAGTTTTCTTGAACATCCTGTGCTAATGTCAACAATAAAAAAGCAGAAACTGTGCAGAAGTGAGTACATTAATATTCACAGTATAGCAGTTCACCAACAGTTCATGTGCCAAATGAATACATCTCAATAACTACGTATGTATGGCAGCTAAGTGAATAAGTAGAAAAGAAACTACATACACCCATGTATCTTGTGTTAGCATTTGTAGGTGTGAGTACAATTCTACACTGACAACTGTGTACTGGAAGTGGCAACATTCAGGTCTGAGTACAACATTCAAATCACTGGCTACACCCCTAGCTTCAGATATAAGAAGTATACCAACCCGACTTACACAACGGTGTCCACAGCAAACAAGCATGGGCCCCACTTTGGAAAGCTGAAAGGGCTACGCCTACCTGACTTAGCAATTTATAGCACTGGGTTGCTATGACAGTGAGTACTGAAATCACCACACAGCAGGCTGCAGGTAATTACCAAATGGTGGCCACCAGTTGGTGCAGAGGCCATCACATGCACATATGCAGATACCTACAAAAGCAGGCTGTACTTGCTGTCCACACATGCAATCATTCCATTGCTTTTACAGAGAGAGAGAGAGAGACAGAGACAGACAGACAGACAGACATACACCAACATCTACATCAACATCAACAGCAACAGAAAAAAAAAAGACACACGGAACTGAAAAATACAAACACATACAAAGGAAAGATATGTAACAGATATGTATTTACTGGCATGTAGTAGATGTTTTTGAAGAGTACTCTACATACTTTGAATCATCCATATGTGGCAGCAGTACGTATCTATGCACAGATGCCCTGCATAACTACTGCCATGGACAAATCAGTGTGTAGCTGTGTGCAGTGGGATATAACTGCGACATATGTAGCTCAGCATTAAATGTCAAACATCTGATCCATGTTATCTGTGTTCTGTACAGTAGTGTGTTCAATGGCTGTTTGGGGGAGTAGCACATATAGCTATATAAACATGGATGTGACATAGTAACAAATGCATGATAGTCATATTAATGTGTAGCTTAGCATTGGCAACTGCTGTACCAGGCTAGTATGCTAATCTAGCATTTGCAGCTATATATGCACCCTCTAATATTACTGTGTGCTCACATGTGACACCTGTTCATGTTGCAGCAAGGCCCAACAGATCAGCCGTGAGGTCCACAGACTTACAACAGTGTGGACCTTGTGTGTGTATGGCACACACATACGGAGAGATCTTTCTGTGTCAGATATATTAGCATCTGTACATGTGCATAGAGCAAGGGACATACTGCAACTGTTTGTGAAGGGTGGACATATATATGTTGTTGAAGGTTGTTATGTGCATATTTCTATGTAGGTTGTAGTGTGTGGCAAACAAGACTGCATACAGTGGTGGTATATGACATGTGGTGGTTAAATGCTGTAGTTATGATTTGTCAGGTTTGCAGTGCTGCAGCCAGTGAGGCCTGCTAAAGCTACATGGGCTGAAAACACCTTCAATGCATTCCGCACAAGACTGTGCAATATTATTATATAACTGTATACCTCACAACCTTTGCATAATTGATAGTCCCACCATGAAAGGTGGACTGTATATGTGCCTATATGTATATCTATATGTACACCAATGGATGTTTATATGTATGTGTGTGTATGTATATATATATATATATATATATATATATATATATATATATAAATATACAAGAGAGAGAGACAGGGTCATAGTTACTGCGACAGATGCCTGGTGACAAAGCCATGGACTCAAGCTCAATGTTGAAACTGCATTGACATCCCTTCTGGCAAAAACTCTGTACGCAT
Organism: Protopterus annectens; assembly: GCF_019279795.1. Lineage (NCBI taxonomy): Eukaryota > Metazoa > Chordata > Ceratodontiformes > Protopteridae > Protopterus > Protopterus annectens. The sequence continues at coordinate 634,898,004 of NC_056729.1, read as the reverse complement.
GAACTACCACATAGGTGGTAGTCTACTTAACACTGAAAGTGTGATAAGAGACCATGGAACACAGGTGGACAATAGTCTCCCCTGTGATAATCACAGTGCCATGTAATCTGCCTACATGACACACCTCATCACATTAGGTGTGTCATCCGGGGAAATATAGGTCAGTGTTCCCCTCTACTCATCACTCATAAAACCCATTATAGAGTACAATACCCCATTTGGTATGTACCTCACAAGACATCTACAGCAACTGGAATGGCCACAGACATACCACACAAAGTGTAATACTGGCCTCAAACAGATGCCCTATGCAGACCGTCCCACAAAACCTCAGCTAGACTGTGTCGCATACTGCCTACCCAGAGGTGACCTCTGCCTAACATACAAAGTTATGTCAAACCCAGTGCTGTTGGACATGCTCCACGTAAACAGATCACAATCCCTACGAGCTACACGCTCTAGGGACCTAAACCTTGTCACCTCAATAAAAAGAACATGCTGGAGGGGTAGATTCCTATCTCAGAGACATCCCATACTCTGGAACAAACCACCTATCAATAGCAAACAAAGCTCCTAATTAGTAGTCATCATAAATAATCCAGATGATTGTATGGGAGATAGGAAATATACCCCGGGAATCACCTCTGTGGCTGTGCTTGACAGGGCCACGTGAAATGTAATTACCTGTGTGTCAGAGGTCAGGGTAGCGTATGGCTAGACTTCTATAGGTCCTAGGGCCAATAACCTATTACCTACCTATGAAGCGATACACACCCACATGTACTTGCTGCAATGATTGCTATGTGAGGTTGACTGAGTGTGATGGTGAATCTGTTGATGAATGTGTCAGAGTTCTGTATATGTGTGATAGCTTAGTGGGAAACTGTTTCTGTCATGGTATTATGTGTCCTAGCTCTGATCCCAGCAAAAGATGTGTTTGCAATTGCTAGGCAGAAAAAGCAGTATGCCATATGGTCTGACGCAGTCCCTTGGTGTCAACTGGGGTGTCCCATTGTAGGCTAAAGCAGTACATGTATGCTTATTGAGTGTTACTGCTGGTGAATCCAACTCCTATATGAACTGTAGTACTTCCTGAAGCTGTATGCTTAAACAGCACAGTATGGCATATGTCCACATTTCCTGGAACCACTGTTTTGTGTGTTTCCTGTAGTCCTCACAAATTACATACCTCAGGCATAATGTTTTGTAACTACTGACACACAGTACTGTATGGTACACAGGTAAAGGTTATCTGGGTTGCCATACCTTTGTGTCTGGTATGTATGTCTGATGTGTGTGTGGGTATGCCTGTACCATGGCCTTGGTCATTTGTGTGTTACAGGATATAAGTGCGTATTTAGCAACATGTATAGTCTAGTACAGCAATATGCCACCTATATTAACAAATGTGCACATATGTTAGGCAGGGGTTTGCCATCAACGACTAGTGTGGTATACTGGTAATACTGTAACTGGACTTTACAATCATTGCAATGGATTACACATTTCTTGATGCATTAGCTTGATATATACCTCCTGTGGCTAAGTGGTGCATTGTGTCGCATACAGTGTGCCATGTACTGTTGTATAGTCTTACATACTGGTTTATCTTTGTTGCTGTGCAAAACATGGTTTGATATATGGAGTGTGCCAGGCACTGTCAGGCAGTTGTGGGCTGAGCACTGATATGTGGTATTGAAAGTGTGTATCCTTTGACAGCCAATAGTTTGCTATATATGGCAGTTAATTGATATCTGTACTTTAGAATGTTAAGTGTGCCACATGACTTGCTCACACATATTGTTTCATTGTCTTCCAGGGTAATGGCCCACCATCGTAATCCCACCTATAACCCGGCAGAGGAGGACCAGATAACGACAAGCCTGGTGCAGCACTATGCCCTGCTGTTCTCCAGAACCAGCCAGGACCAGCATGAGCGGACTGCACTGTGGGAAGATCTTGTCCGAAGGGTAAATGACATAGGCATGCATAACTGGACATATGAGCAGGTACGCCATCACTGCAGTGATTTAATTAGACATGTCTGGCAGCATGCGTCTGATATCCGTAGACAACAGCTTGCCACAGTTGGTGGGGTAGCCATCCATCCCCTCCTCACCAGAGTGGAGGAGCTGCTCCTGAACCAGGTGGCTCCTGGCCAACAACAACAACAAGTAACATGTACCATCATGGAGGCCGGACCCACCCAGCATGTTGACATGGAGCTTGCAGGTAACATGGCATAGCTGTAGACTACTGTTACCTCTGTTGGTAGAACATGCTTATGTGACATGTGTACTGTGTAGTTAGAGGATGTGGTGCCTAGTGTTGTGCAATACTAATAATTAGGAATATAATCTGTAGGCATGTGACTGTCAACCGTTGTACTACTGTAAGATTGCAATCTGTAGGCATGTGACTGTCAACCGTTGTACTACTGTAAGATTGCAAACATACAGTAGCAATGCCACAGTTGTTGCCACTGACAAACTGTCTCATATCCTTGTAGGTCCCTCTGGTGTGACAGCAAGGCAGCAGACCCCTGCTGATGAGTGTGTTCTACATTTAATATTGCTAATTAAATGTGCATGTCATAGGTGAGGTGTAGGGCATGTACACGTAACACACCTATGCATAATGCATGCTGTGCATGTTTGCTGTGAGACTATGCACATCCCAGTAACGTGGGTAGCTGCTTAAAACACATACAATACACAGAGCATCCCACACAATTGTGGCAAAACTTTAGTGAACATTGGATAGGGAGAGTCGATACACATGCACACAACATACACAACTTTGTCATATGCAGTACACGTTAACATGCTACACATGGCGTATTCAGACACCCACTGTAGGGTCACACTCCAGTATCCCAAATGTCATCCCCAAAGCACACATAATACACCTGAGGGGTAGATGCCTCTCATGTGGCTGTGCGACACTCTTCAACACATAACACATTCATGTTAGGCAATTCCCCCTATTGGGCACCATACAAACCCATGTAACAACTGGCTGTGAAATGGTGAATGCAGCCATGGTACTGCAGTTCCAGTACAGCATGGTATGTGCCGGTCTGGCACACATTAGTAGCCTTGAATGACCACATGATGCTGCATGATGATGGCTCATGGTACTACACCCCATCCAGTTACAGTGACCACAGTACTACACATAGCATTAACTGCTATGCACCTCAATGTTGTCTGTGTGCAAACATATGCACCGATAAACAATATGCATAGCAATCACCATTTGTAAAAAGTGACACATATATGTCTTGTAATGCTATTGAGTGTATAGGTCACATGACACACACTGTGTATGTGTGATGTTTAATGTTGCAGTTTTGTTGTAGCATGCCATGTCATGGATGGCACTGGCATGTCCACAATATATCCTACACTCAACATAACCACTGTACAACGGCTATGTTGAGCAATGGTATTCCATCAGGTATACATGCACCACTCATCATGTGTGTATACATAGCATGAATGTGCTAAACCTGTGTCCACATTTATCTTCTAAAGACACAGATGCTCTAATCAGAAATGGATATCTATGTTACACACAGATACACATCCAGCCATGGTATGTATACCTGCGAGTGATGGTGCACAGGACATTGCAGAGCTTTTAATACTTGCACAGCAATGTTGTGTCCATGCACACATTGCGTTCCAGGGTGAGGCCAATCACTGAACAACAACACACATGCATCAAAGCCATGTATACTGTTATTAGCAAGGGCTGTCTACACCCGCACTGCATGCTGTTGAGATACACACATCCTGCATGCTGACACGTGTGATATAACTGTTTGCTTTGTGATACTGTACCCCACCATCACCCACTATTGAGTATGTTCTGGATTGTTGGTGGTGTGTGTGTGTGTGTGTGTGTGTGTGTGTGTGTGTATGTGTGTGTGTGTGTGTGTCTGTTTTAGTGAGGAGTGCATTTGTGTGCATGTTTGCATGTGTGCATGTGTTTACATGTGCATGTGTTCATGTTCAAGTGTGCAAGTGTGCATGTGTGCATGTGTTCATGTGTGCATGTGTGCATGTGTTCATGTGTTCATGTGTGCATGTGTTCATGTGTGCATGTGTCCCTTTATGCATGTGTTCATGTGTGCATGTGTGCATGTGTTCATATGTGGATGTGTGCATGTGTGCATGCGTTCATGTGTGCATGTGTGCATGTGCTCATGTGTGCATGTGTGCATGTGTTCATGTGTGCATGTGTGCATGTGTGCATGTGTTCATGTGTGCATGTGTGCATGTGTTCATATGTGCATGTGTTTATGTGTGCATGTGTGCATGTGTGCACGTCCGCATGTGTTCATGTGTGCCGACATCATGTACAGGTCGTAAAGTGTGTTTCCTGTCTTTCTCTCACAGGTGCTGACTTTGGGCTGGTTCACTGCAGCAGGGAAACTGATGTCTCTGAGCAAAATAGTGATAATGATGATAGGTGTGTTGAGGCACAGGCATGCTTACCAGGGTCTGTCATTGGGTCACCAATCGACAGTACACAAGTGTCCACCCCATCCATGCACACAGTCATACTGCCAATACACCGATCACCAATGCCCTTAGCTGAGGGACGGCATACAGCCAGCAGTGGCCAGGACAGTGTGGTATCCATGGCACATGCATCCCAAAACAGCAGCCATACCCAGATGTCTGGAAGGGTACCACATAGGCAGATGTCTAGGGGTTCTCATCAGAGCACTGCTGCTCATCATGCCACTGGCAGATGTGCCACAGGTCTTACAACCTCGCGCATGCTCCAGGCTGTCATGGAGGCACAGGCACATATGGAACAGTACACCAGACAGGGACTAAGGCCACAGAGGGCACATAACACTGTGTTAAATGACAGTATTCATGACCTAGCAGGTACCATCCATAATTACACTGAGGTCATGGATAGACGTTGGGGTGAGACATTAAATGTCCTCAGCAATGTCATGTCCATGTATCAGAACAGTGCAGGATGGGTGAGAAGTCAATGTGGACATATGCCAGCAACATCAGCAGCTGGCAGTTGCCGCAGATGTCCCTCAAGTCACAGCCGCTCCCATAGTGCCAGTACCAGCCCCAGCAATGTTGGGGCTGGGCTGTCCATAGACCATCCTAGAAGACCACGTGTTCGTGGCTCTGGACAGTCCCAGCAGGGACCTGGGTCCAGTGTACATCCATCTACCTCTGGGGATAGTACCCAGTCAGGCTTAGTACCTGATAGTGTCAGTAGCCCCCCTGCCAGACACAGGTACCATATATGTGGCCAGAGACAGTGATCTGTAAAGCCTGGCAGGTATAGTCTGTGGCTGTCCCACAAATACCCGTATATGGCAACCACATGGTGGAACTGTGTGCATGCAGACACACACACACACACACACACACACACACACACACACACACACACACACATGCACACATTACATCAACATTGGCCCATAGCAGAACTCTTGGCCCTCACACACACACACACACACACACACACACACACACACACACACACACACACACACACACACACACACACACAGACATACTTGTCGATTGTATGGCTCACTGTAGGCCTCTGGCAAACCAACTACACACCCTGTGCATATGATGAATCCTGTGCCACCTCCTGTCATCTGTGACATCGATGCAGGAACAGGCTACCATGGTGCTGATGCATAGGGTGATTTAATATCAGTATAACAATGTTAGCATGTTGTCAGCAGTAGAGTGTGATGATATGCCAGGATTTGCCACATAACGCATGCACTCAAGTCACTCTACAACAAGTACAAATATGACTCTGTCATTGTCCATGTTGGAGTGAATGACTTGAGACGTACCTCCCTGGACTACATGAGAAGAGACATGGAAGAGCTCTCGGATCATGTGGCCCAAGCAGGTATGACCCTAGCCCTGAGTAGCATCCTGTCTTCGCCCAGAATGATACCACAATATAAGGATAAAATGATTGACTTCAACAATTGGCTAAGCTTATGGTGTCATTCAAAGGGGATCCAGTATCTGTCTGCCTGGGATGACATGATTGACAGACCACGATGCTTTGCCAGAGATGGTCTGCACCTGTCACCCCTGGGATTCAGGTTACTGGCTAAGGCTCTTGCCACCCCTATAGTGCATTTTTTAGGCAAACTTCAAAGGACAAAACCACCACCGTAACAGGTACAAGCATGCAAAATCTGAAGGTAATGCTACTCAATGCTAGAAGTCTAAACCTCAAAATGCACTCTCTCGAGGCTGGAGAACATCGATATCTGTGCAGTAACTGAGACCTGGTTCAAGGCTCCAGAGAGCACCCCTGCAATACCAGGCTACAAATCTTACCACACTTTTCGGCCACCAAACCAGGACCGAAACACTAAAGGTGGAGGAGTGTCAATATTCACCAAGGATATTCACACCACCAGGCTAGTTGGCCAACACAATGTGTCTGAAATTCTCCAAGTGCAACTAACACTAGGTAAGACTGCAATCCAAATTATAGCTTGCTACAGATCCCCCACCATACCCCAAGATTCTCACTACACCTTTTTAAACATACTGGAAATATTAAGATAGAACCAAACACCCTAATACTGGGTGATTTTAACTACCCTGCCATTAACTGGGAAAACTACTCATGTCCCAACACCTTTGCCCAACAACTCTTGGAATTCATTAATTCCAACGCCTGGATCAACTAATCAGTAGTCCCCACCAGCGGCTCCAATATCCTAGACCTGGTCATTACCATGGGAAACCAATGCTCCACACCTATGGTCACCTACTCATTGGTCAGGTCTGACCATAAGCAAATCATCCTTAACATCCACATCCCACCCCACCTCCCAGTAAAGAAACCACCATAAAAACTTCTCCAAAGCCAACTTCATGCTACTCAAGTCAGAAGTGACAAACTTCATGACACCCATGCAGACGGGAACTGAAAGTTCAACTGCTGAATCCTACACTAAGGCACTGTACGAGCACATCCACTCATGCATGAATCGTGCCATCCCAAATAGAACCAAAATGCTCTCATCCAAAAAAAGGAAGCCAATCTGGTGGTCCCCTGCCATAAACAAACTTTACAACAAAAGGAAGAAACTTTTGCAGAAAAGAGGAAAATCCTAGGATGCAAAAAACTCCCTTACTAGCCTCAGTAAGAAACTGAGATGCCTCATAAAATCCTCCAAAGCTAGTTATGAAAATAAAATTGCCAAAGATTCCAAAGACAACCACAAAGCATTCTATAACTATGTCAAGAATCTAAATGGCAATGCTCAGATCTGCTCTGAGCTAAAACAGAATGGCAATAAATATACTGATCCAAAGGATATTGACAATATCCTGGCAGACTGATTCAGTGCTAACTTCACCCACCTCTCACCCCCTAAATGGCCCATCTCAATATCGGAAGATTGCCAAATTCCAGTAATAACGGCCACACAGGTACAAAACACACTCTCTAAAGCCAAGAATACAGCATCCATGGGACCAGATGACATCCCGGGCTGTGTACTACATGAACTACAATATGAACTGGCACCTCACCTAAGTGTCATGTTTAATCATAGCCTCACCTCAGATTTCATGCCCACTGAGTGGCGCAGAGCTACAGTTATCCCAATCCACAAGGGGGGATCCACCTTGGATCCCGGAAACTACCGTCCCATCAGTCTGACAAGCCTTATCTGCAAGGCCATGGAGCATATTATCATGGAACTTATAAACAAAGACATTGGCAACCTTCAAACACTGGACCCCACCCAGTTTGGGTTTGTGAAGGGCCGATCTTGTCTCCTGAACCTGATTGACTTCTTTGAATCAGTCTCCAGAGCCATGGACAAGGGTAAGGTGGTCCACACAGCCTATCTAGACCTTGCCAAGGCCTTTGACACCATCCCCCACTCTGGAATCATAGATAAACTTACTAAGTTGGGTATTAATCCCTATATCACCCAATGGGTTGCTAAATGGCTTACTGATAGAACCCACACTGTAAAAGTAGCCGACTCCAAATCCAGCTCCAGACAAGTGACAAGTGGAGTACCTCAGGGTTCAGTCCTGGGGCCGCTCTTGTTTGGCATCTACTTCTCTGAAGTACAGGTCAACACTAAGGGACTCTGGCTAACAAAGTTTGCAGACCACTGCAAACTGGGAGCCATTATTGAATCCCCAAATGATGTGGATACTCTACAAAAGGGCCTTACAGAAACAGATGCTTGGTGCCAGAGCCATGGGCTCAAGCTCAATGCCAAGAAATGTATTGTTATCCCCTTTGGGAAAAAACATGTATCCATGAATTACCATATAGGTGGCAGTACACTAAACACAGAAAGTGTGATAAGAGACTTAGGGACACAGGTGGACAGTGGTCTCAACTTCGATAACCACATCGCCACAACAGTCAGAAAATCCTTCTATGTGGCACACCTCATCACGAAGGGCTTTTCATCCAGAAAAAGGAGGTCATTGTCCCACTGTACTCATCCCTCATTAGACCCATTATAGAATACAACACCCCATTTGGTATGTACCTCTCAAGAAATCTGCAACAACTGGAAAGGCCTCAGAAATACCTCACTAAAAGAATCACAGGCCTAAAGCAGATGCCCTACGCTGACCACCTTAAAAACTCCAGCTATACTCTGTCGCATATCGTCTACTCAGAGGCGATCTCTGCTTAACATACAAGGCCATGTCAAACCCAGAGCTGTTGGACATGCTACACTTAAAGAAATCCCAATCCCTCAGAGCTACACGCTCCAGGGATCTAAACCTTGTCATCACAATAAACAAAACATGCTGGAGGGATAGGTTCCTGACCCAGAGACGCCCCAGACTCTGGAATAGATTGCCCATACATGTCAAGCAGAGTGCCTCTTTGGACCTCTTCAAGAGGAACCTTGACATTTGGATGGGAGAAAGGAAATTCACCCCAGGGATCATGTCTGTTGCCCTGCTAGACAGGGGTCCAGGAAAGTAAATAATGTGGGAAGAAATAGCCAGGGAATTGTTATGGCTAGGCTTGTACAGGCCCTAGGGCTGATAGCCTAGTACCAACCTATGAACCTATGGACCTATGAACCTATGCTTTAAGGTGCAGCTGAGCAGGCATGATGCATGTAAGCTATGATTGTCAATGTAGTAATGTTCACACCAGTGTTAGTTCCAATAGTGTATAGTCCGCCCATGTGCCACTTGGCTGATATGTGCAGTATTGGCAGCATGTGTTAGAGAGTGGACGGTATGTGTGGGATGTGTGTGGCACAGATTTGCAGGTGCACATTTGTGAACATGGTGGAGGTGCACTGTCTGCATGTACATGCATAGTGGACACATGGGCAGGGTGACATGCCCTGTATTACACAGTAACACTCCATAGTCTCGATTGGTGGCCAGTATGCATTGTACTACACACATTTCGGAACTTGACTACACATGTGTGTATGACATGGTTAGACACTGTGCTGTGGATGATACTGTTAATATCTGTCATTGATTTGCATTCTGGTAGTATACACAACTTCAACAGCCTGACCATAACCAATCATTAGATGATGTTTTGACAACTGACACACAGATGTAGGACAGATAGTAACATCTGGACACTTCAGGTACTATACTAAGCCAGTAACCAGTGGTATTCACTTGCACACATTACTGGGACAACTCCTGTTTGGCATATAGCTCTCTTAGGTACAAGCAATCACAGTAGGGATATGTCCGTCCATGTATGGTGATGCATACTGTGGCCTATAATGCATTCTTCAGATGACACACATCCTCCACAAGATTATCACACAGACAGATCCCTGTTGTCAAACCCATGCTGTAAAGCTATAAGCCAACCAAAGCATAGTCATCCACCTTTACAGAACATAGTATCCCCACAGTACCACATAGGTAGTAGCTACCAACATGAAGAACACGTACCGATGTGTACATGCAACCAAGTGATACGTCATCTCTCCTTTGATAATCATATTTCCACAGGTATGTTTAAATCCCTCGGTGGATCACATAAGCAATAAGGGGTCTGCATGCATATCCACAAAGGTTGTTGTACACCTATAATGAATAGCCATCAGTGATAGACCCTGCTGTGTTTGACAAGTCTGACATCTACCTCGGCCATGAACACTCACTCACACAATTCTAAAGAAAACATAATGAGTGTGTGTGACACAGCTGACATAGGCCTGGGATCACTGCAGTGGCTGGCCTTGTCGCAGGCATACAGATGTGACCTAAGGTCCAGAAAGCAGCAGCACACTCTTGAATATATTACAGATGTGTTCTTGGAGAAAGCAGTGTTCCCACACATGCAATAATTGAGGTCACATGTATGTATATGTATTTGCCACACAGCTACCTCACATGTGCAATGCACATACTGGTGTCATAGAGGAGTACGCATTTACATGACACACTATACACATTACTTTGGGTTCTCTTTCCACAGGTATATTTGTAGGGTGGTGACATTACCAGACCTGACAAAGATTAGTATACCACTTTTAAGGTGTTTGACTACTCTCCAAGGAGTTCAGACACAAACAGACACACACACCTGTCAAGTGCAGAATTCAAACCCCTACCTAACTGCTTTATGTCACTACAGGAGTGCGCATTAACACGACGCGCTATACACATTACTGTGGGTTCTCTTTCCACAGGTATATTTGTAGGGTGGTGACATCATCAGACCTGACAAAGATTAGTATACCACTTTTAAGGTGTTTGACTACTCTCCAAAAATGCTGCTCCTCTCCCAGGAGTTCACACACAAACTGATACACACACACACACACCTGTCAAGTGTAGAATTCAAACCCCTACCTAACTACTTTATGTTACTACAGGAGTATGCATTTACATGATGCGCTATACACATTACTGTGAGTTCTCTTTTCCACATGTATATTTGTAGAATGGTGACATCATCAGACTAGACAAAGTGGTTTACATTAGGTGAGAATGGGTGGGCTACATAGAAAGAATGTCTGAACACTTTGGCCATGTGATCATCAAAGGGGGGTTCACTATCTAACTGTGTCCCCAGGGCCTTCATGACTTTCTCCATACATACTGGTGTACTACCTATGTGGTAATTTGTTTGCACTTTGTTTTAGAAAAACGGGATGACTATGCATTCTTTGTCATTCTTGTTGGGGCATTGTTTTGACACCAGGTATCTGTGTCTGTAAACCCCTTCTGGAGGATGTGTGTGTCAGCCATAGAGTCGATTATGAACCACAGTTAGCAGTCATCTGCAAACCTTTTCAGCCATACTCCTCCCATGCTTGCCTGTACCTCTGAGCAGTATCCACTGAACAGGTGGGGTCCCAGGAGCAAGACCTGTGGGATGCCATTTGTGACTATCTTACAGTCGTACATGGCACCCGCAACTCTGAACATGTGTGTTTGATCTGAGAGACACTAGGCCACACATCCTGTGACATACCTGCTGATGTTGAGACTGGTAAGCGTGTCCATGATGACAGAGTGGGGAATGGTGGGTACAGTCTTTAGTGAGGTCCAGGTGGGTTGTGTGGACTACTTTCACCTCCATCTATGTCCTTGGTGACTGTTTAAAGTAAGTCAACTATGTTTAGGAGTCAGGATCTGCCTTTAACAAGGTGAGCTTGTGTAGAGTCTAGTGTCTGGAGGTCCCCATTGTCTCTGTTTATGGGTTCCATGACAATTTGATCAATAGCTTTGTAGACCAGGCTGAGTAGGCATATAGGGCAATGGTTTCCAGGTTCTGTTGTGGCACCCCTTTTGTGAAGCTGGATGACTGTTAGTGTATGCCATTCTTTGTGTACATACCCTGTGGTACGATTGAGTCTGGGCAGTGAATGTAGGTGAGGGTGTAGTTCCTTTTAGGCCTAGTGTAAGATGCAGCCTGGGACACCATCCATTCCCATTGATGCTGTGTTCTTGGCTTTAGAGAGGGCTGTTCTTACCTGCATGTCCATGACATCTGGGGCTCTGCATCCTTCTGTGATGGGCACAGGCCCTTTTGGGGGTGATGGGGGGAGGTTTACACTGAACTTGTCCCCCAGGATGTGGCCAATGAAAGTTGGTTCAGTACATTCCTTGCCATTTGTCAGTAGCTGACAGGATATTTGGAAGTTGACACCTACATGTCTGGTAAAGCTACAGCAGGCTTTGTGGTTGTTATTCTTACAGTCCTTGGCAATTGTCTTTTGACAGTGTCCTTGAATTATTCCATGAGCGATAATTGCTACTTCCTAATAATGATCAGTGATGCCTTTCCTTTAGTGAAGTTGGCTCTATCGGGTGTTAGTTTCCTCCTTCTGTTGTCTAGCTTATTTATGGCCAACAACCACCAGATTGTTTTCTTATTTTTGGAGGAGTGCATCTTGGTTTTATTTGTGATGTCTCAATCCATGCATATCTGTAGATGCTCATAGGATGCACTTGTAACTGATTTGACAGATGGTATACTATTCTCTTATAGCAAGAGGTCTTTAGAACCTTCCACTTTTGTCTTGGGACGTGTGCAGTTTGCTTTTGAAAATGTCTTCACGGTGGTTTCATTGGCTGGGTGGGGGTGCGTGATGTGGATGTCCAGTGTGATTAGTTTATGATCTGATATTACCAGGAAGGGTTTTATCTTTGTTGTGGAACACTGGTACCCCATGTTGGTGATGATCATGTCCAGTATGGTGTCACCTCTAGTGGCCATGGTGACCAGCTGTTCCAGGGTGTTAGAGCTTTTAAACTCTAGGAAACATTGGGCAATGGACGTTGTACACAAGTGATTCTCCCACTCAATGTTTGGGTATATAATGTTGTTTGATAGGACCTTGATATATTCCACTGTTCTCAGGAATACTGTGTGAGGTTCCTGTGACAAGGTAGGTGATCTGTAGAAGGCTACAATCTGATAAGCAGCTTTGCACAATCTTAGTTGCACTTGCAAGGTCTCCAAGGCATCATGCTGTGCCACTACACTGGAGGTCAGGGTATCCATAGGGTAAATGTGTACACCCCTTCCTTTTGTATTTCACTCATGGTTTCGAGTCCAAAGGTCAGGGGGATTGTGAGTGTTTTGCGTGGAGCATGTCCAACAGCTCTGCATTTGACATAGCTTCGTATGATAGACAGTGAACACATCTGAGTAGGCGATATGCAAGGGAGTACTGATGGAGCATTTTGTGATAGTTTGTGTATGGCATGTATTTCAGGCCACTAATGCTCTTTGTGAGGTTTGCTGCAGGCTTTCCAGTTGTTGTAGTTGTCTTGTGAGGTACATAGCAAAAGTGGCGTTGTACTCTTTTATAGTTCTAGTGAGTGATGAGTAGTGGGGAACAATGTCCTCTTCTATTCTGCATAAGACACATTTTGTGATGGGGTGTGCCACATAGCAGGGTTTCCTAACTATTGTGGGGATGTGATTATCACCATTGTGTCCAGTGTCCACCTGTGAACCAAGGTCTCTTGTCACACTTTCAGTGTTAAGTATACTACTGCCTATGTTGTCGTTCTTGGCTACAGAGCCTTTAACAAAGGGGATGGCATTGAGCTAGAGCCCATGGCTTTGACAACAGCCATCTATCTCATTGAGGTCCTTTTGTAGGATGTCCACATCTTTAGTGTTTACAATTATGGCTCCTAGTTTGCAGTCCTCTAGAAACTTCAGTAACCACAGACCTTCCATGTTGAAATTTACTTCAGGGAAGTAGATACTAAACAGGACAAGACACAGGACTGGACCTTGTGGTACTGCACTCATCACTGGTCCAAAGTCATACTTGGAGTCTACTGCTTTCACAGTGTGTCTTCTGTCAGTAGGCCTGTTGGTGGCACATCTTGTGACAACAATTTATACCTAGTTTAGTGGGTATATCTATATTTCCAGAGTGTGTGGTGGTGTTGTCAGCCATGGCAGGATCAACATAGGCTGTGTGAATCACCTTACCCTTGTCGACAGTTTTGTTGACTGCTTCAATGTCATCGATCAGGTTTAGGTGACATGATCTGCATTTTACAATCCCTACATGGTTGTGGTCCAGGGTTTGGGGATTACAAATGTAATTTTTATATGTTGTATGATGATAAATTCCATGACCTTGAAGAGTGTGCTCGTCAGGCTAATGGGGCGATTGTTCCTGGGGTCCGTGGTGTCCCCACCCTTGTGCAGTGGGATGACCGTCACTGTGCACCATTCAACAGGCACAAAGCATGAGGTGAAGCTATGACTGCACATGGTATGTCAGTGTGGTGCCTGTTCGTTCTGTGGTTTATGTGGAACACAGCCTGTGAAGTTATCTGTTCCCATGGCTGCTGTGATACTAGGTTTGGAGAGTGTTTTTTACCTGTGCACCCGTGATGACAGCAACTTTGCAGTCTTCCATTATAGAGATGTGCTCTTTCATGGGTGAGAGGGGGGTACAGTTAACACTGATCCTATCTGCAAGGATGTTGCCAGCATCAGTTGGGTCTATATATTTAGTGCCATTGAGCTGTAACTCAGAACCGATCTGAGTGTAGCCATGACATGGACCTGTCTGTTGGGCAGAGAACTCCTGAGTAGACAGTATGCAACAGGGTACAGATTGTTTACACTCAGTTTTGTTGCATGGGGCTACTGTTTGAGGCCAGTAATCTTCTTGTTAGGGCACTTCAGTGGTCTTTCTGGCTGTTGAACGTGCCTAGTCAGATTCATCGCAAGTGTGTTGTGGTACTCTCTGATAGGTCTGATGACTGATGAGTACTGGGAACCTCCTTTGACCTACATGCACAGACCTTGGCGGTTTGTGTGAACACATAGCATGATTTTCTGACAACTTTGTGAATGTGTTTCTGGTAGTAGAGATGTCTATCCACATTTGTCCATAGATCCCTTATTATCACCTCCGTATTTGGCATGTGTGTGAGCCTGCCCAGTATGACCTTTCAGTATGTTGTTGCCTGATATTTGCTTCATTTTTTTAAGTGTGTGAGCATGCCCAGTATGACCTTTTTGTGTGATGCTGAATGAAATCCACTACATTTGTTGGTGTGTGTGAGCACGCCCAGTATAGACATTTATACTATATGTGTATAGAAAATCAAGTTGTATTTTTACAGCAGGCCTCACCTTTGTGCCATAGATCAACAGGGATCATGCTGTGCCTGCAGGGCTTCCATGAGACACTTTGCATAGACTTATCAACATTTCTACATATGGGGGGAAGCTATTCTTTGTACATTTCTACCCAGGGGCACACTTGATTGTTACTGTGGGTGTACATATGATGAGGGGTTCACCTGACACTTATACACATTTGCTATGCCTGCACTGCTATGTACGGTACACCATTTCAGTCTGTACTGTTGCCTATCGTACTGGCTTGAGGCATACTACTTTACTACACTTCTTAGCATCCAATGCCACATATATTAGATTGCAACTTCATAACCTACACAGCCCACATCACACCGCCTGGCCTGATGTTCTCTGACTGCATAGGCCTGTGAGGGAGATTACCCATATGCGTCTTTAGGGGCATGTTACAGCATTTCTTTGTGTTTGCATTACTGTACAATTGTCCTGCTGTGTCTGTGCTACTGAAATGCTATTATGGCTTAGTGGTTCAGTACTGTGACTATAGTGCACTGTATCGTGGGTTCGAGCCCTGTCACTACTTTTTATTTTCATGCTAGGCAGACCAGACTTCTTAAGGGACAGTAAAGCTAATATGAGCATGTTTACCTGTCTTTGCTCAACTTTGCACGACTTTGCCTAATCTTGCCCAACATTGCTCAACTTTGCCCAACATTGCGCTAGTTGGCACAGGCAATTTTGTTTACATATTTTAAATATTGGTAAATGCTGCTTAACACTGCTTTATATTGCTTAAAACATGGCAATCATGCCTCAGGTGGTGCTGCAGGGCTGCCTATGTCAGATGCACATACTACACTCCCTATACATGTTTGAAAACAGGTAGTGTCAAGTTAGGCATCCCTTTTATTTTATGTGCGAGTCAGAGAGAGGTATAATTTCCAGGGTTCCTACTGAGCCAGTGTATGTGCTATGTGTTGCCTCTTTGCAAAGGCCAAGGCATACTGGGCATGCCTCCTTCTGCCTACTGGGGCAGGCTCAGGTTGTTCCTTCTCCGAGTCACACTGTGCCTGTGCAGGCCTTGGCAATGGTGGGGCGCTGTTTGGTCCTGCCCCATGCTGTTCCTGATGCAGCTGTTTTCGCAGGATCATGTTGTGTAGCATGGCACATACCATGACAATTTGGGTACATGTAGTTGGTGAGTACTGCAAGGCTCCACCAGATGTGTCCAGGCACCGGAACCATTACTTGAACATCCCAAACACATGCTCGATTACATTTTGTGTTTGTGCGTGTGCCTCATTATGGAGTTCTTGTTCAGGTGTGTGTGTGCATTTCTGATGGGTGTCATCAGTCACGGCTTCAGTGTGTATCCAGCATCCCCCACTAGGTGACTGTCAGGGATGTCCCCAGTGGCAAATGTCTGGTACAGCTGCGTCAGATGCCAGATATGGGAGTCGTGGTAGGTTCCAGGGCAGCCAGCACACACATTCAGTATTATGCCCTGGGCATCGCACACAACCTGGCAGTTGATGGAGTGGAAGCCCTTGCGGTTGATGTAGGCCCTACCTCACTCACCAGCTGGTGCTTTGATGTGTATGTGCGGGCAGTCAATTGCACCCACTACCTCAGGGTATTCCACTATTTGCTGGAAGAGACGCATATTGCTGGCCAATACCTCATGGTAATTGGGGAAATATACATGATCACCGACATGTGCTGACATGGCATTAAGGAACTGGTGCAGTACCCTGAATGCTGATGCCTGTGAAATCCCCATCATATCACCAGTTGGTCTCTGGAAGGTACCTGTTGCTAGTATTCTTAGGCCAACACATGCCTTGGTTTCCACTGGGATGGGTTCCCCTCTGTTGGTTCTGTGTGTGAGGCGTGGCCTGCACAGCTCAACAATTTGCTGCAGGAGCTTTCTGTCCACTCTATAGAGCTCCACTATTTCCAGCTCATGTAGCCCCTGGTAGGTTACCCTGGGTCTGTACACTCTTCTCCGTCTCCTCACTGTGGGTTGCTCAGCAACATTCACAATGGCACCACCCTCAGCATCTTGCACATGTTGCCTTATAATAGCAATGGCAGCCCCTAACATCTTTTTGTCTCAGTTAAGCTTTTTAAGTTTTCACTTCCCTTTGTATACTGGAGTGTTGCAGTGTTTCTGAGTAGAGCATGGGGGAATGTTGTTTGCATAGTTTTAAGTGCTGGGCTGGGCTGGTGTACTGCCTGTGTAATTGGCTGATTCTGATTGATTTCAACTTCCTACTACTACTTTTCCTTCCTTTTCCCTTTCTGTT
Source organism: Protopterus annectens (assembly GCF_019279795.1). NCBI lineage: Eukaryota > Metazoa > Chordata > Ceratodontiformes > Protopteridae > Protopterus > Protopterus annectens. The sequence goes on along the minus strand of NC_056729.1, from coordinate 634,880,599 downwards.
TCCACAGGAGGCAGCGCCGCGCAAACAAGCGCAAACACGTGCACACGCATGCACACAGCCTTACACAGGCTTACACAGGCTTAGGTGGGTGCACATCCATGCACACCGGCTTACACAGCCTTACACAGGCTTACATGGGTGCACACACGCGCACACAGGCTTAGACGGATGTACAGGCACGCACACACATGCACACAGTGTAAGCATCTTTGCAAGAAACTTTGGTTGTAGCCACAGCATACGCCTTCAGTTTCTGAGTTTCAGTTCAGACAACTGTTGACACGCCTCTTCCTGTCCTGAGTAACTCACAGCAAACACATGCCACTCTGCTCCAATAAGCTTACAGTCTTTGATACATACCCCCCTCATGATGTCACCTATCTACTACTTTGATACTCCCCTATTTCTACTCTTACACTCTAGGGACATGGTTCACATAGCAGGGAAAATTGGGACTCACTATCCTTATACTCATTTGCATACGATTGCCTACTAATGCTTGGTTACATCTCTCACACTGAGTTTCCCCCGTTAGCAACCACTACTCAGTAGCCATGTTGTCTTCAGCCTGCCATTCACTTGCATGGCAGATGTATATTTGTAATAAAATGCCTATTTTTTACTTTTATTTATTTTTTATAGCACCACAAGTTTGTGCGATGCTGCGCTACGCTTAAACATCGAGGATTGGGGAAAAAAATTATTCATTTCAGTTAATACTTGAATTCATTCATTCAAAATTTTTTGCAACACATATAAATGCCAATGGCCTTATATTTGGCCATTGGCGTGCTTCCTCAACTGGATGCATCCTTCCTTTGGAGCTGTCATTGCTCCGTTTTGCTATTTGCAGAACGGTACTCAGTTACCAACCGAGTACTTTTCTGCAAATAAAACTACTCTTACTCGGACAGGTTAGTGTTTCCTGGATCACAAATTTACCTTATTTGCATAGCTTTCAGCAGCAAATGAGGTAATTTGTATAACCTAACACTGTCCGTGCAAGAGTAGTTTTAGGAGCTCTCATGCATGCCCCTGCCGGCTTTTCCTGGATCGCTCAGCAGACATATTGGTTTCTGGAGTCTTACACTACTCTTAGACTCTGTGCAAGCCTTCGTAAATCCAGCCCATGTGGTATGGGTGAAGAAGAGGGACAAAATAGAGGGATATTAGAATTAGGAAATCTGAGAGAAAGTCAGAGGGCATGGGCAATGCTTTTTTTGGTGGGAATAGGCCCCATCATCATTACCACCATCATCCTCAAAAGACTCTGGCAGTGGCCTGGCATGTGCATGTTGTTGTCTGTGGACCAGAGAACATCCACAGATACCATGCTCTGTAAATATTAATTTCAAAATACAACAGAAAAGTAAAGCAAATGTCTATCCTGCATAACAGCCCCATGAATAACACAGCACAACACAATATGCTTATGATGACAATTTACACAGGGGCAGAAACATGTCCATTATGGTCAGAGTTGCTTATATCTTATTCCTAAAAAAGATGATGGTATTCTTTTCTGAACAATTCTATATGCTTAGGCGTGCACACACACACACGCACACACACACACACACACACACACACACACACACACACACACACACACACACCCACACACCGGCCATTAGCTTTCTAAAAATGTATGAATGCTCAAATCAACATATTGTACTGTCTGCGTTCATTGAATTATATGAGTAGCCATGATGTCATTGTTAAAATGAGTAGAAAGTGATCTGACAATATTGTGGACAATAGGCCCATATGACAAACATCTGAGACAGGCAGCATGATATTTGGCTGAACACACATCAATATAATGAGTACAACACTACAAACAATATTTTATATTTAATCAACCGTTGACAAATGAGAATCTAATATATCTGTTACTAACAGTATTTTGTGTGTGAAACTACATGCATTATCTACAAAACAATTACCAATCAGTAACCTGAAGAAACAACACTTTGTGAATAAGGTTGCTGATATTGACCTGCTGCAATCAAATGGGTATCTGCTCAGGTGTCGGTCACCTAGGCTATAACTGTGTTTCTAAAAAGACAGATAAAAATAAATGCACCACCAAAATTCTCCAATTTCCACAAATAGTTAAGTACAGTTCAAGCTGAAAATATGACAACCAAAGCTTTAAGAAAAGTATTAATTTATTCCAAGACTCGAGGTAAGCGCTTTTGCACAAAACATGATCAGACTATGAAATATACAAATGACAAATACTCTTAAATACAGATCTAAGCACCTAATTAACCAATTAAACAATTTCAGTTGTAAATATTCAATCAGTCTCCGTGTTAGCAGAAGGGGTTTTAAAGGTACACTTTCATTCAACCCAAATCCTTTGTCAGCCTGTAGAGTTATGATCCAGTCTAATTCCTCTTTTTCTATCCTGTTCTGAATACTCCCTCCCCTGAGATTCACATTAAAGGTACGTAGTACCATAAACTCAAATGCATGCCTTTTTTTCTGCTTAATATGTTTATTCAGAGCATTGGTAGGCACATCCCTTCTTATGTCTCCTAAATGCTCTAATACCCTGTCATTTAAAATCCTGGCTGTCATTCCTACATAAAAAACTAGGACATTTTTTACATGTAGCTATATAAACCAGACCGATACTAGTGCAGTCAACATATAAGTTAAACTTAAACATTGCTCCTGTACCTGGATGTACAAAATAATTCTTCTCAGAAATATGTTAACAAGTTTTGCAGGAATGACAGGGAAATGTCCCTACCTCATCAGATATTTTACTGATTTTCCTTTCTCTCACATAACATCATTTTTGCTTCAAAGAGGGAGCGTTCTTAAAAGCAAAAGCTGTTGAAAGTCCGATGATACGTTTTATTTTGTCATCCATCAATAAAACAGGCCAGTTATGCTTAATAATATTACCTACCATCCCAATTTGTGAGTGCTAACCTCATCTTCACTTCTGACTCTTCACTGATATTTCTCTTTCCACCATTCTCATAAAAAGAATGGTTGCCCTACTGTATTACTTAAGTTCTCTGGCATATAATGCTACTTGCTGCACCTCTTGCTCCTTGTAACCCCTTTTCTATGAACTCATTGCTTAACAAATTAAATGTTCGGTCCATTGTGCATGTATCCATGTGCAATCTGAAAACCCTTAAAAATTGTCCCTTCATAGAATTCCTAAAAAGATAACTAGGATGCATGCTAGACCGATGCAACTTGTTATTCTTCCAGCATGGTTTCTTATACATCTGGGCAATAAAAGTACCATTTAAATCTTTAGAAACTAACACATCTGAAAATTCTATACTGGAAGTAGAAGTTTTGATACTAAATTTTAAAAAATCAGTGCTATTATTTATATAATCCATAAAGGTATAGAACTCATGTAGCTCACCTTTCCATAAAAGAACCACATCATCAACAAATCTTTTATAAAAAATTATGTGTTCTTTATACCTCTGGTTTGGAATCACATTTGCCTCTTCCCAATAAGCCATAACTAAGTTGGCATAGCTATTGGCACATGCTGTGCCTATAGCTACGCCTAACTTTTGTAGATAATATAGGTCTTTAAAGAGGAAAATATTGTATTCTAAAACCAGCAACAACAAAGTAGCAATTAAATTAATTTGTGTTGCTGAATAATATTTAGTGTGGTCAGCCAGAATTGAGTGCACTGCTTGAACCCCATAGTCATTGGGAATGACTGTAAATAATGTTTTGACATCTAACATTACTAATGGCAACTCTGTACTACTTGGATACTCCTTCAAGCATCCATACAAGCTAACCAAAACATCTTCTGTGTCCTGTAATACTGCAGGTGCTTGAATAAATGCCAGCTTAAGCTTATTTTCCACATCAGAGATCATCCATGTGCAACTAACAGTGGCAAAACTGCAATCCAAATTGTAGCTTGCTACAGATCACCCACCCTGAACCAGGACCCCCATTCCACATATCTGGAGACACACTGGGAAATATGAAGGTCCTACCAAACACTCTAATACTGGGTGATTTCAATTACCCAAACATAAACTAGGAGAACTACTCAAGTACTATCTCCCTTGCCCAATGCTTCCTAGAATTTATAAACTCGAATGCCCTAGATCAACTGGTCAACACCCACACCAGAGGGAACAACATATTGGACCTGGTCATCACCAACATGGGCGACCGGTGTTCCACACCGGAGGTCAACCCCTCACTGGTTAGATCAGACCATAGACTAATCACTCTGGATATCCACATTCCGCCCCAACCCCCAGTCAAGGAAACCACCGTGAAACACTTTTCAAAAGCAAACTTCACGTTACTTAAGACCAAGGTGGAAAGGTTCACAGCCCCCATGCTAAAGGACAATGCTGGCCAAGCTGCTGAAACCTTTACAAAGGCACACTATGAGCATCTGCAGGAATGCATGGATCATGCTATCCCAAGTAAAACCAAGATTCACTCCTCCAAGAAAAGGAAACCAGTCTGGTGGACCCCTGCCATGAACAAACTATACAACAGAAGGAGGAAACTAGTACAGAAAAGAGTAAAATCCCAAGAAGGAAAGGCATCCTTGATCAGTATCAGCAAGAAACTACGATCCCTCATTAAATCATCCAAGGCTAGTTTCGAAAGAAAAATTGCCAATCACTCCAAAGATAACCACAAAGCATTCTTTAGCTATGTCAAGAACCTAAGTGGAGACTCTCAGATCTGCTCTGAGTGCAGAATGGCACAAAATACACTGAACTGACTGATATTGCCAACATGCTGGCAGACAGGTTTAGTACAAACTTCACCCCCTCTCACCCCCTAAAGGGCTCATAACCATACCAGAAGAATGTAGGGCTCCATCAATCACCAACAAACAGGTTAAAACAGCCCTATCCAAAGCCAAAAACACAGCTTCAATGGGACCGGACGGTGTCCCAGGCTGTGTCTTACAAGAGCTCCAAAATGATCTAACCCCTCACCTAAACACACTGTTCAAACTCAGCCTCTCTACAGGCTACATACCCACAGAGTGGTGCACAGCAACAGTTATCCCACTCCACAAAGGTGGAGGCACAACAACCCCCAGGTACTATCACCCTATAAGCCTGGCAAGCCTGGTCTGCAAAGCTATTGAGCACATCATCATGGAACTCATTAACAAGAGACATTGAGAACCTCCAAACCTTGGACCCTACCCAGTTTGGATTTGTTAAGGGCATATCATGCCTCCTAAACCTGGTGAACTTCTTTGAGACAGTTACCAAGGCATTAGACAAGGGAAAGGAGGTCCACACAGCCTACCTAGACCTCATAAAGGCTTTTGACACCATTCCTCATTCTAGTATTATAGACAAGCTCACTAGCTTGAACATAAACCCCTACATCACAAGATGGGTTGCCAACTGGCTCATGGATGAAACCCACATGATAAGAGTTGCAGGCTCTACGTCCGACTCTAAACTGGTTACTAGTGGCTCAGTCCTAGAACCCCTCCTGTTCGGTATATACTTCTCAGAGGTACAGGCAAGCAAAGGAGGACTATGGCTGACCAAGTTCACAGACAACTGCAAACTAGGGACCATAATTGATCCTCTGGCTGATACAGACACCCTCCAGAAGGGTTTCACTGAGACGGATACCTGGTGTCAAAATCATGCCCTCAAGCTAAATGCCAAAAAGTGCATAGTCATCCCCTTTGGAAAAATAAAGTACCCATGAACTACCACATAGGTGGTAGTCCCCTAAATACAGAAAATGTAATAAGGGATCTGGGGACCCAAGTAGATAGTAATCTCTCCTTTGATAATCATATTGCCAAGGTGGTTAGAAAATACTTCTATGTGGCCCACCTAATCACAAAAGGGTTCACATCTAGAACGAAAGAGGTTATTGTGCCTCTCTACTCATCACTCATTAGTCCCATCATAGAATATAATGCCCCATTTGGGATGTACCTTATAAGACACCTGCAACAGCTGGAAAGACCACAAAAGTACCTCACCAAGAGGATTGCTGGCCTCAAACAAATGCCCTATGCAGCCCGACTCAAGAAACTCCAGCTGTACTTGGTTGCATACCGCTTACTCAGAGGTGATCTCTGCCTGACATACAAGGCCATGTCCAACCCAGAATTGATTGACATGCTCCACCTAAAAAAAAAACTAATCCTGGAGAGCCACATGCTCTAGAGATACAAATCTCACCACAATGATAAATAGGACATGCTGGATGGATAGATTCCTATCCCAGAGACTCCCCATGCTTTGGAACAGGATTCCAATATACATCAGGCAGAGCCCCTCACTAAAACTCTTCAAGAGAAACCTTGATGGGTGGATGGGAAACAGAAAATTTACCCCGGGGATCACTGCAGCGGCTCTGCTGGACAGTGGCACAGGGAACTAATGGCTCTGCTGGACAGAGGCACAGGGAACTAATCTAAGGGGGTGGTAAAAGCCAACACATTCTGGCTAGGCTTATAAATGCCCTTGGGCAGATAGCCTAGTACTTACCTATGAATCTATAAATTGATAATGGCTTTATTATCCACCCTTGTCCTGCAACTATCAGTCTCATTGGAGGTAACCGAGCATGCTTGTGTATTTTGGGGAGGCCATTCATACTAGGAAACAGGGGTTCATCAATGTTAAAGTATGTATACAAATCATATGTTAAGATCTTTGTTATCAGCATTTTATACAATTCACTCTGAAACACATTAATTTGCCTCTTGTCTTCCAATAAATCAATCTGTGCATAAACATTTTCATCATTCAAATGCTCTAACATAGTTCCATAGTAAAAGGTTGAGTCCATAACTACAATTGCATCACCCTTGGCAGCAGAGCGGATGCATATTTTATCATTTAAACTAAATTGCTGCAATGCTAACCGTTCATCAGGACTCAAATTATAAAAACACTTCCCTTTTGTTTTTTGACTATCTACAATGACTAAAAGGTCATTTTCACACCAGTTAACAAAGGCTGTTAATAACAGGTATAACGGTGGACTAATTAAGCTTGGCTTCTTAAACTTACTGACCTGCATAGGACATCCCTCAAACAACATTTTTAATATAACATTTCTGGCAAAATAGCACACATTCAACATTACATCAATATATATATATATATATATATATATATATATATATATATATAAATTTCACTACTGGAATAAAAAAAAGTCCTTTATTCAAAAGACTCAATTCATTTACAGTCAGTTCTTAAGAGGAAATATTAAAAACAAGATTTTTCACCATTTCCCTTTCTTCTTGCCTTGTGCTGGACTCCAGGACTTGTCATCCGATGCTCATCGTTTCAGTCTCCCTCTGCTTGTTGATAGCTGCCTGTTCTGTTTCCTCTGTCATTGCAGAGGAACGGATAAAATTGGAAGTGAGCTGGTATTTATATCCCCTAAATTTAAGGGGACCTTAACTTCAGGTTGCTTTGGTTTCACTCCTAACCCCTTAGTGCTGGTTCCTTCAAGTGGGGGAGCATTAATTAGATTACTAGTATAAGAAATTGAATGACCTGTATCTTTCACTGCTTTAGCAGTGGAGGTATTAGTAGTTGAGTCATTTCTGCTCATTGTTTCCATTACTCAAGAAGAAATAGTTCTATTAGTTGTGACCGTACCACCTCCTTGTGGCCACACAAAAACATGCCCAAGAACAAAGTCATTATGATCCCTCAGCAGCTTGTATTTCTTCTGTTGCTGCATTTTGATATCAAATGTGGATATATTGTCAAGCATACGTTCTACTTCCTGTAAACAGCATTCATGTATGAATGTTGGTTTAATACCAGCAAACTCTTCATCTATTTCCACCATTAAGGCTGCCTCAGTAGGTTTAAAAAAGTCAAGCACCAAATGCAAGTAGTTGAAGCCCAGTTCCAGGTTAAGGTTTTGCCAACACTTTAAAGGTTGAGGGTATTGATCAACATAAGTAGGCATACAGAAAATACGTAAGCCTCTAGGGATCAATTTGTGATGCAGGGAAGCCTCTAGGTGGAACCTTTGCCACTGAAACTTTTTCAACTTATAGACCTTGTTTTCTAAGTCATTCAACCTATTAGTAAACAAAGACATATCAACAGTGGCTCTTTCCAGGTTCACAGATGCTTGTGAAAAATTCAAGGCTATGAATGGATTACTTTCAACTGAAATGACTTGCTTGTAATGTTCATTACTCACTGCTTTCACTGAACATAGTTTGTATCTCAGTTCTACTTCAACAGAACTTCCTTCAGCCATGGATGGGAGTGCACATAAAATGCAGCAGACAAAAATAAATGCATCACCAAAATTCACCAATCTCCACAAATATTTAAGTACAGTCCAAGCTGAAAATATGACAACCAAGGCTTTAACAAAAGTATTAATTTATTCCAAGACGCGAGGTAAGTCCTTTCATACAAAACTTCATCAGACCATGAAATATACAAATGACAAACACTCTTAAATACAGATCTAAACACCTAATAAACCAATTAAAACAATTCCAGTTGCAAACTATCAATGAATCAGTCTCTGTGTTTGCAGAAGGGGTTTTAAAGGTACACTTTCATTCAAATCAAATCCTTTGTCAGCCTGTAGAGTTGCTATGATCCAGTGTAATTCCTCTTTTTCTATCCTCTTCTGAATACTCCTCCCCCTGGGATTCACATTAAAAGTATGTAGTACCATGAACTCAAATGTGTGTCCTTCTTTCTGCTTAATATGTTTATTCAGAGCACTGGTAGGCACATCCCTTCTTATGTATCCTAAATGCTCTAATATCCTGTCTTTAACCTCCTGGCTGTCATTCCTACATAAAAACTAAGACATTTTTTACATGTAGCCAAACAAACCAAACCTGGGCTATTGCCGGTGCAGTCAGCATACAAGTTAAACTTAAATATTGCTCCTGTACCTGGATGTAAAAAATAATTCTTCTTAGAAATATGTTGACAAGCTTTGCAGGAATGACAGGGAAATGTGACATATTCTAAGAATAATTATTTTGTACATCCAGGTACAGGAGCAATGTTTAAGTTTAACTTATATGCTGAGTGCACCAGTCTGGTTTATTTGGCTACATGTACAAAATGTCCTAGTTTTTATGTAGGAGTGACAGCCAGGAGGTTAAATGACAGGATATTAGAGTATTTAGGCGACATAAGAAGGGATGTGCCTACCAGTGCTCTGAATAAACATGTTAAGCAGAAAGAAGGACACACATTTCAGTTTATGGTACTACACATTTTAATGTGAATCCCAGAGGAGGGAGTATTAAGAACAGGATAGAAAAAGAGGAATTACACTGGATCATAACTCTACAGGCTGACAAAGGATTTGGCTTGAATGAAAATGTACCTTTAAAACCCCTTCTGCTAACACGGAGACTGATTAAGTGATTGTTTGCAACTGTAATTGTTTTAATTGGTTAATTAGGTGCTTTAATCTGTATTTAAGAGTGTTTGTCATTTGTATATTTCATGGTCTGATGAAGTTTTGTACGAAAGCGCTTACCTCGAGTCTTGGAGCAAATTAATACTTTTCTTAAAGCCTTGGTTGTCATATTTTCAGCTTGGACTGTACTTTCTAAAAGACACCCAAGGGGTTGGAGACAGATGCAATATCAATGTTGACCTGCAGGGTGTACTGAACATGAAGTGCAACAATCAAATTGGCATCTGCTTAAGATTCAGTCAACTTGGGCTATAACTGTATTTCTACAGAAACACCTGAGTGGTTGAAAACAGATGCACCATCTATATTGAACAGAATGGAACAGTACACAGACCACAAACACAGTACAGCAGATTCCCACTCAGGTTGGGAACAGATAGAATATACGCACCAAAGCAATCACCATAGCCAGACATACTTCATAAATCTCAATCAAAGCACTTATACTTGTGTAGAACATGTCTATCTAAAATGTGTGACAGATACACAAAACCAACTGTTATTTAAGTCGTGGAGTACATTTAAAAAAATGTGTGCAGAAATAATTGCTCTGTGATACATAAAATATCAACATTGCTAGATTTTAGTCACACTTGTAAGCACAGCTACTGTGCAATGATTTCACTTACCTTACTGATGTATTATGGGTATTCCTGCTTTCTAATCAAGATACATGTTATTTAAAAAAAAAAGTTTGTAAACAGGGAAAGATGCATTCCAGTTAATAAAATATGCAAAATAATCTATGTATTTTTCTCCCTCCACTGATCCTCAAGCCTGTGCACCCACTTGATACACATGGCTCTGTTCTGACTGCAATACTCTTCACTTGAAATAAAAAAATAGAAAGTATGAAAAATGTGTTCGTCAAAAAACACTGATATACATTTCTCAATACAGTTTGCAGGCATTTCTTTCTGAAGAAAATTAGATAATCACAATAGACAGATGATGGGGGATGGGAGGGTGGCCTAATGGTCAAGGTGTTTGCCTTACAAACACAAGGTGCAGCATTTGAGTCTCACAAGGGATAACTGGCTAAGCTTAAAATGGCTCGCAACAGCAGTTAGCTTAGTACTAACCTATGAATATTTTACATTCAAGTATTAACATCTTTGAAACACAGATTGGAGGAAATGGGATTCAAACCTGCAATCACGATTTGCATTCAAACTAACCTTGGTAACTACCTGCTTGCCTAATACATCTTAACTTAAAAAAACACAAAAAAGGCATGTTTTGCCGGTAGTGAAAAGAGTTCATGTTATGACATCGTCTTGAAGGAGGATGGTCTGCTAATAATTATCTTGGCTTATGATTGCAAAGTATGAACATGTACTGCTCATGTAGCTAAACAGTTGGAAAAATACATTCATGTTAGCACTGTGTTCAGATACATTAATGGTAATGGACAGCATACATTCCTCAGCCAGTGTGACAGTGTCACGTAGCATACAGCTTCTGTGAACAGAACCATAAATGTTGTTGTACATTATGGACACAGAAAGGTATGCATGAGGACAATTATTTCTTGCTAAATTGCACATCACTAGGAAATACATACATCTTCCCTGTTCTTCATTTCAGCAGTTAGTTTGCCCATCCCAGTACTTCAAAATTTGAAGATGATGATGTTCTGCTAATGACTTTAATATTTCATGAGAAAACAGACCTTCATAACATTTTAAAATTATACAGTATTAACCAAAAATTGTTCAGACATATAACAGGATTTAGCAAGATGTATTGCCCCTGCAGTTAACTTGCTAATGCTAATGGAATGTTACAGTCAACAGATACATTAATAGAAATTCAATGAATAACCAATTTATGTGCAACTATGCTCAAAATATACATTGATATCAATAAGCATAATAAGCTTCAATAAATTAATGCTATTAATTTATTAAAGCAAGATAACAGTTTCAACTATGTGTCCCCTTTCCAGATTTGAACACACATCACAGCAATATGTAGAAATACTAATGTATTTCCTTACAAGCTGAGCTAGCAGTCAGCACATGCTCCTCATATGGGTGCTGCTCTCCAAACACTGTTGTTCAACAGCTGATATCAGAGCATTACTGATTAAAGTCATGGTGTTCGAAAGACATGCATAAATGGGTGTCCCTTCGTTGAGGGTTGGGCATCGAGCTGGCACCTTGGCACCATAAAAATCTACTGCCAATCATTAGCGCACCGGAGTTCCGCTGTGGTGACCCCTAACTGGGAAAAGCCGAAAGAAGAAGAAGAACAACAACTGATTACAGTCATGTTCATAGAAATTCAAAGACTATATCAGTGAGTCATTATCGTACACCAGATAAAGATAATGTATTGCAATATGGTTCTTCCAAAAAATGCTGTGGGTGAAGTTAACCAAGGTAACAGGTACAGATATATGTTTCCCTTAAGTTGTTTGGAACACAACACACCAAAATTTAGACATGCTGGCCAATTGTTTCTCTTAAACAAACAGGTACAGCTGTACAAACCCTGCTATTAGAACATTGATGTTATCAAAATATTATGGATTGCAGCCATATTCTTAGAAAGGTGAAGACTATATCATTGAGTCATTACCATACACAGCATAAACATTAATATAAAGTACTGCATATTGTTCTTCCAAAAGATGCTATAGTCGTATTCGAGGCTATTTCCGTGATCTTTTTCTTTCGGGTAAAATAGACTTGGACACGTATAGTTATATTGATATTATACCACCTAAGTTACCCGTGATGTTCGGAATACCAAAGATACACAAAGACAAAATCAATCCCCCTATGAGGGCACTCATTGATGGTAGGTCGTCTATGACCTACCCCTGTTCAAAGTTAATCGATAACATCTTGTCAAAATATGTGAGGCAAATTCCCACAATTTGTAAAGACTCATGGTCTTTTTTGTATGATATCAACAACATACAATTTGACTTTGACTCTAACTTCTTGACAATAGATGTTATCGATTTATACACATCTATCCCACACATTGAGGCAGTTGAATGGATTCAACTGTTGCTCAAAGATCTAAATGTGCCTCAGGTTGAGATAGATATAGTCACTGAACTTTTGGATATAGTGTTATCTTCCAATTTTTTCATATTTGACCAGCAGTTCTATTTACAAAAGTGCGGTATAGCCATGGGCTCGCCCTGTGGGGCGAGTGGGGCTAATTTATTTGTAGCCTTTTGGGAAAAGCACTTTTTAATGTCTAAGGAGAATCTTATGGAGTACGTTATGTACTACATGAGATTTTTGGATGACATATTCATCCTTTTTAGGGGCAGTGAAGATGATGCAAAAACATTTGTAGATTCATTAAATGCTACTACAGAGTGTCTGAAATTCACACATAGGTTCATAGGTTCATAGGTTCATACTAGGCTATCTGCCCAAGGGCATTTACAAGCCTAGCCCATAGTTTTGTGGCTTACGCCACCCCTTTAATATGGGGAACTATACCCATTATTTTGCTGTGCCTCTGTTGAGCAGTGACACTGAGGTAATCCCTGGGGTATATCTGCGATCTCCCATCCATTGGTCAAGATTTCTCTTGAACAAGGCCAGGGAGGTGCTCTGCCTCACATATACCGGGATTTTATTCCACAGCATAGGGAGTCTTTGGGTGATGAATCTATCCCTCCAGCACGTCCTATTAATAGCCGTGTCGAGGTTTAAGTCTCCGCCTTGTGGCTCTGACAGATCTAGATTTTTGAGGTGAAGCATATTCATCAAATCTGGGTTTGACATGGCCTTGTATGTTAGGCAAAGGTCACCTCTGAGCAAGCGTGGCGACTGAATAGAGCTGGAGTTCTTTCAGTCGGGCAGCATAGGACAGATGTTTGAGACCCTTTATCCTTTTGGTGAGGAACTTTTGTGGCCTCTCCAGCTGCTGCAAGTGTCGGGTCAGATACATTCCGAATGGGGCATTGTACTCAATCATTGGTCTGATGAGTGATGAGTATAGGGAGACTATGACCATAAATTCTCAACAACTGAAATTGATTATCTGGATGTGAGATTGGCTAAGGATTCTAGTAGAAGTGTTTATTATTCTACGATCTTTAGAAAGCCAACTTACTGCAATTCCTTCCTGCACTATTCTAGTTCCCACCCACCTAAACAAAAAAAGTCTATTGTTAAGGGACAGCTAGTCCATGCAGGAAGGATGTGCAGCACACTAGAAGATTTTAGACTTGAATGTCAGTTTCTAAAGGACTTATTTATAAACCGTGGTTATCCTTTGTCACTAGTTGATGAGCTTATCCACGAAGTTGATTCCAAACGGGTTGAAGGTGTCTACAAACCCTTGCTTTACCAATACAACCCTGTCCCTCTAGCTCTTGTCAATGGTAATATTGGTCAAGAAGTTCTTATTTCTAGTACACAACAGGGAAGAAATTTTTCTTTGAGTTTTATTACACAATACAACTTAAACTCATCGAGCATTTGGGCTATCATTTTAAAAAATTGGCCCTTAGTAATTAACTCTCCTGCTCTAATTGATAAGCTAGGAGCTCGTCCTTTTGTTATTTATAGAAGAGGTAGTAACTTAAAAGAGTTGTTACAACATACAGCAAGTTCTTACTAGACTAAGGGGATCTTTTAAATGTGGTTTCTGTAACTCGTGTAAAGTCATGAGAACAGGTAACTCATTTACAGTAAGGAATAAAAAGTTCCTAATCCATCATAAGATCACCTGCGAATCAAAATCAGTTGTGTACATCGCCCTATGTAATTGTTGTCCATCTTTTTACATAGGGAAGACTAACCGTAAACTTAAAGAGAGGATATACCAACACTTATATGCAATAAAAAAATCTTTGTTGGAAAATGCCTTAGCTAAACATGTTAATACCAACCCAGGCCATAATTTTAGCTTTATGGGCATTGACCAGGTTGTTCCAACGATTCGAGGTGGCCCATCTTCTCTAATTCTTGAAAATGTAGAACTGATATGGCAGTTAAAATTGGATGCATTCAGACCACCTGGTCTGAATGAAAACTGCAATATTTCAACTGTATTAAAATTAAAGAGTTACTTTAGGTGATTTTAAAAAAAATTTCTGGGAGTTAATGAACTTAAAAGGTTCATAGAAGTTTTTGCACTTTTCAATACAGAGTAATTTTTAATAATATGGATGAAAATATTCATTTTTATTAGCATTAACTAAATATTCTAGTAAACATGTTTATGTATAAATATATTAGTTATATATACTTTAAAATCAAGTCTTGTATATACACATACATATTTTTTGGTGGGTTGTCTAGATATATATATATTTTTTACTATTCTGGTTTGATGTAACGTGATGTTTTGTAGGTTTGTATATTTAACCTGTATAATGAGCTTTGCAGGAAATGTAATTATTTGTTCACTTCCTGTTTTTATTATTTAAATGGGCGTTTTTTAGCTGTCCTAATTGTTTTTTCTGATGAAGCTGTGACAGGAGTCACGGCGAAAACGCTTGTTTTATGTGATATTAAATTTATGCGTTAAAGGAGAAGTTTCATTCTTGGCTTATTTTTGGATATAAGTCTGCTTTCCGGATACAAGGTTGCCTGTTTTTCATTTTTGCAATATGGTTCTTCCAAAAAATGCTGTGGGTGAAGTTAACCAAGGTAACGGGTACAGATATATGTTTCCCTTAAGTTGTTTGGAACACAACACACCAAAATTTAGACATGCTGGCCAATTGTTTCTCTTAAACAAACAGGTACAGCTGTACAAACCCTGCTATTAGAACACTGATGTTATCAAAATATTATGGATTGCAGCCATATTCTTAGAAAGGTGAAGACTATATCATTGAGTCATTACCATACACAGCATAAACATTAATATAAAGTACTGCATATTGTTCTTCCAAAAGATGCTATCAGTAAATATAACATGTAGAGATATATGTCACCAGTCACCCACCTTCAAACCTTTCCCTGTCAGTAAAAATGGTTTTGCCAGACTTTGAAACTAAGCCACACATGAAGGCCAGGAGCTGGACTTGGGTTGTCAGAGGCTATTAGAGACATATGCCATGGGAGCATTATATAAGTAGTGGAAGCTTATCCCCACTACCACCCCCAGCTATGACAACCTTTGAAACCATGATGGCTACTTTGGCATCTATGCTCCTACATCAACTTCTACCCAGGAAGTCAAGGACAAGTTCTATGATGAACGTAGTGTTGCCATCAATGAGGTCCCTTCCCATGAGCAATTATTCATTCTTGGCAATTTTAATGCCAGAGTTGGCAATAACCACCACAGCTGACCATATTGTTTGGGACAGATCAGAAAAGGAAAGATGAATGAAATTTGACAGCATCTCCTTGAAAATTGTTCCTAATATGATATCTGTATAACTGATACTTTCTTAAATGTCAAACCCCAGCACAAAGTTTCATGGTGGCACCCCAGATTGAAACACTGGCACCAACTTGACCTTGTCTTCACAAATGCAGTAGTTAAATAGTGGCATGGTAACACACAGTTATCAGAGCACAGATTGTGATACCAACCACTTGCTCATGTGAAGTAAAGTAACATCCAGACGCAAAGGTTCTTTTGCTCTAAAAATGAAGGTAGGTTATGCATTGATATAGGCAAGACTCATGACCCTTCAAAAATACTTAAGTTTGTTCAAGCAATCAAAGAGGCTTTGCCCTGGCTGGATGACACTGTCACTAACAAGAGATGGGAAAATCTATGGGATGCTATCTATATCACCACAATATCCATCTTTGGGAAGAAGACAGTCAAGTGTGCTGATTGGTTTGAAGCCTACACTGAAGTGCTGACAATGTTAATTGAGAAGAATTGACAGGCAATGGCTGCATACAGGTCCTCACTCAATGAGGAGAACTTGCAGACACTCTACTGAGTTCAGAGTTAAGTGCAGCAAGTAGCTTGATGGTGTGCAAATGATTATTGGCTCCAACTTTGCTTCAAGATGCAGCAGGCCATGGACATTGGTAACATGTGAGGAATGTGCAATGGGATCAAGCAAGCCATCAGTCCATCCCAAAGGAAGATCACCCCACTTAAGTCAGCCACAGGTGAGGTCTTGAAGGACAGAACCAAGCAGATGGAATGCTGGGTAAAGCACTACTCACAGCTGTGTGACAGAGAGACCATACTTATGGCTAGAGCCCTGAATGCCATTGAGCCTCTGCCAACTATGACTGAACTCAATGTTGAGGCTACATTGGAGGAACTCAATGATGTATTAAAAACACTCTCTTCAGGAAAAGCCCTTGGGAAAGGTGATATTTCCTCAGAAATCCTTAAATGTGCCAGCGGTACCTTAATCTCAGAGCTGCATGCAATACTTTGCCAATACTGGAGAGAAGATAATGTACCAGAAGATATGAGGGATGCTAACATAGTTACTATCTATAAGAATAAGGATGACAAAAGTGATTGTAACAAGTATCATGGCATCCTTCTTTGTACTGTGGGGAAACTGTTTGCACATGTTGTCCTGAAGAGGCTCCACATTCTTGCAAAGAGAGTTTGCCTGGGTTCTCAGTGGGGGTTCAGGGCTGGACAGTCTACTATAGACATTGTTTTCTGTTAGGAAACTACAAGAAAACTGCAGGTAACAGAACACACCTCTGTATATAGCCTTCATTGATCTGACCAAGGCATTCAACTTTGTCAGTAGGAAAGGTCTGTTTGTGATTCTGGCAAAGATCAGCTTTCCTCCAATATTGCTTAGCATTATCATGGCCTCCATGAAGGCATGAAGGGGAGCATCATGCATGTCGGATCCACATCCGAACCTTTCTAGATTCTCAGTGGAGTAAAGCATGGGCTTGAACTGGCTCCAACATTGTTTGGTATCTTCTTTTCAGTTCTGCTGAAATTTGCTTTTGGAACTGCTACAAAGGGTATCTTTCTCTGAATCAGAATGTACAGAATCTCTTCAAACTGTCAAGGCATAGATCAAAGACCAGGGTGCTTAGGAAGTGTCTAAGAGAGTTCTGTATGTATGGAATTTGGCCTCACTGTCAGTTTAAAGAAGACACAGGTGATGGGCCAAAATGCGGGCAATGAGACATTTATTTATTTATATTTGTTTACCGGGATGGTCCAATAGGCCAAAAAGGGCCCATTTTCAGTGGAGGTCTGGGGAGAAAAGCTTTTTAACAATAGTAAATTTTGGCAATGAGGCAATACAGTCATAGATAACACAATCTACTAATTCTACTAGTATAAGTAATTGAGCAAAGGATTACTAGTCAGGAGTTAGGAAGGATCAAGGAGGTAGGTAGGATGGCGAAGGAGTGAAGAGGAGGAGGAGTGGGAGGAAGAAAAAGTTAAGTTATGGAGTGTGAGGAACTGGCACATGAGCATAGCCACTGTGAGGACATATGTTGTTTTAATGATTTTTTGAAGAGAGATGTGCTGCTAGTGGCCCTTAGAGTTTGTGGGAGAGAGTTCAATAATTTAGTAGTGTCGAAGGAGTGGAGCATTTGGCCAGCTGAGAGGTTAAGTTTGTTAATTTGCAAAAGCATTTGATTCTTGGAATGGAGGGGTCTGTTTGAGTGACAGGGTTTAAATAGAGAGGAAAGGGCAGGGCAGCTGACAGGGTTGAATACTAGTTTATGGACAGCTGTTAGTTGTATGTATGTGAGATGATGGGGAAGTTCTAGTTAGTTTAGTATGTGAAGAGAGGCACAGTGGTGAGATGATTTTTTTTCTGTTAGTGACACATTTTGCAATTTTGTTATAGCAAGAATTCAGCTAGGATTTTAGACTGGTTTGTATGTCAGTAAAGAGAAGAGTGCCATAGAGGAGAGATGGAAGCAGGAAGGAGGAGGCAATTGACAGTTTTGAGGAGAAAGTGAAGAATGTTTTGTGGTGGTATAGCATGCCCAATTTTGGTGAGCTTTTTTAATATTTTTGTGAATATGCAAGTCAAAAGATAAGTGTTCATCTATGGTGACTCCTAATAGCTTGGTATGTGTGACAACCTCAAGAGTAGTGTTGTCCTAGGAGAGTATGGAAAAAGTGTCTTTATGTATGGTAGTGATCTTCTTGGGGGTGAATAGTATTAGTTTTTTATTTTTTTAGGATTTAGGGCAAGATGGTTGTTAGTCATCTATATTTCAGTGGAGGTGAGTGCTGACTGGGTAAGTTTCAGGAGTTCAGGAGGAGAGTTGGCAATGCAAATGATAGTAGAGCCATCTGCATACTGGATGACTGTGCCTTGAGAGAGAGTAGAGTGGAAATCATTGATGAAAATGCTGAATAACAGAGGCCCTAGGATGGATCCGTGGGGAACACCAGTAGTAGTGCTGAGGAATGGAGAGGGAGAGTGTAGCCATTTTGTGGCTTGTTGTCTGCCTGTGAGGTAGTTGGAAAACCAGAGAAATGTAGAGGGGGACATTCCTAAGTTGGTGAGTTTACTAAGGAGAAGAGGGTGGCATATAGTATCAAAGCCTTTGGAAACATCTAGAAATAGAGAGGAGACTACCTTCCCGGCATCCCAAGATTGATATAGAGATTCACAGAAGGATATTAGAGCTGCAGTGGTGCTATGTCCAGGTCTGAAGCCATGCTGGGTTACTGATAGTAGGTTATTGTCTTAAAGATAATTAAGGACTTGAGTGTGGATACATTTTTTGAGGATCTTTGCGATAGGGGATAGAATGGCAATGTGTCGGAAGTTGGAGATATCTGTGTTGTTTCCACCTTTGTGCAGTGGGAGGATGAAAGCTTTTTTCCAAATGCTGGGAACATAGGACTCTTGAATGGACCTATTAAGAAATAGGCTGACAGGATATGCTATGGAGTTTGCTGCTATTTGAAGGAAGTCCGAGGGCAGGTCATCAGGGGCATTGGTGCATGGCTTTAATTTTAGAAGCAGTTTCTTTACTGTAGTAGTATGGATAGGTACAAGAGAGAAGTTACGTAGGTGGGGGGCATTAGTAGTCTGGTCAGATGGGTTTGGATGATTATGAGGTAAGTTCGTGGTGAGGTTAGTTATGTTTATAAAATATGTGTTGAAGAGGATGGCTATTTCATTGGGATTTTTTTCCTGGATTGGGACAGAGGTTACTGTTGGATCCTGGGTGGAGAAGGTTGTTTATTGAACTCCAGTGCTGCTTTGGATTTAGTTTTTGTTGGCTTTGTAAAGTGTGGTAATATTCTTTTTTGCCCTTAATAACTAGGCACTTTACTTGGTTGCAAAGTTGTTTCTAATTTATAAGTTCAGAGTTATTTTTGTGTTTTTTACATTGTTTCCAAGCTTTGCCTCTAGTGGCCATATTCTGTTCAGTAGTTCTAGTGAACCATGAGGTTTGTTTAGGTTTTACTCTTTTTTGTCGGAGGGGGGGTGCTAGCCTGTTTAAGATATTTAGGAATGTAGAGTTGAAAAATTTGACTACTTTGTCTAGGGGAAGTGTTTTTAGGGGAGCCCAGTCAATGTTGTTTAGAGTGTTGTTAAAGCATGAAGGGCAGAAGTTGGATAGATTTCTAACATTCTTATAAAGATGCCTGTTTAATGGTGTTGAGGTGTTATATATAATAAAGGCAGGTAAGTGATCACTGATACTATTTGGGAGAGTTCCTGTGGTGGAGATTTTATTGGGGTCAGAGACCATGATCCAACCTAAGATTGTTCCACTGTTGCAAATTTTGTTGGGTCTAGTAATATCAGTGATTAGCTAGCTGTAGTTGAATAAGTTTATGCTAGAGGGGGAATGCTGTTGTTTGAAGTCTAACCAATTAATATTAACATCCCAAAGAATTATAGTTTCCCTGGTTATATTGCTGGATGTCGAGGCTAGGATATCCTCTAATATGGGAATGTTGTTGCCGGGGGGGATGTATAGGACAATGATACAGAGATTGTTGTATTCATTTATTTTTAGGAAGGTTATTAAGAGTTCGGCAGTAGAGAAGTTAGGTATAAATGAATTGTATGGGACTATATTGAAGGTGTTGGGATAGATCATAGCTACTCCACCACCTTTTTTGCGGGGCCTATCTGAGCATAGGCATGCAAAACCAAGGGGACATAATTCAGAGTTTTTAATGTATGGTTTTAGCCAGGTTTCTCTGTCAGCAATAATGTCGGGTTTGTTATGTGCTATCCAGCAATGGAATTTTGGGACTTTATTATGAATATTTTGAAGGTTGATTGTTGTTAGATTTAAGGATTTGAGGGAGTTAAGTGGGTTTGGAGATGAAGTGGGGGTACCAGGATTAGGATGGATATCTCTGCATAAGGTTAGTTTAGAGATCTTATGTAGCAGAGCCGAGAGTTCTAGCTTTTTCTTAGGCTATAGTATAGGTGGGTAGGATGGTGTGAGTGGAGTTTATAATATGGGGGAGTAGTTTTGGTTTAAGGCATATAATGCTGTTTATTGCATATAGGTTAGGTGAGATGTCATGGTAGGTATTGAAGGGTAAACTATGGGTGGAGGTTGTGGAGGTGGGTTTTTGGTAGAAGTCTGTAAGTTGAAGTGGGGTAAGTTGTAGTAGGAAGGTTAAGGGTAATAAGAGGGTGAGAGGTATACGAGCGTGTCTAAGTGGCATAGTGTTGTAATAGGTAAAGGTGTTGTGGAGTTTTGCAGGTTATTGGGTAAGGGGTACTAAGGAAGTGTAAGAAGTAGGCAAGGTGGAGGAGGAGGAGGCAGTGAGTTAGCTGGAGTTATTAGGAGTAGCCAATAGGAGCTGTTGGTTAGATGGGAAGAATGTGTGGTGGAATGTGATTGGATGGGAGATAATGAGGGGGTGGTCCTAAGGTGAAAATAAAAGTAATTGAAATGAGGGTCGGTGGGAATGGGGGTAGGGTAGGGTAGCAGAGTGAGCCTAATCACAGGTGAGTGACTATGAGCTGGAGGTTGTACATGAGGTTGTACATGAGGTCATGTACTCAGGTTCTACAATATCTGACAACTTGTCACTTAATAGTGAGATCAATAAGTGCATTGGAAAAGCTGTCACAATGTTTTCTAGGCTGACAAAGAGACTTTGGTATAGTAATAAGCTCAATGTGCACACCAATGTGCAGGTTTACACTTTTGAGCATATTACTGTCTGCCAGTGAAACATGGAGTCTAAACTTAAAACAGGAGTAGTGGCTCAATGTATTTCATATGCACTGCCTTAGGTGCATACTTGGTAACTCTTTTCTGGAGGCCTGGCAAAACCTCCATGTTCAACATCTTAAAACAAAGGTGTATGTGTTGGTTGGGTTATGTCTCATGCATGACAGATGGCATTGCTGAATAGCGAAATACCCCCTTTTAGGAGAGCTGGAGTCTGGAAACAGACCAAAAGGGTGACTCAAATTGTGCTACAAGGACATATACAAGCATGACTTCAGTGCTGTCTCCATCAGCATGACAACTGGCATTCTTTCACCTCAGACAAGATTTCCTGGAAATGGGAAGTGAAGGATGCTTTCACTATGTATGAAACCACCTTGACAAAGAGAGCAGAGGGTAAGACAGCCCTCAGAAAGATCTGTGCCCATAATACCAGACCAGCATCTGCCTATTGCTGTTCAGAGTGTGGAAAAGGCTTCCACTCCCAGATTGGATTACGCAGCCACAGAAAATGCTGCTCAAATCAGTCTAATAGAGATTAAAACCTATGATCCTTTGAGACTGACGGATGCCAACTTATGTGGTTTGGAACCCATAACATGCCAAACGTTAGTCACTCTAGCCAGTGGCTTTACAGGCCAAATTAACATTTAGCAAGGGTTTCACTGTAGAAAACAGCTACTGCAGGTTCTTATTAGAAATCCTGCCAAAAATGGATGAATACAGAAAATGCAAACAATTTTTAGACCTTTCATAGTATTATTTATTTATTTATTGACACTTGTTAACTGGGTTAGTCCAACTGAGCCAGGGGCTCATTTTCATTAGAGACTCGAGAAGAAAAACTCCAGAGAATTTACAATCTCACAATCTTACAAAAATGAGCAACAAATGCATAAGATAGGATTACTACAATTACAGCTCAGCAATCATAAAAGCAGTGAAAATCATATTGCAAAAAAAAAAAAGCCATACATGAAGTGCACTCAGTGTTTAATCTAGAATACATAGTATAAAGAATGAAAACCTTGTTTTTGTAAGAGTAAAGTAAATATTGCATGATAGGGAAATATGGACAGGAAAAATGTAATATATCACAGAGGAGTAATAGCTGAGTAGGTGAAGAGAGGATAGTTGTCAAGTGGGGGGTTGACATGGGCATAGTAAATACATAACAGCTATCAACACATAACTGAACACATATGTGTAAGAAATGGGATGAGCATTACTTTTTAAATTAAGTAAACATGTCTGTGTAACCATTTAGGAGGGAAGATGTAGTGAGGTTATATATGTGTTTTTTTTTTCCAACATGTAACAGGCAAATAGGTGATACAGTGGGAATATAATGGAACATTACAAAGTGCACTGTCATCTGTGGCCTAGGTGCTAGATGCATGAGGACAGTGGCTATGTGAAATGATGTAGTTAGATGTCATGAAACATATACTTATGGATATTATAGGCATTATTAAATAAATTAACAACATGAGAAGTGAACCTATAGTTAAGAGGACAGTATTTACCAAGTCCACTTAATTATCCCCATGAGATAAATATGACAGTAACTAATATATGGTTATAAAAATATCTTTCTGATATATATGGTACAGAGAAATATCTGTAAAATCCATAGCAATGCTCAGGTATACAAAGAATATTGTTACTTACTGTAGGGATCTATGGGCTGCCTCTGCACCTCGGTGGCCCTCATTTGAAGTGCCTCAACGTACCTCTCATGCAGGGAATTATAGTGCTGATGAACCTGCACTTCAGTGTGGTAGATCTTCATCTGCTGTCAATGCTCCCTCGCAATCTGGTTCCACATGTAAATCATGGTGAAGTTGCTGGGCCTGACTCTTATCCTCTGCTTAAATCCGGCATACAAGGTCAACATCTACATCATCTTCTTATCTTTCCAGTTGGGCACACAGACACATCTCTGCCTATTCAAAGTAGCCATCATGATCCTCAAGTTGAAGAAGCCTGGAAAATACAAAAACAGAGAAATCCTTACTGAGGTACCATAGTTAGCAATTGTCTGATCAGTAAATGTATCAAAATCAGTATTTGAAAGTGGTGCTGATGTCATGTTATCAGACCATTGGAAGATAACAGGCACATGTCAGACATGTTACCATTTATCAATGCCTAATGGGTATCTATGCAGCAGCTGGGTGTGTTAGTGCATAATGGCAATTTAAGCAGATGTGTGCAAACAGGATTCCAAAAACCTGAATTTCAATTAACCTCATTAAATATACATGGTGCAAATGGTACTTAATGTTGGGTGCACACAAGGTGCACTTTGATTCTGTGATTTGGAGTGAGAGCTATATTGGCAATTGGTAGCATTTCTGTTTTGGTGAGTAATAAATCTCTAGAAATTAATCATTTCAAAAGGTATATAATGAAAATAATATTTACTCAAAATGATATTTTTAACAGAAGTTGTCATAAGTTAATGGAGTGATGTTACCTTGAACTTTATGCATACAGGTATTGCTCTTCTAAATAGTTTATTTCAGTCATATATACAAGTGTATAGACAAACTTCCACTACAAATATTATAGGTTCATAGGTTCATAGGTTCATACTAGGCTATCTGCCCTGGGGCATTTATAAGCCTAGCCCGACTGTGTTTGGCTTACGCCACCCCTTGATTTGAGTATACTGTGCCCTTTTTAAAGTTTAGTTTACTGTGCCTCTGTCTAATAGTGACACAGAAGTAATCCCCGGGACAAACCTACGATCCCCCATACACTCATCAAGATTCTTCTTGAAGAGAGTCAGTGAGGTGCTCTGCCTAACATGAATTGGAATTCTATTCCAGAGCGAAGGGAGCCTCTGGGTTATGAATCTGTCCCTCCAGCATGTTCTATTTATTTCTGTGCTGAGGTTCAAGTCCCTCGAGCGAGTGGCTCTAAGGGATTTAGATTTACCGAGGTGGAGCATGTCCATTAATTCTGGGTTGGACATAGCCTTATATGTCAGGCATAGATTGCCTCAAAGTAGGCGGTATACAACTGAGTAGAGCTGGAGGTTTTTTAACCGAGCAGCATATGGCATCTGTTTGAGTCCCTTGATCTTCCTGGTGAGGTACTTTTGGGGTCTTTCTAATTGCTTCAGGTGTCGGGTAAGGTACATCCCAAAGAGGGCATTGTATTCTATGATGGGCCTGATGAGGGATGAATAAAGGGCACGATTACCTCTCTTGATCTAGACGTGAATCCTTTCATGATGAGGTGGGCTATGTAGAAGATCTTTCTAACCACTTTGGCAATGTGGTTGTCAAAGGAGAGATTGCTATGAACTTGGGTCCCCAGATCCCTAATTACTTTCTCTGTACTTAATGGGTTACCACATATGTGGTAATTTGTGGGCACATTGTTTTTGCCAAAGGGTATGACTATACACTTTTTGAAATTTAGCTTTAGACCATGGCTCTGGCACCAGTTATCGATCTCTGTGAGACCTTTTTGAAGGATGTTTGTGTCAGCTGGAGAGTCAATTATGGTGCCCAGTTTGCAGTCATCTGTGAATGTGGTGAGCCATAGTCCTCCCACATTGGCCTGTACCTCAGAAAAGTAAATACCGAACAAGAGAGGTCCCAGGACAGAACCTTGTGGGATGCCACTTGTGACCGGTTTCAAATCTGACATGGCTCCAGCAACTCTGACTCTGTGGGTTCTGTCTTTGAGCCAGTTTGTGACCCATCTTGTGACATAGGGGTTTATATTTAGGCTGGATAGCTTATCTACGATGTCCGAGTGGGGTATTGTGTCAAATACCTTTGCGAGGTCCAGATAGGCTGTGTGGACTACGTTCCCTTCATCTATGGCCTTGGTGACTGTTTTGAAGAAGTCAACCAGGTTCAAAAGGCAGTTTCTGCCCTTGACGAAGCCAAACTGGGTAGGATCTAGTGTCTGTAGGTCCCCAATGTCTTTGTTTATGAGTTCCATGATGATCCTCTCCATAGCCTTGTAGACTAGGCTAGTCAGGCTTATGGGGCGATAGTTTCCAGGGTTAGCAGAGGCGCCACCTTTGTGGAGTGGGACCACTGTTGCTGTACGCCATTCTTTGGGCACATATCCTGTAGTGGGGCTGAGATTGTACAGCAGTTTTACTTGAGGGATTAGTTCTTCTTGGAGTTCATGTAGGACGCAACCCGGGACGCCATCTGGTCCCATGGAAGCAGTGTTTTTTGCTTTGGAGAGGGCGGCCTTCACCTGAGCATCAGAGATGTTTGGGAGGCTGCACTCTGCCGGGATAGATACTTGCTCTTTTGTGGGGGAGGGGGTGGAGAAGTTTGCACTGAACCTGTCTGCCAAGATATTGGCGATGTCTGTGGGTTCAGTGTATTTCTTGTCATTTAGAATCAACTCAGAACAAGTCTGGGAGTTGCATCCCAGGTTCCTAACATAACTAAAAAAAGCCTTATGATTGTCTTTAGTGTCCTGTGCAATTTTTCTTTCAAAGCTGGCCTTGGAGGATTTTATGAGGGATCATAATTTTTTGCTAGTACTGATCAGAGATGCCTTCCCTTTTAGGGATTTTGCTCTATTATGTAGTAGCTTCCTTCTTCTGTTGTACAGTTTATTTATGGCTGGGGTCCACCAGTCTGGACGTCTGCCTTTGGATGATTGGGTCTTGATTTTGTTTGGGATAGCATGATCCATGCATTCCTGGAGATGTCCGTAGAAAGCGTTTATATAGGATTCTGCTATTTGGGCCGTAGTTTCTACTGGCTCTGGGGCCTTGAAGGATTCCACTTCAGTTTTGAGAAATGTGAAGTTCGCTTTTGAGAAGTTTTTCACTGTGGTTTTCTGGGCTGGGTGTGGGGTCGGGATGTGGATATCTAGTGAAATTAATTGATGGTCTGATCTTACCAATGAGGGATATACTTCTGGTATGGAGCATATAGTCCCCATGTTGGTAATGATCAGGTCTAGTATGTTTTCCCCTCTTGTGGGAGTGGTGACTAGTTGTTCCATAGCATTTGAGTTTATAAATTCCAGGAACCTTTGGGCTAAGGTGCTGGGGCTTGAGTAATGTTCCCAGTCTGTTTGGGTAGTTGAAGTCGCCCAATATAATGGTGTTCAGAGAGATCTTCATGTTCTCCAATGTTTTCAGGAAAGCCGAGTGGGATTCCTGACTTTGAGAGGGTGGTCTGTAGGATGCTATAAACTGAAAAGCAGTCTTGCCCACTGCCAGTTGCACATGGATGGTCTACGATACTTCGTTCAATGCCACTAACCTAGATGTGTGGATATCCTTGATAAATATGGAAACTCCCTCTCCTTTTGTGGTTCGGTCCGGGTTTTTGGGCCGAAAAGCATGATATGAGGTATAAACTGGTAGTGCTGGGGTGCTCTCTGGAGCCTTGAACCAGGTTTCTGTCACTGCACAGATATCGATGTTCTCCATACTGAGGAGAGCTTTGAGTGGATGCATCTTGAGGTTAAGACTTTGGCGTTTAGCAGCATTACCCTTAGTTTCTTGTTCCTTGTGCTGTCTATGGAGGTGGGTTTGACTTTTGAGCCTTGCCTAAAAAAGGCACTATGGGGTGGCAAGAGCCTTTGCCAATATCTGAAAGCCCAGGGGTGACAGGTGCAAGCCGTCCCTAGTGAAGCAACGTGGCTTGTCGAGCATGTCATCCGAGGCTGACAGACACTGGATCCCCTTTGAATGACACCAAAATTTTAGCCAATTGTTAAAATCGATCATTTTGTCTTTATACTGTGGCATTATTCTAGGTGAGGGTAAGATGCTGCTCAAGGTCAGGGTCATACCGGCCTGGGCTACATGATCAGAGAGCTCCTCTATGTCTCTTTTCATGTAGTCAAGGGAGGTACATCTCAGGTCATTCACGCCAGCATGTACAATGACTGAGTCATATTTGTATTTGCTTTGGAGTGATCTGAGTGCTTGCGTTATGTGGCGGATCCTAGCGCCAGACAGCCTGGTGAGCGGGACGTCAGTGTGTCTGACAATAGAGTCACCTATTACAAGAGTATCAGGTGTGTTATTCAGCCTTAAGGGCTGTGACTGCTTGGCACACTGACTTTGTGTGCTATGAGTTGTACGTGTTTTGTTTTGGGGTAGTGTTTGCTTGGACGTCTGCTTTGGAGGTCTCTGTTGCTTAGGTAGATTTTTATTTAGAGCCTCTGAGTATGTTTTTGTGTTTTTATGTGTTTATGTGTTTATATGTGTTTTATTCAACAAGATAATTGTAATCATTATGTTTTCAAAGTTAAAGCTAATTGTGACGCTAAAAACTTAGTTTATCTAGCACAGTGTGTGATTTGATCAAAATTTGATATAGGAAAAACTAATAGGCAACTTAAGGAATGAATTAGAGACCATTATTATTGTGCTAATTAGGGCCATAAATATAGTGCCCTAGCTAAACACATTCTAGAGAAAGGCACTAACCATTGGTTCAAGTTTATGGCAGTAGAAGTAATCGATGAAAGTTTTAGGTTGAGTGATATAACTAATGCCACAGAAGGGAAATATTAAGATGGATTCTCAAATTATCAGCACAAAGAGGTGCAGGCTTGAATGAATCAGTACCTCTTAAGCCAGTTTTGAAAGAAGGAAAGCTTTTTAAATAGGTATCTTGCTATGTGTGCCTTTATGCCAATAGCATTTTATGGTTGCTGCCTTAAAAGAAAGCTGTGCCTATAAAATTTTTATGGCTATTGTATTTGCATGTTTTTTATTGGTAGATATTTATTTGGTTGTATTTTAAATATCTGAGAAGTTGCTGGTTCAGTGCAGTTCCAAACTGTTTATAAAAATAAAAAATCATTGAAAAGACAGCTCTGTTTCCCTAATACAAATAAGCTAAGGCAATCTCGTATTAGAACTAGTTTTGGCACCTCTATCTGTGGCAAATGCACTTTTTGTAAATACATTGATGCATCTAATACATTTATAGGTTCATAGGTTCATAGTTTCATACTAGGCTATCTGCCCTGGGGCATTTATAAGCCTAGCCTGATTGTGTTTGGCTTTCTCCACCCCTTGATTTGGGTATACTGTGCCCTTTTTAAAGTTTAGTTTACTGTGCCTCTGTCTAATAGTGACACGGAAGTAATCCCCGGGACAAACCTACGATCCCCCATCCACTCATCACGATTCTTCTTGAAGAGAGTCAGTGAGGTGCTCTGCCTAACATGAATTGGAATTCTATTCCGGAGCGAAGGGAGCCTCTGGGTTACGAATCTGTCCCTCCAGCATGTTCTATTTATTTCTGTGCTGAGGTTCAAGTCCCTCGAGCACGTGGCTCTAAGGGATTTAGATTTACTGAGGTGGAGCATGTCCATTAATTCTGGTTTGGACATAGTTTTATATGTCAGGCATAGATCGCCTCGAAGTAGGCGGTATGCAAATTAGTAGAGCTGGAGTTTTTTTAACCGAGCAGCATATGGCATCTGTTTTAGTCCCTTGATCCTCCTGGTGAGGTACTTTTGGGGTCTTTCTAATTGCTGCAGGTGTCAGGTAAGGTACATCCCAAAGGGGGCATTGTATTCTATGATGGGCCTGATGAAGGATGAATAAAGGGGCATGATTACCTCTCTTGATCTAGATGTGAATCCTTTCATGATGAGGTGGGCTATGTAGAAAGTCTTTCTAACCACTTTGGCAATGTAGTTGTCAAAGGAGAGATTGCTATCAACTTGGGTCCCCAGATCCCTAATTACTTTCTCTGTACTTAATGGGTTACCACCTATGTGGTAATTTGTGGGCACATTGTTTTTGCCAAAGGGTATGACTATACACTTTTTGGCATTTAGCTTTAGACCATGGCTCTGGCACCAGTTATCGATCTCTGCGAGACCTTTTTGAAGAATGATTGTGTCAGCTGGAGAGTCGATTATGGCGCCCAGTTTGCAGTCATTTGCGAACTTGGTGAGCCATAGTCCTCCCACATTGGCCTGTACCTCAGAAAAGTAAATACCGAACAAGAGAGGTCCCAGAACAGAACCTTGTGGGATGCCACTTGTGACCGGTTTCGAGTCTGACATGGTTCCAGCAACTCTGACTCTGTGGGTTCTGTTTTTATGCCAGTTTGCAACCCATCTTGTGACATAGAGGTTTATATTTAGGCTGGATAGCTTATCTATGATGCCCGAGTGGGGTATTGTGTCAAATGCCTTTGCGAGGTCCAGATAGGCTGTGTGGACTACCTTCCCTTCATCTATGGCCTTGGTGACTGTTTCGAAGAAGCCGACCAGGATCAAAAGGCAGGATCTGCCCTTGATGAAACCAAATTGGGTAGGATCTAGTGTCTGTAGGTCCCCAATGTCTTTGTTTATGAGTTCCATGATGATCCTCTCCATAGCCTTGCAGACTAGGCTAGTCAGGCTTATGGGCGATAGTTTCCAGGGTCAGCAGAGGCGCCACCTTTGTGGAGTGGGACCAGTGTTGCTGTACGCCATTCTTTGAGCACATATCCTGTAGTGGGGCTGAGATTGTACAGCAGTTTTACTTGAGGGATTAGTTCTTCTTGGAGTTCATGTATGACGCAACCCGGGACGCCATCTGGTCCCATGGAAGCAGTGTTTTTTGCTTTGGAGAGGGCGGCCTTCACCTGAGCATCAGAGATGTTTGGGAGGCTGCACTCTGCCGGGATAGATACTTGCTCTTTTGTGGGGGAGGTGGTGGAGAAGTTTGCACTGAACCTGTCTGCCAGGATATTGGCGATGTCTGTGGGTTCAGTGTATTTTTTGTCATTTAGAATCAACACAGAACCAGTCTGGGTGTTGCATCCCAGGTTCCTAACATAACTGAAAAAAGCCTTATGATTGTCTTTAGTGTCCTGTGCAATTTTTCTCTCAAAGCTGGCCTTGAAGGATTTTATGAGGGATTGTAATTTTTGCTAGTACTGATCAGAGATGCCTTCCCTTTTAGGGATTTTGCTCTATCATGTAGTAGCTTCCTCCTTCTGTTGTACAGTTTATTTATGGCTGGGGTCCACCAGACTGGACACCTGCCTTTGGATGATTGGGTCTTGATTTTGTTTGGGATAGCATGATCCATGCGTTCCTGGAGATGTCCATTAAATCCGTTTATATAGGATTCTGCAGTTTGGGCCGTAGTTTCCACTGGCCCTGGGGCCTTGAAGGATTCCACTTCAGTTTTGAGAAGTGTGAAGTTCGCTTTTGAGAAATTTTTCACTGTGGTTTTCTGGGCTGGGGGTGGGGTTGGGATGTGGGTATCCAGTGAAATTAATTTATGGTCTGATCTTACCAATGAGGGATATACTTCTGGTATGGAGCATATAGTCCCCATGTTGGTAATGATCAGGTCTAGTATGTTTTCCCCTCTTGTGGGAGTGGTGACTAGTTTTTCCATGGCATTTGAGTTTATAAATTCCAGGAACCTTTGGGCTAAGGTGCTGGGGCTTGAGTAATGTACCCAGTCTATGTTTGGGTAGTTGAAGTCTCCCAATATGATGGTGTTCGGAGAGATCTTCATATTCTCCAATGTTTTCAGGAAAGCCGAGTGGGATTCCTGACTTTGAGAGGGTGGTCTGTAGGATGCTATAAACTGAAAAGCAGTCTTGCCCACTGTCAGTTGCACATAGATGGTTTCTGATACTTTATGCAATGCCACTAACCTGGAGGTGTGGATATCCTTGATAAATATGGAAACTCCCCCTCCTTTTGTGGTTTAGGCCAGGTTTTGGGGCCGAAAAGCATGATATTAGGTATAACCTGGTAGTGCTGGGGTGCTCTCTGGAGCCTTGAACCAGGTTTCTGTCACTGCACAGATATCGATGTTCTCCATACTGAGGAGAGCTTTGAGTGCATGCATCTTGAGGTTAAGACTTCTGGCATTTAGCAGCATTACCCTTAGTTTCTTGTTCCTTGTGCTGTCTATGGAGGTGGGTTTGACTTTTGAGCCTTGCCTAAAAAAGGCACTATGGGAGTGGCAAGAGCCTTTGCAAATATCCGAAAGCCCAGGGGTGACAGGTGCAAGCCGTCCCTAGCAAAGCAACATGGTTTGTCGAGCATATCATCCCAGGCTGACAGACACTGGATCCCCTTTGAATGACACCAAAATTTTAGCCAATTGTTAAAATCAATCATTTTGTCTTTATACTGTGGCATCATTCTAGGTGAGGGTAAGATGCTGCTCAAGGTCAGGGTCATACCGGCCTGAGCTACATTATCAGAGAGCTCCTCTATGTCTCTTTTCATGTAGTCGAGGGAGGTACATCTCAGGTCATTCATGCCAGCATGTTCAATGACTGAGTCATATTTGTATTTGCTTTGGAGTGACCTGAGTGCTTGCATTATGTGGCAGATCCTAGCGCCCAACAGGCAGCTCACTGTGACCTTCTCTTTATTCAGCCTGGTGAGCGGGATGTCAGTGTGTCTGACAATAGAGTCACCTATTACAAGAATATGAGGTGTGTTATTCAGCCTTAAGGGCTGTGACTGCTTGGCACACTGACTTTGTGTGCTATGTGTTGTATGTGTTTTGTTTTGGGGTAGCATTTGCTTGGGTGTCTGCTTTGGAGGTCTCTGTTGCTTAGGTAGATTTTTATTTAGAGCCTCCGAGTATGTTTTTGTGTTTTTATGTGTTTTTATGTGTTTTATGGGTTTTATTCAACCAGATAATGGTAATCATTATGTTTTCAAAGTTAAAGCTAATTGTGACACTAAAAACTTAGTTTATCTAGCACAGTGTGTGATTTGATCAAAATTTGATATAGGAAAAACTAATAGGCAACTTAAGGAATGAATTAGAGACCATTATTATTGTGCTAATAAGGGCCATAAATATAGTGCCCTAGCTAAACATTTTCTAGAGAAAGGCACTAACCATTGGTTCAAGTTTATGGCAGTAGAAGTAATCGATGAAAGTTTTAGGTTGGGTGATATAACTAACGTTACAGAAGGGAAAGAATTAAGATAGATTCTGAAATTATCAGCACAAAGAGGTGCAGGCTTGAATGAATCAGTACCTCTTAAGCCAGTTTTGAAAGAAGGAAAGCTTTTTAAATAGGTATCTTGCTATGTGTGCCTTTATGCCAATAGCCTTTTATGGTTGCTGTCTTAAAAGAAAGCTGTGCCTTTAATTTTTTATGGCTATTGTATTTGCATGTTTTTTATTGGTAGATATTTATTTGATTGTATTTTAAATATCTGAGAAGTTGCTGGTTCAGTGCAGTTCCAAACTGTTTATAAAAATAAAAAATCATTGAAAAGACAGCTCTGTTTCCCTAATACAAGTAAGCTAAGGCAA
The DNA here is from genome assembly GCF_019279795.1 of Protopterus annectens. Classification (NCBI taxonomy): domain Eukaryota; kingdom Metazoa; phylum Chordata; order Ceratodontiformes; family Protopteridae; genus Protopterus; species Protopterus annectens. Next base: position 634,847,818 of record NC_056729.1, on the reverse strand, counting down.
TCTCGTATTAGAACTAGTTTTGGCACCTCTATCTGTGGCAAATGCACTTTTTGTAAATACATTGATGTATCTAATACATTTATTCAACCAGATAATGGTAATCATTATGTTTTCAAAGTTAAAGCTAATTGTGACACTAAAAACTTAGTTTATCTAGCACAGTGTGTGATTTGATCAAAATTCGATATAGGAAAAACTAATAGGATACTTAAGGAATGAATTAGAGACCATTATTATTGTGCTAATAAGGGCCATAAATATAGTGCCCTAGCTAAACACATTCTACAGAAAGGCGCTAATCATTGGTTCAAGTTTATGGCAGTAGAAGTAATCGATGAAAGTTTTAGGTTGGGTGATATAACTAACATCACAGAAGCTAAAGAATTAAGATGGATTCTCAAATTATCAGCACAAAGAGGTGTAGGCTTGAATGAATCAGTACCTCTTAAGCCAGTTTTGAAAGAAGGAAAGCTTTTTAAATAGGTATCTTGCTATGTGTGCCTTTATGCCAATAGCCTTTTATGGTTGCTGCCTTAAAAGAAAGCTGTGCCTTTAAAATTTTTATGGCTATTGTATTTGCATGTTTTTTATAGGTAGATATTTATTTGATTGTATTTTAAATATCTGAGAAGTTGCTGTTTTTTTGTATGGTCTGAAGAAGCAATTTAATCACAAAGGTGCTCACCTGTGTTCAAATAAAAGTCTGGATTTTATACTGCTCTTTGCCATTTGCCTTTTATTGGTTTGCTGTGGTGCTGTGTTCTACATTTTTGTTCATTTTACATGTTATGTTGATTTTAGCAATGTTATGTTTAAAGGCATTGTTGTTACTTGTAATATGTCACATTAGTATTCATCAGACACAGTGTTATACAGGCATTTTCAATGCACTGGAATGCATGTTGCTTATGTTGACATATGCTGTTCACAGAATTAAATGCATAAGTGGGATCAAACATGAATATTATCATGTGCATATCAATGTCTTTTAGGTGGCCAACTATCCTAGGGATGACAACTTCTCCCCCAGTAAAATGACATCCTAATGGATGCTCTTTGCTAACATGGAAAGAGACTCCTAGGTCATTCAGGTTACACTATTTGGAGAAATTAAATCTGAATGGACCTCACCAACAGAATCAATGCAGTTGGAGGCCACAACCGATCTTATGAGGCCTGTTAACAATGCTGCTTGGGCATGATCATTCTTGCAGCCAACAGAGTGACATTTTCTGAGAGAATGAGGGATGCCACCATTGGTTGTCCACCACTTATTCCCCCAGATGACATCACAATATTTCTGAACTCACTGTATACAGCAAGAGGGGAGTGATGCATCCCTGGTGGCTGGATTGAGGCTGGTGTTCCAGGACAAACATTTATGTCTTTATTTCCATTACAGAAATTTGTATTGAGACAATCACTGTATATTGCTGTAGCATACATATTCATGTATTTCTGTTTTTCATTTACAGCAGCAGAGAGCAGAGTTGAGACATGAACACACATCTACATGGGTGAGGATGATGAATGTAAGTAATTACATGTATTGGTACAACTGAGTTACAGGCAGACCCATACAAACATTTGTAATGCTGTTTGTATTAATATTACAGGTCCATCTACTTTGGGGCTAAAACAGGGATCAGCAGGTGAGTGCCTCTGTACTATTATGATGAACAATACTTTGTTAGAGCCTGAACCTCATTTCATGGCACTGCTGTTTACTGTTATATTTTTGTTTATCAACCATTTTATGCTAAAGGTACATCCAGTGGAGGGACAAGCTGCGGATTTTCAAGTGCGGACAGACCAAGTATGTTACCACAAAATTGTCATAACTTTCAACAATGTATAGCACATGTCATACCTGATATTTCTGTCAATATTTGTCAATACAGGCCAAGCTGGTGTATAGTTGCAATGTCTATCGCGTGAATATCTGCAGCCGATATTACTGTGTCGTATATGTGATGCTGTCAGTTTTCATTTTGCTAAGTACATGACTGTGCTGTCTTTGTCTTTACTTTCCCACTGCAGAATCCACAGTATAACCCACAACCTCTACACAGCATGAGTCTGTCAGTGGTATGCTATTATGTATGTTTCATACCTGTCTTTGCTGTTAATCCTCCATCCAATACACAAAGGATGAAACTCCACAGATACAACTAATTTTAGACCAATAGCCATACACTCACCACTCTCCAAAATTCTAATGTATACACAATCAAGTCTTACACTACCTTCTGCAAGAAAATCTACTCACACCTACCCAGCATGGCTTTCATCCCATGCACAGCACTACAACAGCTCTCTTGTCTTTCCTAAACTCTGTATCACTAGCTAGAGACAGTAACAAACTTATTTCCTGTCTCTTCATTGGCCTCTCTATAGCCTTTGATACAGTCTCTCATAAACTTCTTCTGCTAAAACTAGCAAACTTACACTTCTCTCCATCCACCATATCTTGGTTTAACAGCTATCTCTCTGATAGACTCCAATCAGTCAAATGGCTCTCAACTTTCTCCCCTCTTCTTCCTGTTAAAACGGGTGTTCCACAAGGCTCCATCCTTGGGCCACTTCTTTTTAACATATTTACCAACCTTCTCTACTCTTCCTGTCCTGGATCCTCACTGATACAATATGCAGATGATTCTACACATCACTATTACTGAATCACCAACTCAACTAAAATCAGACACACAATCTTCTTTTAACTCTGTAGAAAACTGGCTAGCTGAAAACCAACGTATCATAAATCCAAAGAAAATCAAATTACTACTCTTTCTCCCTAAAAACCTTAACCACATAAAGTCTTTCTTCTCCATACTGTCACAAAATAATACTCAAATACAGGAGGACACCAGTACAAAACTCTTAGGTGTTACTATTGATGATAGACTAACCTTTGATTTACACGTCAATAATTGTATCCGAGAAACACATCTCAAGCTAGGTCTCCTCTATAGAAGCAAACAATATCTTACCAGAACAACACAACTAACCCTTTCAAATGCCTACCTCTTTCCCACTTTACTTTATAGCTCCCAATTTCCCAGCCTCAACACTGGACTACTAAGCAAGTTAGAAACAACTTATAACAGGACTGCCAGATTTGCTGCCCAAAATTCTTACAAGTCCCATCACTGTCTCTCACAAAAATAACTAAATTGGCTAGAATTACCTTACCTGATTCGGTATAATCAGTTTCAGATTATTCCTTCCATTCTCTACAAGCCCTCTTTCTGTCCAGCTATCTCATCTCTAATCTCTCATTACCTATCAACTAGGTTACTCCGCAGTTCTGAACAAGGCCTACTAAAAATCTACAAACCAAGGACCAAAATGGGTCACCTAGTCTGTAGCTTTAACCCTTCTAAGACCTGGAATAGCCTACCACTAGATATAAGATCCCTTGAACCTCCCAATCAATTCAAAACCGCTACAAAAAATACCTTCATGAAAAATGGACTTGCAAATATAATTATCCCCGTAAACACTCCCCTATATCCTTCTACTTCTCTTCTTTCTTCCTTCCCTTCAGTAAACAAGACTTACTACTTTATCTTCTCCTCTTGGTACATCACTGTACAAATATAACTAGTAAAATATTCAGCTATGTAACTATTGCACTATTATGTATATAATATGTAATTATGAAAGTATCCCTCTGATGAATGTATTTCTATGTATTTCACTTGCCACAGTTTAATGTATGACACTGTAATGCAATAATGTGTGGTACTGATGAATGTAATGTGTGGGACTGTAATGCAGTAATCTGTAGTACTGATGAATATATTTCTATATGTATTCAATATGTAAAATTTCTATTTTCTGTTGGAGCTTTTCTCCTTGGGCCTCTGCTGAAAATGGGCATTTGTAGCCCAGTCGGACAAACCCGGTCAAAAAATATAAAATAAATAAGTAAATAAGTAAATAAATAAATAAATACATAACATAAAATAAATAATACTATGTCCTTCTTACCATTCCTAGATCAGTCTGTATCAATGTCCTCAAGCACACATATGAGTGGTATGTGTATGTCACAAATTCTTTATGTTTTAACAGTGACCGCCTAGTTAATGGTGCAAATTATGTGATCAATAATGCTGCTTTTTTCCCTGCACTAGTTGAAGTCCAATTCTGTTCAACACCACCATCTTCACATGAATTTTTGTCATTTTTTTTTTGTATACGTGACATATGTAATGTATGTTGGTCATGTAAATAGATTATATGCTTATTTTATGTACATTCCATGAAGCATACATGCAGTAGACTGCAAGAGAAGCCATTATTATTTGTAATGTTTCAGTGAGATATATATATATATATATATATATATATATATATATATATATATATATATATATAGATATATATATATGTGCCATATGTCTTTGATGATATCCATGTCAGGTATGCACATTGTCCTGATCTGTGTCTTTGTATCGTGTAGCACATCAACGATCTGTATCATCCAGCAGCTCATCCAGCATCCTAATGTTGTTCATGATGTGGCTCAGCATGCTATCATGGGTTCTGTCACAGAGGACCTTGAGTTGTTGAAGAGTCTATCCATGAGGTTGACAGTGATATTGCAGCAGATGTAGCCTCAGATGTGGAGATCCACTTGTCTAGGCTTTCAGAGGATGCTGCCACAGTGGATGCTGGACAGAGTGTGACATCCCCACTCTGGGCCAGTAATCCAAGAGCCTGAATCCTTACCACTGATACTGGAGATGGACATTCACTTGGAATACAAATGGATGCACTCAGTATTTCCAGATGCAGACCTCTCTGCATGAAGCACAATTTCCCTTAAGAGCACACAGGGAACACAGCCCAGGTTATGGATTTCTATATATCTGTCTCCCTCCAGGACCCCAATATGGCTCACTACTAGCAGTGTGGTAGGATTAAGTCTTCAGCAGAGTGTCTAAGACAAGTCCTCCAGCCCCTTCTCTGTGAAACCAATCCTTCGTCTGTCAGTGGTATGCTATTATGTATGTTTCATACCTGTCCTTGCTGTTAATCCTCCGTTAACAATAAGTCCTTCTTACCATTCCTAGGTCAGAAAAAGATAGTGTTGCCCTGTATGGCAGTGGCTGCTTTGGATCCCATCAGGAAAGTGCATTATTTGTCTTCTTTTCCATCAGAACCTTCAGGAAAATCAGCTACAGAGGAAGGAAATGAAGTTAGATTAAGCTACAATGCAGTGGAACTGTTAGAAATTGGATCTAAAATCTCACAGTGCTTCTTGTTTGATCAGCTGTTTACAGAAAGGCCTGTAAGGCCTAACATACTACAGGAAATCCTACAGCTGGGTATTTTACTGAATCATGTACAGGAATGTAAACACCTAGCTAATCATATGATAATGGCTCCTAGTGGACACTTAAAAAGGAAAAGATGCAGCAGATTGAGAAAAACAAAAGGCACCAGAGCAGGAATTTCAGCCAGATTAAAATGTAACCCTCACAAGCATGCACTGCCTTCCATTCTGCTGTCAAATGTACGCTCACTTGAAAGCAAGATGGATTATTTAAGACTGGGACGCTCTTCACAAAACAAAGTGAGAAACCGCAATCTATTTGTGTTTACTGAAGCATGGCTTAATCCTAATATCAGTGAAAGCTTAGTAAATGTAGACAGCATGACATTATTCAGAGCAGACAGAATTCAATCACTCTGTGGCAAGTCTGAAAGAGTGGGAATGTGTATATATGTAAATAACAGCTGGTGTAGTAACTGTGAAGTGATTAACTCTTTCTGCTCAGAGGACATTGAATTGCTGTCCTTAAAATCCAGACCTTTCCACTTGCCTGGAGAGTTCAATGGAGTATGTTTTATGGCAGTCTACAGTCCACTCAATGCAAACAGCAAGGAAGCACTGTCTACTCTCTATCAGTCTATAAGTGATGTCCAAAACAACAACCCAGAGTTTGCAATAGTAATTGCAGGGGACTTTAACCAGGCCAACTTAAAGTCAGTATTACCCCATTACCACCAACATGTGGACTTTGCCATGTGATCAGCAAATCCACTGGATAAGGTATAGACCAATATTAAGCAAGCATATAAAGCAGCACCTTATCCACATCTAGGTAGCTCTGACCGCCTAGCCATCATACTGGTGCCTACATATTAATCTATACTGAAAACCAGCAAACCAACTAGAAAACAAATAAGGCTATGGCCTGAGGGAGCAGTCTCATCTCTGCAAGACTGCTTCGAGTGCACGGACTGGTCAATGTTCAAAGAGGCAGCCATGATAGACAATCACATTGACCTAGATACATACACAGAGTCAGTAACTGACTACAGCTCAGAACATGTGGATGATGTAACAACCACCAAGTGCATCACCATACAAGAAAACCAAAAGCCATGGCTAATCAGTGAGGTGTAAAGCTCATAAAAGCTAGGAATGCAGCATTCAGATTAAATGACATGGATGCTGTAAGGGTTGCCAGAGCCAAACTGAACAAAGGTATTAAGGATGCGAAGAGAGACTATGGCAAGAAAATCCCAAGGCACTTTAGCGACCAAAGAGATACCAGATGACTATGGAAGGGCATACAAACCATCACTGACTACAAACCTGCGTCAGCCTCATGCAATGATAGCACTGAATTTTTGAACCAACTGAACATCTTTTTCAGCAGGTTTGATGCAGATAACAAAACAGTGGCAAATAAACTATCTGCTGACAACGATGAAGCAATGTTTAACCTGAACACAATTGATGTAATCAGAACCTTGAAATGGGTCAACCTGAGGAAAGCAGCTGACCCAGATAACATTATGGGTAGGGTACTATGGGAGTGTGTGAAATATCTGGCACCAGTACTCATGGACATCTTCAATACATCTTTACAACTAGCCAGTGTACCAAAATGCTACAAGAAGATTACCATCATTTCCTCACCCAAGAAACCACAACCAACAACTTTTAATGACTACTGACAAGTGGCTTTAACCTCAACAGTGATGAAATGCTTTGAGAGGCTGGTAAAAAATCACATAGCCTCAAGCATACCAGTAGCTCTGGGCACATTGCAGTTTGCATACAGGACAAACAGTGGTAAAGCAGTTGTCATGTCCCTAGCAGTCCATGAAACTTTGTCCCACTTGGAAGGCAAGAACTGCTACTCAAGACTACTATTCATAGACTTCAGATCTGCCTTCAGTACTGTCATCCCTTAGAATCTGATAATAAAACTACAGCAGTTCGGCATCAACTGACAGTTAAGTAATTGGATTCTGAGCTTCCTCACAGAAAGGCCTCAAAGGGTTTGTGTGGGTGGCAACAGTTCTAAAAGCATAACCCTGAATGCAGGACTACCACAGGAGTGTTCTTAAGTTCTCTCCTATTCACCTGGCTGACACATGACTGCATGGCCAGACATAAGTCCAATAAAATCATCAAATTCATGGATGACACCACAGTCATAGGTCTGGTCAGAGACACAGAGGTGATGGCTTACAAGAATGAGACTGAACAGCTGTTGGGTTGGTGAGACAAAAACAAATTAGTGCTGAATGTCAGCAAGACTAAGGAACTGATTGTGGATTTCATAAGGTCTCAAGAGCCACACCAACCTCTAGAGATGAAAGGAATGACAGTGGAAAGGTTCAAAAATACTAAGTTTCTGGGAGTACATATCACTGAGGACCTGTCCTGGTCAGTCCATGTATCTTACAAAGTCAAAAAAGCTCAGCAACAATTGCACTTCCTAAGGAAACTGATTAAAGATCATCCTCCAAACTTTTTACAGGAGTACCATTGAAAGAGTCCTTATGAGTAACATCACTGTCTGGTATGAGGGCTGCAATACCTCTGATCACAAGGCTCTTAGGTCAGTTGTAATTGCAGCAGAGAAAATCATTGGTTCACTAAACAACAAATAAAAAATAAAAAAACACAGAGAAAGTGAAAAACACCAACTGCAGAAGCATAAAATCCAAAATTAAACAATTATAGATTTTATACTTCTGCAGTTAGTGTTTTTTTTTTGCTTTCTCTGTGTTTTTTTTTTTAAATCATTGGTTCTCCTCTTGCACCTCTGGAAGACCTACATGCATCATGCAAAGATATCCAATGATCCTTCTCATCCTGCAAATGGTATGTTTTCCTGCCTCTTGTCGGGTAGGAGATATAGAAGTATGGACTGTATGACTTATAGACTTAACAACAGTGTCTTTCCTCTCTCCATCAGACTACTGAACTCTTGTAAAAAAAGAGCCAGGTGACTGTCAATGCATACTTCCCCCCTACCACATAGTTATGCTATTTATCTGACTGTACAGATTCTTAGGGTCCCTATTATTTTAGCAAACACAATGAATTGCAAATGCTGTTTAGTCAAACATCGTTATGTGAAATGGCAAACTACTGAAAGCATGGAACAGCAATTTTTTCCCTAGGGAAAAGAATCACTGGGCCGTTTTTGGGACTTTGCCATTTCCTCCACTCTGAGTTGGTATATTTAAGTAGGGGTGTGTGTGTGTGGGGGGGTGAAGCCCCCAAATTTATTTTGTGCTTTGATTTTTTTTTTTTTTACGGATCAGTGATTTTTTTCCCTGGGAAATATAAATGGCTGATCCGTGTGCTTGACATTTTGTGTTTTCAGGGATTGTTGGCTGATTATATAGCATTTGCAGTTCAGTGTGTTCGCTTATATAATATAGATACGATTCTTACATATCCAGGCATTGTTGCACTATTACTATTAAGTTTTTTCATGTGCAATAACTTACTGATGTGCATATTTAATGTTGGTTTACACCTTACCTTACCGTAGGACTCTATGAAGTGCAATATTAATCTCACCGTGCAATATTCATGCTGACTATTCCATATGCTGCTTAGTTCTTATGTTATAGTAAGATCATGCACATGTTGTTACTCAATTCTAGTCATATGTTTATTTATTATTTTATTTTATTTTACATTTGTTTACCAAGATAATCTGACTGGACACATGTCTTTTTTCAGTGGAGGCCCAGGGAGAAAATCTCCACATATAACAAACAGAGATTGCAAAATACTGAGTATACAGAAAAATAATAACATGGAGATCAAAATTATTACAAGATAATTTTAGACAATATGTAGGTAATCTCCATAAATTTTACAGATTAGTATAATAGACATTGCAGTGTTATAAAGACAGACATTCCCTTTTTCAAGTGAAAATTTCATAACTACAAATCTTAGACATTCCATTTTTCAAGAGAACATTCCATATAGATTATATTGTGTATTAAGGAGAATTGCCATTACCAGAATATATGTAAAGTGTGTCTGGTCATTATATTATTATTTTATTCTATTTTCACTTTCATTTTATTTTATTATTATCATTATTATTACTATTATTATTATTATTAGCCGCTGTGGTGCAGTGGTAGCGTTGCCGCCTCACAGCAAGAGGTTCTCTCATTCGATTCTCGGCTGGAGCGCCTTCTGTGTGTTGTCTGCATGTCCTCCCCGTGGTCAAGTGGCATTCAAAAGATATGCGTGAATGGGCGTGCCTTCATTGAAGGTTGGGCATCAAGCTGGTACCTTGGCACCATAAAAATCTACTGCCAATCATTAGCGGACCGAAGTTCCACTGCGGCGACCCCTTACCGAGAAAAAGCTGAAAGAAGCACATTATTATTATTATTCTCTGTATGCATGTTTTTGCACTGGGAATGAAGCATTGCAATTTCATTCAGCTACACTGTGGTGTAGTTCTGAATGACTATAAAGTTTTCTTTGACTTTGACTTTGACGTGCCTGGTCCCAGCAGCTGACACACACTCTTTGAGATTTGATTTTCACACATACTCACCTGGGAAAGTCTGATACAGATTCACCTGCTTTGCCCCCTTCTCCCAGACTATAAGGTAGTTATCACTCCCACCAGACACTACAAAGCCAGATATTTTGCAGCTGTTACAAGGGTATCCAGTTATACTGGGTGAAATTAATATTAATACAAATGGTAATGCTGACCAAACAGCCAGGCTTCAGGAGAGGCCACAGTGTCATCAATAGATATCAATAGATATAACATATTCTCTAAAGAACTAGCCACAATGAAACGTTTAAATATATTTAATCACAAATAAGAAAAGAACATGATGATAGGATGAGAGGATCATAGGATCATAGGAAGTCACTAGGCTATTAGCCCTAATGCCCTTACAAGCATAGCCAAGAATTTAGCCCATGTTCCTACAAGTCAGCACCTGATGCCACTGTCCAGCAGGGACACAGGTGGAATCCCAGGCATGTATTTTCTGTTCCCTATCCAATCCAGTTATCCAGGTTGCACTTAAAAAGGGTTAATGAGGTACTCCCCTTGATGTGGAGAAGGGGTCTATTCCACAAAAGGAGGAGTCTCTGGGACAAATATCTGTCCCGTCAACAAGTCCTATTGATGTCACAGATCAGGTTGAGGTTGTGCATGCAGGTTATTCGAGTGGAGCATGACTTGTGGATATGCAGCAGTCCCATCAAGTCAGGGTCTGAGACTGCTTTGTATGCCAGACAGAGGTCACTTTTGAGGAGTCTGTAGGAGACTGAGTAGAGGGACAGGGCCTTTAGCCATCTATGTAGGGTAGCTGTTTGAGGCCCTGGATTCTCCTGGTGAGGAACCTCTGTGGTCTCTCCAGCTGTTGCATGTGCTTTGTAAGGTACATGCTGAGAGGGGTATTGAACTCAAAAATGGGTCTTATAAGGGAATAATACAAGGTTGTTATGACGACCTTGTCACTGGATGAGATACCCTTACTAATGCAGTGGGCCATTTAGAAAGCTTTCTGTAGAATGGAGGCAATATGGTGGTCAAAAGTCAGTTTACTACCAACTGGGATGCCCACGTCCCTCACAACTGATTGTGTGCTTAGGGCCTTATTATTAATGTGATAATTTATGGGGACGTCACTCTCCCCAAAGGGGATGATGATGCATATTTTGGCATTTAGTTTGTGGCCATGTTTCTGGCATCAGTCATTTGTTTGGGTGAGACCCTCTAGGAGGATGTCCACATCACTAGCGGGACTTGATGACAGCACCCAGCTTGCAGTCATCTGCAAACTTGGTCAGCCATAGTACACTGCATTTGGCCTGCTCCTCAGAAAAGTATATCCCAAACAACAGAAGCCCCAAGACTGATCTCAAGGGTACACCCCTCATTACGGATCTACCGCCTGAGGTGGCTTCCCCTATTTTGATTAGGTGGGTTCTATCAGTGAACCAGTTTGCTACCCATCTGGTAACATATGGATTGATGCCTATTTGAGAGAGTTTATCGATTATACCTGAGTAGGGAATAGTTTCAAAGGCTTTGGCTAGATGATGGTAGGTGGCGTGCACTGTCTTTCCCTTGTCCATGGCTTTGGTGACTATCTCAAATAAGTCAACTAAATTTAACAGGCATGACCTCCTCTTGATGAAACCAAACTGTGCAGCATCGAGTGTTGGAGGTTGCCAATGTCCTTGTTAATAAGGTCCACGATAATCCACTCCATGGCTTTGCAGATCAGGCTAGTTAGGCTGATGGGTCAATAATATCCTGGATCGGTGGACGGTCTACCTTTGTGCAAAGGGATGACAGTAGCTGTCTCCACTTGGCTGGGATGAAGCTGATACTCAGGCTTTGGTTGAATAGAGTGCCTAACAGTCCTGCAAGTTCCTGCCTGAGTTCATGTAGAATGCAGCCTGGGATACTATCGGGTTCCATTGAGGCTGCATTTTTTGCCTTTGAGATGGCAGTGATGAATTGCTCCCTAGAGATAAGGGGAGTGGGACAGGTGTTGGGGATGTCCTGATTTACTGCTGGGTGGACAGAAGGGTGAAGTTTTCACTGAACATGCCTGCAAGCAGGTTGGCTATATCTATGGAGTTTGTGTATGTGGTGTCCTTGACCACCAGTTCTGAGCAGCTCTGGGTGCTTCCTTTGAGAATGTGGACATATGTGAAAAAGGCGTTATGATTGTCTTTAGTAGATGTGGCCAGTTTGGACTTGAAGTTTGCTTTGGAGAATTTCATTAGTGCTCTTATTTGCTTGTTCAGGCTAAGGAGAGTTTGCTTCCAATTAGGCACCTTCTCCTTCTTGGTCCTGGATAGCAATTTCTTTCCTTTTATTATAGAGTTTATTTATTGAAGATGTCCACCAGACTGGCTTACTCTTTCTTGAGGAGAATGAATTTGTCCTGTCAGGTATTCCTGATTCCATGCAGGTATATAAATGCTCATATAGTACTTGGTGTAAGTTCGGACATATGTGCTAGTTTCTATGGAGGGGGCTGTGAAGCTGTTTATACCTTCCCTCATGAGGTTGTAATCAGCTTTGGAGAATTTTTTTTTATTTGACCCTAGCTGGAGGGGGGGGGGGGCTAGATTTTGACATGGAAAGTGACTGCTTTGTGGTTGGATCGCACCATGGATTATGACACTGTATGAATGCTGTAGTGGTTACTCATGTTGGTTAATACTAAGCCCAAGATATTTTCATCTGTTGTGGGGTTGTCAACCAACTGCTCCAAGGCATTAGCTTTGACTTAATCAAGGAATCTCTGGGTATTTGTGTTTTGGCATGAGTATTTCTTCCAATCTATGGTTGGATAGTTAAAGTCGCCAAGGATCAGGGTAAAGGATGAGTCAAAGTTGGGGGCCTATAGCTAGCTATGATTTGAATAGGGGTCTTGTCAATTGTTAACTGCACCTGGAGTGTCTCCTGCACATCATACTGTTTGACCAGCCTGGAGGTGTGCATCTCTCTATATATTGCAAATCCATCTCCTTTTGCTTTGCTGTCCGCAGTTTGGGGTCTGACTGTATGATCAGATGAGTAATCTGGTATGACTGGGGTGCTCTCTGCAGCTTTAAACCAGGTTTCTATGACTGCACAAATGCAGCATTTTCCAGGGCTAATAATGCTTGCAATGAGTACAGTTTCAAGTTTAGACTCCTAGCATTTAGCAGCATGACCTTTAATTTAAATTTTCATGAAATTTTCATGTTGGTAGTTTTGACCTCATGGCATTGCCTAAAAAAGGCACTATGGGGGAGGCAAGATCCTATGTCAGGAGCCTGAAGCTCAATGGAGACAGATACAAGCCATCTCTGGCAAAGCATCGTTGTTTGTCAAACATGTCATCGCAGGCTGTTAGGTACTGAATCCCCTTGGAATGCTAAAGTCGATCATTTTCTGTTTGTATTGAGGCACCATTCTGGGTGATGGTAGAATGCTGCTTAAGGCTAGGAACATACCTGCCTGGGACACATATTCAGTGAGCTTGATCATGTCTCCCTCTTCATGTAGTCCAGGGAGGTACATCTCAATTGATTCATGCCAAGATGGAGTATGTCAGAGTCACAACAGTACTTAATGGGAGATGTTCGTGCATGGGTGATATGGCAGATTCTGGCACCTGACAACTAACCATGACTTTCTCCTTATCCAGCCTGGTGAGGGGCACATCTGTGTGTCTAACAATGGAGTCTCCTATGACTAATATGTTGGGTTTATGTTTAGGCCTAAGTGGCTGTGAGACACAGGTGTGTGGAGTATGTGTGGTGTGTGGTGTGGTGGGCAGTGGAGTTTGCATGTGTTTTGCCTCAGAGGTCTCTTTTGTTTGGGTATGTTTTTGTTGAGGACATCCAAATACTAAATATATGTTTACAATAAACACTGAGTTTCAATCACAGGAAATATTACAAATAACACATCTGAACAGATTCACACCGTTATAGAAAAACAATACTTAATCTGACTATATTTTGCTGACTGATCTATAGAGTTATTATTCCCTGATTATTTACTATAGTAAGGCAAGATGAAGTAGTCAGGTTCTAAGAAACAGACTGTTCTGAGACTTCAGTCTCAACTAGTATTAAAATATTATTTTTGCACAGAATGACATCACATATATCTGGCCATCTGACTTCTGGTTCGCATGCTAACCCCCTATTCTCAGAAACTGCCAGTAGTTAGCATCTACATGTCAATAATACACACATAAAAGCTTTGATCATTTCTGATGCAGCTTCTGGAAGTCCTAAAACAATTACAAACTTTTACTCCTCCTACAGAAACTAACAAACCATGCTTCTTACAAGCTTTGCATCTCTGGCTTCATTCAAACCTGTGCAATAACATCTTTATGGCCTAGGCTCAGAAACTTAATTTCTTACTATTTTTATATTCAGGTGGATTGAGATTATCCTCTTCTCTTCCGGTATCCTCTGTTACAATGTATTCATTACAACAGTTACAATACATATATTTAATCAGTTACTACATGCATGTATACTTCTTTTCTGTCAGCAGGACCCATTGTTGGTACATTTTTAACACAATCAGCTTTACAACTACATTTTCAGCACAAGCACCTGTACAAATCAGCTTGATATACAAATGACATATAATTCACTGCAAAACTCAAGCTAGCTGTACTGGTATATATTACACATCCAGTGCTCTACTTCTCCTGGCATAGCTGGCAGTACCTCATATCATCACATTGCTCCTCCATTTGAAGACTGAAGCTAATTTTTAAAATGCCCCATAAGAAACATTGCTTGAAAGGAATGGTTCTGCTTGAGAATACATTAACCCATACCCTGTCTTTAGAACCCATTTGCATTGGCATTGCTAACCCCACTACAGTGCTGCACTGTCATATATGCCTGCAATCCTAGGTTCAACCTTAGTAACCTGTTATTTTACTGGCTGGCTCGATGTAGCCATGTTAAGGGGTTGTGGTCTATAACTACAGTGAATTCCCCTCCATACAGATAGTGTTGAAGTTTCTGCAGCGCCCATAGTAAGACTAAACAGTCTTTTTCTACAGCTGCATAACATTCCTCCCTAGGTTGGAGTTTATAGCTGAGATATACCACTGGGTGCTTTTCTCTCTCTGAGCAAACTTGGCTGAGTACAACCCCCATCCCATGGTTTGAAGCATCAACCTGCACAAAAACTTATTTGCTGTAATCTGAACTGGCGAACACAGGGGGTCCTCCCTAAGCCCCTTTAAGCTTTGGAATGCCTGCATGTAGGCCGGGGTCAAAACTACCTCATCTGGCCTGTTTTCCTTGTCAGGTCTGCAAGGGGAGCAGCTATTTACTATAATTTGGGAACACATGTTCTATAGTACCCCTCTGTCCCCAGGAATGCCCTCACCTGTTTTTTGGTAACAGGGGTAAGCCACTCCTGAATGCTTTTGACTTTGGCAGGTTCTGGCCTGATCTTACCACTCCCCACTCTATGTCCTAGGTAGGAGACCTCTGCCATACCCACCTGACAATTACTGGGCTTAATGGTCAACCCTGCTCTTGCAGTCTTCCCTGGACCTCCATGACATGCTGAAGGTGTTCATGCCAGGAATGGCTGTAAATGGCAATATCATCCAGGTAAGGTATAATATCTTGCTCCTGCTAGGATATGATCTAACAATCTCTTGAAGGTCATTGTGAGATTTTTCATCCCAAAAGGCATCTTTGTGAACTTGTATAATTCAAAAGGAGTTACAAAAGTTGACCTCTCTGTAGTGGTGGGAGTCAAGGGCACCTGCCAGTAGCTATTGATCAAATCAGTAGTGGTCAGATACTTAGTCTCACCCAGCTGCTCTAAGGCTTCATCTGTCCTAAGCATGGGGTAAGCATCTGACTCTGTGTGACTGTTTAGTTTCCTGTAGTACACACAGAACTCGGTGCTGCCATCTTTCTTTGGTACCACACCACTGGGGAGGCCCAGGGACTGCTGGACTCCTGGATTAACCCCAGTTTCAACATTTCCTATATCTCCTCCCTCAGAATCTGTCTGACTCTCTCAGGCACCCTGCAAGGGGAATGTTTAATAGGCCATTGGGGTACTCTTTCCACATGGTGATGCACCAGGTGGGTGCAACCAGGTTTCCCAGTGAATATGCCCCCAAACTTCTGTAACACTGCTTGGATTTCTCAAACCTGGGCAGGGGATAGCCACTGGGACATTGTTACCTTTTCCACTGAGATGTCAGTCTGAGCCTCACTGCAAAGACTCAGCATCAAGGCCTCCCTATCATGGTAAGGCTTCCCTTAAATCCATGTGCAGCACTGGGTATCCCCTTCTTGTGCAGTGATGCCCTGCTTGCTAAGTATAGATCCCCTTTTCTCCCCAGCTTATCTTCAGAGTTACACTCTCGGTCTGCAAACCAGATTATCATGTCCTCAGGCAGGGTGTTCAGGGCTTGTTCCCTCACCAAAAGGTCTGGCAGTCTTTTAAAAGTTGTGACCTGACACCCACTCACGTATCTATAAAAATAAGTACTTCACTCACCAATATAATCACATACACATTCATCTGCCTTGCATTTATGCTCAAAATTTTTTTTTTTGCAAGTTTCAGTTGTTAACTTAAAACATTCCAATAGACATTGTTTATCTTTATCATAGTTTAAATGATCAGTATCAGACAATTTAGAACAGCAGTAGCAGCTTTATCATGGAGTACGTGGGTCAGGAACTGTACCCAGAGCCCTTAGTTAATATTACACTGTTTACATACTCACATAATGAACACAACTATCATAATTATCACCCTCTGTAAACTGTGGAAGAAATTTACTGACCTGCATTGCTTCTGGGTTTCTGTTATTCCATTCTCAATTACCTCCATGACCCTGATGAAGAGTCAGTATCTCCATCTCATGTTGGCACTGTTTCTTCTTGTTTTTTTCAGCCTTCAAGCACCTTAGTCTCTCTGATGAGTCGTATTCCAAATGTTTGGCTTCTAGTTCAAGTCTCTTTAATTCTAGATGGGTTATTAAGTCTTCTGAGGAAAAGGTGAACTGTCCTGTTTCTGAAGGCTGCAAATCCCCATCGTCAGACTGGTTGTCTTCCTGGTTGCTGGTCTGTGCTGCAGCTGTGATTAAGGCTGAACTAATTTCTTCTTTAGTGAAGTTTATTTATTTATTTATTTATGGACATTTGTTAACCGGATTGGTCCAGATGGGCTTGTGGCCCATTTTCAGTGGAGACTCAAGAAGAAAATCTCCAAAAAAAACCACAAACATTTTACAGAGAATCAAACATTTGAGTCAGAAATATGGTCAAAATCATTTATACAAGAATGTTAGAGAGACAGAGCAGAAATGCAAACACATGATATATACATATCAATATTTTTACAGACTTCTTCTTCTTCTGGCTTTTCCCAGTTAGGGGTCGCTACAGCAGACCACCTGTCTGCTCATGATTGGCAGTGGAGTTTTACAGTGTTGAGTTGCACGCACTCACATCTAGGGCCAGTTTTGATTATCCAATCCACCTACAGCATGTCTTTTGGAGGAAACTGGAGCACCAGGAGGAAACCTATGTGACCACAGGGAAGACATGCAGACTCCACACAGAAGGCACCCCAGCCAAGGATCGAACTGGAGAACCTCTTGCTATGAGGCGGCAATGCTAACTGCTGCACCACTGTGGCCGCCCTATCAATATGTTTACAGACTAAACAATATATTTACATATTTACAAAAAGAGTTAAGTTCAACAGTATTGTTTGTAGAGTTTAATACGTATCCACGACAGTGGAGAACATAGCTGTATGTGGTTGTCATACACCACTCCTTTGGATTTGCACACTTTGGCCAACTGATTCTTTGTCAGCTTGCCATAATCCTGTGCTGACATATTTGCCTGCTTTCCCTGACTAAAGTTAATTAACAAGAATAAATTAATAAATAAATAAAACTGTTGTGAAAATGAAACTTTGTATGTTTAACTTGTGGCTGCTGACAGTACACACACCTTCAGTAACAACTGCCAACAGGCTACAAAACTTCAATTAGCATCCACACCACTGCTCACCAATATGTGACATCCCTCCTCTGGGCCAGTAATCAAAGACCCCCAATCCTCACCCCTGATACTTGTGGGATGTTCACTTAGAATAAAAATGGATGCATACTGTATTTTCAGATGCAGCTCTCTGCACCCAGCATAGTTTCCCTTAAGAGCACACAGGGAACGCACTCCAGTCCTGGAGCTGGACTGTCTCTCCACCGGCCCAAATAAGAATCCACACTGACCAATAAGGAGCTCTGTGTCCCTGTTCCAAGTAACTGACAAACACACTCTTTGAGATTTGATACACACACACACACACACACACACACACACACACACACACACACACACACACACACACACACACACACACACACACACGCACACACACAAGGCGTGCACAGATTATCCGCTCTACCACCTCTGCCCATCCTATAAGGTAGATCCACTGCCACCAGCCAGCTACTAACAAGGCTCTTAACAGGGTATCCAATTATAGTGAAATTAATACTAATACCAATGGTAATGTTGACCAATGCAATACAACATTCAGGAGTGGCCACAGTGTCACCAAATACATATAATTACTCTCAAAGGATAAAATATTCTCTAAAAGAGCAAGCACAATGAAAAGTTTAAATATATATGGAATAATAAATAATAAAAGAACATGAAAATACTGAATAGTTATTTACAATAAACACCAGCGTTTCAATCACAGGAAATATTAAAAATAACACAGATGGAAAGATTCACACAGATACAGAAAAACAATACTTAACTAATCTCACTAGATTTTCCTGACTGATCTAAAACATTACTGTTCCTACTTATGCAATAGAGCAATGCAAGTTGATATGGATTAGTAGTCTTTCTTGTCAGGTTTCAAAAGCAGACTGCCCTGAGACTTCTGTGTCATATAGTATTAAAGGAGCATTTCAGTGCTGGATTACAGAATGATATCACATCTGGTCACCTGACTCGTTGGTTCCCGCACTGCCCCCTTTAGTAGAAGCTGAACCAGGATTTTGCACATATGTGTTAACAATACACACACATAGTGCTTTGCTAAGAAGTGTTACAGCATTTGGAAGCTATAAAGACATTTCAGCACTTTCACCCTTCCGGGGTAGCAATTAGTTTACTACTAGGGACAATACAGCAAGATTCCTTCTCCTCCTTTTCGCAGATGTTGCATCTCTAGCTGCATTCAGACCTGTGAGATGCAATCTTTATGGCTTATACCAAGTGATTTAATTTCAAACTATTTCTCCTAAGGTAAGCTGGGTTGAGCTTAACCTCTTCGTTTCCAGCATCCTCTGTTAACATATATACATTTCAACAGTTGCCATAATACGGCATGACATGCATGTATATTTCTTTCCTGTCCAGCAGGATCCACTATTGACACATTTTTAACACTAGCAGCTTTACAACTACATTCCTAATGCAATCATCTGTACACATCAGTTTGATATACAAACAACATATAATTCTTTACAAAACTCCAACTAGCTATGCTGACATATGTTACACATCCACTTCCCTACTCTTTCTGGCATAGCTGGCACTATCTCACATCATCACACACTTGAATATGGGTATACCATATTCTTTGGGTTCATACTGACAGTTTTCTGCTTGTGTAGTGTGTCACAGTTAGTATTTTATGTCCTCATATAGTTACAGGTATGCATATTATTCTTTATTGTATTGTGATTCACTTTGACAAAGCATAGGAACAAAGATGAGCGCATGGCAGACCACTGCTTGAGTCATTCGATGATTATGTCCATGATGAAGACAATGATGGCAATAAGTAAACTGGACCTGCACATGTTTTAACCCTGCTGCAACCTGGAGGAGACATTGCCCAGCACCAGCACAAGTCAATTATTGGGAGCAAATGTGGGAGGTGTTGACCAATGTCTTTCAGACACAGATACAGGACATGATGGAAATTTCTTTACAGCAAATGGCACAGGCTATGCGAGACCCAGTCACCAAAATAGTCTAGGAAATCATTCATTATGTTTATCCTCATAAGGTTGGGCTCTCAGACTGTAAGTATTGCCTGTGTGATCCACTTATGTAATGCCACTACTATGGTGTTTGCCATATAAATGACTTCACTGTCTAGGTACACTTGTGCATGCATAAGATTTTACTGCCATGCTTATGTGATACACAGACAGACAGACATACACTGTAGAGGTTGTGTGACATTTCAAATTATGTTACAATGGCTGCATGACAAGCATTACATGTCCTTACCCCATGATTGGGATGCTACCACATTGACATACTGGTATTGTGTATGAGATGTAGTGGCAAGGTTGGTGGCCATGTTGTTTCATATAAATGTGTCTGCTACATATAGACAGTCCTACTTTCCTGAATGTATGGACCAGAACTGTACCTTTCTTGTATACACTGTGGTAATGCTGATTTATACAGTAACATTACAATACAGTTAGCCAATGTTACATTTCTGCATGTGTTCCTTATTTACATTCGCCTATTTTTGTAAATGGTGTACATATGCACAAAGTTATGTACTTGTGTCTGTACATATTCTAATCAATACAGAAACCCCATTGTACCTTGGGACTGTGAGCAGTCATTGACTTCATGGTAACGTGCTGTAATGCTGTTCACAGTACTGTCCTTTGCTCAGTCATACCCACAGTCAGTGATATCTTACCACAGGCATTTCTTCCACGTTGTTTTACATTGGCACAACAGTATATGTGTATATGTTATACTGAATCTTAACGTGTTTACATATACCTCTTGATATAACATTATTGCACAATACTGTGTGTGCATGATTTATACTTGACATCAGCAGTGCAGTCTGCTCATGTGACATACACTGGTCATTTGCTTCAATGTAGTTTACCTTAACTTCATCACCATCCTATAAATTCCCTTATATAGTGTTGTCCTGCTTTATCATTTACCTACGTAGGTTTGTAGCCATGTGCTCCTTGACATGGACCCAAGTTGTCCACCTCCCTGCTACCTTTGCTGGTATGCCATATATCCTATGTCATATGTTATCCTTTTTTGGACTTCTAGTCCATTTTCATTGGTTTTGTTAGAAAGTTAAATTGTGCCAACCCTGTGGACATTATACCAATGCCGGACATATGCACATAAGTTGCTGGCTATTGCTTGCAATATAACCTTGTTCTTGATAAACGTTACATATTAATCAGTGTAATTTGTTGAACTTCATGTGCACAACCTGATAGTTGTTATATAGCAATAATCATAGATTTCTAAATGTAGATCATTACATGTCATTGGTGTGTGTATGCATATTAACATTGCTATCTTTTAGCTTCCTGTTAGGCCAATGAAGATCATATATATATATGTCTACACCTGTGTGTTGCCTTGAACATGGCATATGTCTGTGACATATGAATTCCATTCCAAGTCTGTGTGGGTTGTGTATACCTGCTTGTGTAGGTAGTAGCAAGTTTACTGCTTTGCTACAGTACTGCTATTTGGAAATGTGCTTGGTTGTTTTCCTTTCACATGCATGATTGGAGATTCTGTTCTGAAATCTCCTACATTTCATTGGCTGCATTTGTTCATCTGAGCTGTTGCTTGGCTTACACTTGCACTGCTGACAGACCACTTGGGTACTGGATTCAATATCCAATGTGTACTGTGATCTCTGTTTATTATCACACTGCAATACACAAATGTCATCAGCAATACACATCCATGTACAAACAGTTTTCAATGTGCCATACAGTAATAGTGCATAGGAATGTCTGCATTTCCCCATGGCTGGTATGCATCTCCACCCTGCTTGTCAACATTCCGTTGAACATATTGTACACTATGCCATCTGTAATCCTTACATTTCCTTACATTTCATTTTCATCCTTTGTATGTCACGTCTTGTGATATTTGTTATATTTATGTACCTAAGGTTTTGTCCTTTTCCTCCTGTTTCCCTTTCTTTAGCTTTCCTTCTATTCTCCAAAAATAATGGGGTCTATTCCCACAAAAAAAAAAAAAAAAAAAATCATTGCCAATGCCCCTTCTGACTGTCCCTCAGATTTTCCTATTCGAACATACTCCTTCACCTATACCACACATCTGCTTTTCTATCTCCCTATTTCCTTAGGTGTGTGAATTACCTGTGTTCCCCACACTTGTTCCACACCTGTTGTTAGCTACTGTTAGCTGTGACAATGTGGCTGTGAGTGCCCTTCATCGTTATTCATTTTTATTAGGAATTTTACAAATTCCATTGAATCCATAACTGCAAGCAAAAGTTTTTTTTTTTTAGTGAATGACTTACGGAGATAGCTGTTTTTGCTTCTAAGGTTACTGGAGAGATTGCTGAAGATATGCATTATTTACAAATGTGCAGCTTACACTGGGATACTATAATTTTTGTTAATATACATTAAGCTTTATGAGACAATTTTCATGAATTACAGAGTGGTTGTGACTGCTAGACAGTGTGCAGATCATACCTTTCAACTGTACCAAATTCCTCGGTATTTACCATTTTTGGGGTTGAAATAATAGGGTGCCACAAATTACTGAGTGGTCCCTTTAAATCTCAATCTTGTATTTTTTTTTTAATTTTTATTTTTTTATGTACATGATAATGTCATCGACCATTGCCAGCATATCCTGGAGTGAGCCGCCATTATTTGAGGCTTTGCCCAGATTCTTCATGCTAAGTTTTTAAGAGGTATGGTGTGTCATGATTTTTCAGTCATAGTCCTACAGTTACACATTACAAATGCATAAAGAAGGGGAAGAATTTCCTTGTGTTTTGCTATAAGAAATAAGTAGCATTTCTGTTTATTCTTATTGTGTCTGAAGTTTATGGTAATGTGCCAAGAATCAAGTTACACAAACAGCTTTGATTATTCAGTGATGACCATTCAGTATTGATAATGTAAGGGGTTCATTAAAGGGGTCAGATTAGACTGCGTCTCCTGATAAGCATCGTGTTTTACAGGTTTTTTGCTTAAAAGTTGGTGACCCTAAATATCTTTCAGAACTTAAATATTACAGTCATGCCAGAAATTCCAGCATAGTATAACTGCCATGCCATACATAATGATCTCAGCATACTTTATAGTTACTTCCTTAAAAGCACCTCACATTATTTGTACTATTTTTTTATACACATAAAATTGTATGTAGTAGCAAGAATTTCACTGGAGATTACCATCATACCTCTTAGCATAAGAAATCTGTACAAAGGCAAAATAATGGGGGATCAAAGGACAAAAATGGGGACAAATATTAAAATATAATTCTTATATGTTTAGACATTTGCAAGAATAAAAGTTGTGCTACCAAAGTGAATTGGAAATAACTAGACAAAAAAGGATCACAGAACTAACATTTCATTTGTAACTTTACAGTTTGCTGCTTTTCTAAATAAATGCTTTATAGCAAAGCAAATTCAGAACTACTGAACCAGCATTTTTTCTTTTTCAGCTAATAGGAGTCTGCGAGTGCACGTATATTCATGTATGTGTGTGTGCGAGTATCTGAGTGCATGTACATCACGTATGTATGTGTGTGTGAGTATGCAAGTGTGCGTACATCCTGCATGTGCATATATGTGAGTATATGTGTGTGCTTTTGTGTGTATGCATATGTGCAAGTCTGTTATAGATGTACCCCAGTAATCACGAAACTCCATGCAAGAATAAGACTATTCTTGCATGGAGAGGTTCCTGTCCATTTAGAATACCAGTGTGCCTTGCATATGCATGAAGGTGTGCTGCTGTTTAATCTAAACGGACACGAACCATGAACAAGTGCATGAGCATGACCCCCTTCACTCAGAAAGTGCTATACAGTACTTTGGGACACAGACGAGTGTCAATGTATATAATATTAGAGCCTGGCTCTAATATTATATACTAAACCAGTGTCCGCAGACACTGAAATGTAAGTAGCTAACATTTCAGTGTCTACAGACACTGAAATAAAAAAAAAAAAAACGCAAACACAGCTAAAAGGCAGCAGCCTTCAAGTGCACACCCCCAAATGTATACATTCTTGCCCTACATGCATGGAAGCAGTAGGGCAAGAGGAAAGCAATAAAAATACAAAACATTGTTTTTTTTTCATTAAATACATCTGAAATTTAAGTGGTGCGCAGCTTGTTTGCATGGTGCGCCACTATGCTTAGTCTGGCTGAAATCCTGAAAATGATAGACAAGTGCTACTATGATAAAAAACATCATCAAGTTGCTGTAGCATAGTGGTAGTGCCATGGTTTAGCATGTAGAACATGCTCAATTCAAGTCCCCCATCTGCCTATTTATTTAATATACTATTAAGGAATTTGAATGATAGATGCCAATCATATGGCTCGCATATAGCACAGTAGGGGTGGGAATAAGTAAAATATAAATGTAAAAAATACTTTATAAATTTAATGTAAAAAAATAGATTTAAGCAATGCTTTGCTAGTGTAAGCATTGCTTACCAGCTTTCAGCTGTGCTTATCTGGTTTAAGCATTGCTATGTGGATTTGCTCGGAGCTAAGCATAGTTCAGCATATTAAAACCAGCCAATCAAGAAAAACTGTGGGAAAACTGCCCTATTTAAAACACAGTGGCAGGAACACAGCCATAACCATTTGGGGTTGCTCAGAGC
This sequence comes from Protopterus annectens, assembly GCF_019279795.1. NCBI lineage: Eukaryota > Metazoa > Chordata > Ceratodontiformes > Protopteridae > Protopterus > Protopterus annectens. Next base: position 634,823,316 of record NC_056729.1, on the reverse strand, counting down.
AGGACCAAAATGTCTGGTGTAGGTGAAGGTGTTTGCTTCCAAGTGCAACGTTGGGGCATCCAGGAGTCCAGGGTCATGGTTGGGCTCCTAGTAAAAAAACATGGAGGCAGGCTGCTGCAGGGCCAGTACTAGGGCTCCAAGTATAAAGCAGAGGCCTGGGACCAGCTTGCATGTGATCACACCAGTGCCACTGGCATACCCCGGACTGGTGAGCAGGTACGTCACCACTATAATGACCTGAAGCGGACGGGGGTGCACTCTTGGACCAGTGGATCCAAGAAGCAAGAGTGCAGGATGTTCCACGTGTCTGTAAGTATGCAGTGTTATGTATCTGTAAGTATGAAAAAGTTCAACTTGCGACTGTGCAGGTGTGATTAATGTGTCATGTCTCCCCATACAGCTGCTGCAGAGAGGTCCCAGAATGTTGAGGCTCATGCCCAGTGACTGGCCTGACTGTGTCAGCATTATGGTGAGTATAGAATACCTCCTAATATTAGCAGTAAGAAATCAAAAATATAGTAATGGTAGTACTGCCTGTATATAAAAGTCAGGAATAAATGCCTGTGTCAGGCTGCTAGCATTACAATGGAGTATTCCCAGCTGCTGTGTAATACAGATGTCAGTAGTAAACAAGGTACAATATGCAGGAGAGGAATATTAGAATATGTATCAGTATGTCTGAGTGAACCTGCCAAGAAACTGCCATGTCAGGGCTACTGTAACACTTAGAAATGATATGCATTCCCCTGTGCAAATCATGCAGGAATAGTAATTTTGGATTTCTGAGTTGTACACAAATATGTATGTCAAAACTAATAAAGATGATCCCAAACACTGGTGTGTGTCATCTCACTTCTACCTGAAAAAGAGAAATATGTATGTCCTGCAGAATGCATTAACTGAGGTGAACTGATTTAGCACTGCTTGTCTGCATGCTTTAGAATGGGCATGCCAAATAACTGAAAACAAACAACTGTACATAGTTCCATCAGAATGTGTTTTACTTGTTTGTCTGCCAGCATTGTCCTATTTTAACCTTTCAATTTCAGCTGTATGTAGATGTGAATGTACTGAAAAATGTATAAGGCTAACAGGTGCAGACTTAAAACCTACACTGTCTACTCAGGAATCTAAATTGCAGTATGTAGTTGTAAAACAGTCAAAGGTGCAATCTAGCTAATGTGCACATGTGTCTCAAACAGTGACACGAATGTCTGTTGTGTATGCATAATTTGTACTGAAAATGGGAAACAATGCAACATGTGATAATAAAAGTACAGTGCACAAAATATGTACTAGACAGAAATATCACAAACACCACACAACACCTTCCCAGTAGCTCAGTCTGATAAAGACTAGACCAATAATTCCATTTTGCACACACACCATGGTTTGAATCCAAGGACTGCCACTAACATGTCAGTCTGGTTCTACAGTTGTAAACTGCAATTTGAATAGAAAAAGTAATGTACTGCAACACATACATTTTCCACAGAGGGCACACAGGTAAAGAAATCTGAATAGAAATACTAGTATGATGGGTATAACTATGAAAGGTGTACAATTGCTGTGCTGATCAGCCCCAGTCCTACAAATAGATGCAAGCTAGACATCCACACTCTGCAGTCTGGCCAGACAAGCCCCTCAAGTGTCATGCTGTTATGGATAGTTTCCCTAGTTGCCAAGAAACCT